>NW_027507685.1:104803132-105350632 GCF_037356315.1 Lithobates pipiens | reverse complement strand
ATATAAGGTCAAAAGTTTGAGTATAGCTTCACATATTGCTCGATAATATATAGTATAAAAGTACCATCATCCGAATTACCATATGAAAATTGGGAGGTGGACATATGGGAGCAGTTGCTGAGGCTGACCAGTACATATACCCTGTTTCCCTGAAAAAAAAAGACCTAGCGTGATTGTCGGTGATGGCTGCAATATAAGCCCTACCCCCCGAATAAGCCCTACCCTGTTTCCCCGAAAATAAGCCCTACCCTGAAAATAAGACCTACAAGGACTTTAACTAGGGCTTATTTGGGGGGTAGGGCTTATATTGCAGCCATCACCGACAATCACGCTAGGTCTTATTTTCGGGTTGAGAAAGGCTGACCTAAGGTGATTGAATGGATTATCTTTGTACTGATACAATGACAAAAGTATTATGATAAAATTCAAATTTCATTACGTGACAAAGGGTCCTGTCCCTAGTCGTTTTTGTCCAATCGGGTGAGCAGGTTTTCCTACTTTAACATTAACTGTAACATGTTGGTTTAAAGTTTATTATGCTTTGTAAATGTTGTTTTCTCAATGTATTATTTAATTCATAGACCAATTCTCCCGAAGAAGCGGTCTATGCCACAAAACCGGTAGAGGACTACTCTATACTCCACTTCAACAGAAACGATGTCTATGAAGTAAATAATACATTGAGAAAACAACATTTACAAAGAATAATAAACTTTAAACCAACATGTTAAGTTAATGTTAAAGTAGGAAAACCTGCTCACCCGACTGGACAAAAACGACTAGCGACAGGACCCTTCGTCACCTAATAAAATTTGAATTTTTTTACAATACTTTTGTCATTGTATCAGTACCGAGATAGTCCATTCAATCACCTTAGGTCAGTCAGCCTTTCTCAACCTTTTCAACACAGAGGAACCTTTCAAATATTTTTTCGGTCTCGGGGAACCCCTGCTAAAAATTAGAAATCTACAACTCATGATACAATAGTGTGATGGTCAGTGGTAAGAATGGTCCTTACACTTGTGGTCATTGGGAAGAATTACCTCCTTACGGATAGCTAAAGAGATCAATGGTGTCAGTGGGAACTTATCTGAAAGGCAGAAATTGCCCAATGCTGAAGGAACCCCTATAAACCTTTGGAGGAACCCTGGTTGAGAATCACTGCCTTAGGTGGTTATATGTACTGGTCAGCCTCAGCAACTGCCCCCATAGCTCCACTTCCCCAATTTTCAGATAATAGAAGGCTCAGAACCCAATGCATCACGTGACCATGAATTTGGGTAACGATTTGGAGCATTTACTGTATTTCTTTTTTATATAAACAGATAATTAGCTGTTGGGAGGGGATCTGGCCATAGGTGAGCTTTAAATATAGAAGTATAACTCTATAACAAATATTTTTTTTAATAAGCTAATGCTGATTCCTTACTAGAGGATTAGTATCGCCAGAGTTCCAGAAGAACCAGTTGTTTTGTTAACCTGCTAGTTGTTACAATTATTGATCTTTACATTTTTGAAATTTCTGTTCCAATATAAATGTCAATAAAAATTATTGTTCTAAAAACGAAATTCAGTTGCGGGTAGGTGTGTCTGTAAGTCTGTCCGTTCATATGCTATAATCGTACTTCTGGAAACAAGAATGATGGTTTTCCCCTGGCGAATTCCTCTTCTATCCCAATGCCGATAATAGCAGAGTAACTGCTGCATCCTTCCTTTAAAACCCTGAAAGCTACATTACCTTCTTTATCTTCTTCATATTAGATGAAACTTAATTAGATTTTCTCACCACAGGTCATCACTCCTTTGAAATATTCCATAAATCCATAAAGCCTTGTTCTCCCTGCCCTCTAGTCTCCACACGTAGAATGCACTCCAACGATGGTTAGAAAGCCGATGGGTATCTTTGTACAGAAATGCCAGCTGTAAGCCTTGATATAAAGATCCTGAACTAATAATCTATGAAAACTAAGAAGATTTATGTGATATTATATTTATTCTGATGTTTGTAGATTCCCTGTATAGTGGTAGAGCAACCCTTTTTCTTCACTTCCGTGATTCCCTGAGGAAGCCATTATTGCATCACGAACCACGTTAGAAGAAAATAGTAACCATAATTGAAGCCATATTTCCATTCTGTTCTATATACAAAAGATGCGATGGAAAGCCTGAAGGTATGTTTAAAGCTATGCTATTGATATACAGTAAGTGACCTATGCTATCAAAAATTAGAAAAAGTAATAGGGTTACTCAATAGAATTTGAGAGTAATCACAGAAGCTTTTATTGTCAAAGAAATATCTTTTTCAAGACAAATTTTTTTTTTTTAATGTTGGTATAATGTACAAATAAAGATGTTTAGGTTGAAAAGTTAATTTTGGGGCTCTTAACAAAACAAAATAAAGAAAAATAATGTTGGTATAATGTACAAATAAAGATGTTTGGGTAGAAAAGTTCATTCTGGGGTTCTTAACAAAAAAAATTAAGAAAACGAATGTTGGTATAATGTACAAATAAAGATGTTTAGGTTAAAAATAAAGGTCTTCCAGGGTCCAGACTACATGTACTAACCTTTAGAAATGCCACAAACAGAGAGTTTGTCAGAGCCCTTCCTTCTCTGAGCTGGCCGCTCAGCTGTCAGCTAATTGCCAGCTCTTATCTCTCCATAGTTACTCAGCTGTTGATGATCCTGCTCGTCAGTCCTGCCTACTTAAGCCTTCCAGTCCATAGGATCTCTGCCTTCACCTTGGTCAGTGTTTCTCAAATCCAGTCCTCAGGCCCCCCCAACAGGTCATGTTTTCAGGTTTTCCATTATTTTTAACAGGTGATTTGATCAGTTTCACTGTCTTAGCAATTACCACAGCCGTTTCATCTGAGGGAAATCCTGAAAACATGACCTGTTGGGGGGGCCTGAGGACTGGATTTGAGAAACACTGACCTTGGTCAACATCACAGAGACTATCTCCTGTGTTCCAGTTTAAAGACTTGCTTTGCTGACATCCCTTCTGGATCCAGATCCTGCTTGCCGTTCCACTATATTGATCCCTTGACTTCTGTCTTGGCTGACTATCCCTTCCGGTTACTGCATATCATGGTTTCTGACAGAGTTATACACTGGATAGCCTAAAATACTTTTTTTACACCGCAATACTTATAAATATAGAAAATCTCATTTATTGCTTTCGAAAAAAAAAAAAAGGCCAAAAAAAAAAAAAAAAGATCTAAATAATTCAAAGCATTTAAAACCACAAAACCTATAACCAGGATGGAACATTGATGATACAAGCTACTATCTTACACATTGTATTCTAGTTAGGTATCTCAAAGGAAATTTGTGTTTTGTTTTGTGTTGGGTTATTTTTTTCTAAATGCTTTCAATTATTTGCTTCATTGTTTTTTTGTTTTTTTTTTGCATTATTTAATACTTTTTTTGCAGAAGATAATACAATACATCATGGGTAGGTGATCCTGATGGGGTAGGAGATCTACCTGAACAACATAGGAGAAGTCAAAGATCACAGGGCACAGTGTCGCCTCCGCACACCTGTCAAACACACTTGGATCTTTTTTTGTATATATATATATATATATATATATATATATATATATATATATATATATATATATATATATATATGTAGCGCCGGTACTCCTAACGAGTATGCGCTATATGTTTCAATTTAGTTTTTGCCCAAAACTGTAATGAGTTTTGGGACTAATTGTGCTAAATTGTACTTTGGCATCAGTTTGGCTGGGCTGTGTGGAAGTTCTGCCTGGTCATAGGTGGGGTTATACACCTGTGGGAGGCTATAGAACACAGTCTGGTTGGACGCATTGGGTACCAATCTCTGTCTCAGAACCAATCAGTGGGTGCGTTTGTCTCACTGCGTAATCTGAGAAGGGGTACTTAAGGTGCCAAAGTCACGTGGTTCGGGGTTCCGGTCCAGAAGTTGTTGCTGACTTTGTGGTCCTGGTCCTCCTGACCAGCCCCCAGGGGCCCTCATGGCCTGGAGTGCAGATCCATCCGTTTCTGAGCCTCAGAACTCGCTAGTTCGCGGCGCAGTAACTGGAAGGAGGATTCTAAGGTGTTCTGGTGCCGTCTCGGGTTTTGGAGAGGCCCAGCAACTCTACATGCGACCATGGGAGGACTCTTCAGTGGGAGAGACACACACAAGGCTGGCTGCTCGGTAAGAGCCTGGAAGCTGAGCTGCCATGGACATTGATTGAATCCACAATTCTTACAGTATCGCCGGACCGGCTGAAAGATTCTGGTACAGTAAGAAAAGTTCCTACTTCTACCCTTCCAGTTGTAACTAAGTTTCCAAGTTTCCAACCAAGTCTGTGTGGGGGACTTTGAAAAGCTAGAATTACCTGTTGGCAGCTAAACCCAAAACTTAAGGATTTATCCAACAGTTAAAGAATTCAGTTGCGAGCGGCTGTTCCCTGGACTGTGTACATAGAGAGAGTTTATTGAAGTCAGCAGTTCCAAGCAACTCTACCCTGATACCCTCTATTCCCAACTTAGAGACTGAGTTTGTTCAACTGTTTTATGCAAAATAAAAATCCTGACAAGGAATTCAAGTGTCGGTTTCTACAATTACTGGGTTATCAACCCTGGGAACCCCTAGACAAGGACAACGAGGAGTGCGAGGTGGAGGAGGTAATCGGTAAGCCCAGAAAAATTCAGCAGCTCCTTCGGGGGTAAGTGCTACACACACACACACACACACACACACATATATATATATATATATATATATATATATATATATATATACACAATATATATATATATATATATATATATATATATATATATATATATATATATTGTGACAGAAGGAGATGATGTCGCTATAAAATGGGTGATTTAAAGGACAAAGAATCTGCATATCAGCGGGCTGCAGAGCTACAGAGCATAGCTATGAAATGGAGAAAACTTCTTTTTGCAGCTTTCTCCGGATTTTTCTATGTCCGGATGGGGCTCTGTAGTTTGGAGATCCCTCAGAGTCTTGGGGGAATGGGATCTCCAACCCTGTGTCCAGATTTTGTAGATGACCAGCAGGGTCATCTAGCCCTTTTAATGAGGGTATGGGAATACCTCATTGGAGACTGCTCCACCCTACAGATAGGAGGGCTGTGCATGGGGAGTTAGGAGGACTCCATTCCACTCCAGGAGTTAGAGGGGCTGCAGGAGGCAGTAAACGGCTGGAGGACTAAGGTCAGAGCAGAGCTGTGGGGGCTAAAGTAAATCTGTCCTATGGTCTGAGGACCAGCTTAACGAGAAGAGGCACTGCTAAAGAGAGAACCAGGCGGGCTAGTATTTTCCGTTGTGTGTATTTGCTGGAGAAGAACCCCAGCGTGGAAAACCTTTATGTTGCAGACTTTTATTTGCCACTAAAAATGGGCTACCACGCCCTAAAATATAGTTCCTGACTGGCTTGAACTGACAAATGCATCTACCATGAGAGCTAATGGTCCCCCATGTCACTATATATATAATATTTTTTTTATCTATCTATATATAGATTATTATTTTTTATATATATATATATATATATATATATATATATATATATATACAGAGAGCCTTGATAAATTATTCGTACCCCTTGAAATTTTCCACAGTTTGTCATGCTACAAAAAAAAACGTAAATGTATTTTATTGGGATTTTATGTTATAGACCAACACAAAGTGGCACATAATTGTGAAGTAGAAGGAAAATTATAAATGGTTTTAATTTTTTTTTACAAATAAATATGTGAAAAGTGTGTGGGGGGGGGGATTTGTATTCAGCCCCCTTTACTCCGATACCCCTAACTAAAATCTAGTGGAACCAATTGCCTTCAGAAGGCACCTAATTAGTAAATAGAGTCTACCTGTGTGTCATTTACTCTCAGTATAGATACTGCTGTTCTGTGAAGTCCTCAGGTTTGTTGGAGAACCGTAGTGAACAAACAGCATCATGTAGGCCAAGGAACACACCAGACAGGTCAGGGATAACGTTGTGGAGAAGTATAAAGCAGGGTTAAGTTATAAAAAAAAAATCTCCCAAGCTTTGAACATCTCACGGAGCTCTGTTCAATCCATCATCGGAAAAAGAAAGAGTATGGCACAACTGCAAACCTATTAAGACATGGCTGTCCACCTAAACTGACCGGCTGGGCAAGGAGAGCATTCATCAGAGAAGAGCCAAGAGGTCCATGGTAACTCTGGAGGAGCTGCAGAGATCCACAACTCAGGTGGGAGAATCTGTCCACAGGACAACTATTAGTCGTGCGCTCCACAAATCTGCCCTTTATGGAAGAGTGACAAGAAGAAAGACATTGGTGAAAGAAAGTCATGTGGTGGAGATGCTTTTCTTCAGCAGGGACAGGGAAGCTGGTCAGAGTTGATGGGAAGGTGGCTGGAGCCAAATACAGGACAATCTTAGAAGAAAACCTGTTAGAGTCTGCAAAAGACTTGAGACCGGGGCGGAGGTTCACCTTCCAGCAGGACAGCGACCCTAAACATACAGCCAGAGCTACAATGGAATGGTTTCGATCAGTGGTCTCCAAACTAAAACCCAGGGGCCAGATGTGGCCCTTCACTTGCCTTTGTCTGGCCCTTGGATCACTATTTCACCAACTGGCACCAATGATGATGGAGCACCATTGCCCCTAATGACACCAAAAATGGGCCACTGTTCTTCTCATCGATATAAACAACGGGGCACTCTTCCTCCCATTAAAAGCTATGAAGGGACACAGATGTCGAAATCATTTTGACTCCCACTGGCCACAATCTGGCCCCCCTACAGCCTGAAGGACAGTAAATTGGCCCTTTGCTTAGAAAGTTTGGAGACCCCTGGTTTAGATCAAGGCATATTAATGTGTTAGAATGGCCCAGTCACAGTCCAGACCTGAATCCAGTTCTGGGCAAGAATCTGTGGCAAGACTTGAAAATTGCTGATCACAGGCACTCTCCATCCAATCTGACAGCGCTTGAGATATTTCTCAAAGAAGAATGGGCAGAAATGTCCCTCTCTAGATGTGCAAAGCTGGTAGAGACATCCTCAAAGAGACTTGTGGCTGTAATTGCAGCAAAAGGAGGTTCTACAAAGTATTGACTCCAGGGGGCGCCATACAAATGTACCCACCCCCCACACTTTTCACATACCGTATATACTCGAGTATAAGCCGAGATTTTCAGCCCCTTTTTTTAGGCTGAAAGTGCCCCCCTTGGCTTATACTCGAGTCACCGCCGTCTGCCTACCCGATCAGCGTGTCGTGCAGACAGACGGCGGCCATTCCACTATTCAAAAGCCGCGCCTCCCTGTCTGTGATAGGCGGAACACTCAATTTCCCAGCAGTCAGTGGTCCCCCTATCACGGACATCCGCTCATCCTCATACTACGGACGAGGATGAGAGGATGTTTGTGATAGGCGGACCACTGACTGCTGGGAAATTGAGTGTTCCGCCTATCACAGACGGAGGCACGGCTTTTGAACAGTGGAATGGCCGCCGTCTGTCACAGACGAGGAGGAGAGGTGCGGCTTTTGAATGGCATGGCCGCCGTATGTTTTTTATTCATGCAGATCGGTGCAAAATGGCACACAGAGGCTGCAGAAGGACACAGAGGCTGCAGATTGGCACACAGAGGCATGCACAGGATACAGGTAGGCTGCAATGGTCACAGGGATGGTCACAGGGATGGACACGGATGGTCACAGGGATGGACACGGATGGTCACAGGGATGGACACAGGGATGGACACAGGGATGGACACAGGGATGGACACAGTGATGGACACAGGGAGGTATACAGCTGCAGATGGGCATTGTTGACCCTCTTTTCCACTCTTTTAAGCTGTAACAGTAGCTGCTGCATTTCTCACCCTTGGCTTATACATGAGTCAATAAGTTTTCCCAGTTTTTTGGGGGTAAATTAGGGGCCTCGGCTTATATTCGAGTCGACCTATACTCGAGTATATACGCTATTTATTTGTAAACAATTTTGAAAAACATTTCTCATTTTCCTTCCACTTCACAATTATGTGCCACTTTGTGTTGGTCTATCACATAAAATCCCAATAAAATACATTTACGATTTTTGGTTGTAACATGACAAAATGTGGAAAATGGGGTATGAATACTTTTTTCAAGGCGATACTTTTTTATTTATTTATTTTCTATTATATGTATGTAAAACACACACACGCACATAAATAATAATACAAAAAAAATTATAAAAGTGAATAATTAAATAATAAAATACAATTAATTAGAAAAAAATAATAATAACTATAATAATAATTAATCAATCATTAATAATAATAGTTAAATTAATTATTTATATTTTATTATTCTGCTGCAGTGCAGGTGCACTGTCGATTTACACTTTTATAGTTCTAAAAAGCTTTTCCAAAGCCCAAATGGCATAAGGAGCATACTGTATGCAGCATAACGGAAGACCACCTTTCCAAGCAGAAACTCCATGTCAATTTTGAAGAATTAATCTTGATTTCTTCTGCGGCGCTCCATAAATCTCCCATATCCCCCCCCCCCCCCCCCAAGGAATGGGGGCATTGTTTACCTCCAGAAAATAAATAAGGATATATACCTTTTTTTATTTTATTTCCCTTCTGTCCTCAGACCAGCAGTGTCCGAGAAAGGCTGACACAGCCTGGGATGATTTATAATCCTTGCAAAGATCATTTATCTCAACTACTTAGAATATAGGGCAATACGTTGTGAGCAGGAAAAGAGTTAATGATTTATAAACTCTAATTTTGCTTTGAAATGTGCCGGAACAAGATGTTAATGTCAGACATTTAAATTTAATTTCATACTGCTTATGTGGTTTTACTCATTGCTGTAAATAGAAATTGCTATATTTCTTTATGGTTAGGGATGGCTTGTTTTTTTTTTTTATTATTATTATTATTATTTTTTTTACTTTTTTTTAAAAAAAATTTATCTCCACCTCTGTTCAAAAAACAGAACACAAGGAACATAGACCCAGATTAGCAGAAAGGCAAACAGACCAAGGACAGGTGGTCTTTTGCTTCCTTATTTTATTTTTATATCTTTCTAATGTGGCAAGAAAAATATCAGCAAATTACCATTTATTTCCTTTTTGTTTATTTAAATTTTTTTTACTACATTTAGATATTTACATATGGGTTTATATTATTTATTTATTTTTTAATAATACTAATCCACCATCTGCCACCCCTTCTAATCTTCTTTAACCACCTCAATACCGGGCACTTACACCCCCTTCCTGCCCAGGCGGCATATTTCATCTTTCAGCGCTGCCACACTTTGAATGACAATTGCTCGGTCGTGCTACACTGTTCCCATGTGAAATTTTTACCCTTTTCCTCACACAAATAGAGCTTTCTTTTGGTGGTATTTAATCACTCTAAAAAAAAGACCACAAATTTTGAGAAAAAAAAGGTTTTCTTATTTCTTAGTTTCTCTCAGTAAATTTTGTAAATAAGTAATTATTCTCCTTCACTGATGGGCACTGATAGACGGCACTTATGGGCACTGATGGGGGGCACTGGTGGGCACAGATAGGTGGCACTGGTGGGCACTTATGAGGTAGCACTTATGGGCACTGATGAGGTGGCACTTATGGGCACTGATTAGATGACACTGATGAGGAGGCACGAATATGCCGCACTTATGGGCACTGATAGGTGGCACTGATGAGCACTGATAGATGGCACTGATGGGTGGCACTGGGCACAGATAGGCAGCACTGGTGGGCACTGATGAGGTAGCACTTATGGGCACTGATGAGGCGGCACTGATGAGGAGGCACGAATATGCCGCACTTATGGGCACTGATGTGGCAGTGATGAGCACTGAAAGGTCGCACTGATGGGCACTGGGCACAGATAGGTGGCACTGGTGGGCACAGATAGGTGGCACAGATAGGCGGCACTGATGGGCATTGATGGGTGGCATTGATGAGCAGCAGTGATGGGCATTGATGGGCAGCACTGATAGCCAGCACTGACTGGCATCACTAATGGCCACTGATTGCTGGCACTTGTGGGCAAAGATTGGTGGCAATTGTAGGCAGAACTGGTGGGCACAGATAGGTGGCACGGATAGGCGGCACTGATGGGAAGAAATGATGGGCATTGATGAGTGGCATTGATGAGCAGCAGTGATGGGCATTGATGGGCAGCACTGATAGCCAACACTGACTGGCATCACTAATGGCCACTGATTGCTGGAACTTGTGGGCACAGATTGGTGGCAATTGTGGGCAATGGTTGGCACTGATTGCTGGCAGTAGTGAACATACAGTTCTGGCACTGGTGACATTTAATGATCAGTGTCCTGATTACATCCCTAGATGTCCTCTGTGAGGAGATGCCACTGATCGGCTCTCCGCTCCTCACTCTCTGTCAGTGTGAGGCAAGGAGCGCCGATTACCAGCATTTCCGTGTTTACATGTAACTGGCTGTGATTGTACACAGCCGATCACATGGTTAAAGAGCCACGGCCGCATCTCTTTACCCAGAGGTCACACCGAGAGTGGCCATTCTGGGCGGCCACCATGTGACGTCCACCTACAGCGAAAGCTGCGCCACCCAGCCATCATTTCATGGCCAGCGGGTGGGAAGGGGTTAAAGAGACCTATATATCAGACCATTCCTTTCAATGACAATCTTCCATAAGATTATATGTGCCCTACATTCACACCTATGCAGTTTTTTTGTGTGCATTTTGCAGTTTGCAGAAACACACTGCAGTCCATTTAACAGGGTTTCCTATGGATGTAGTTCACATCTGTGTATTTTTGTCATGCTAAATTTTTTGAAACGAGTCTGGGACTTTGATCCCAGCAGAAAATTGCGTTTTGCATGTATTAGACTTCAAAGCAGTCACACCAAAAATGCAGGTGTTGTGTTTTTTTTATGCGTCTTTGTGTTGTGTGACAGGTGGTCCGTTTACATCCAACTGCCCATAGAGGAGAGCGGGCTGTGTCTGCCCTGCATAGGCGGAGCAGACACAGACAAACCATCCACCTTCTCAGTGGGGATCAGCAAACAGATTCCACGCTGAGCAGGCGGACTCCACCAGAGCCATACATAGGTTGAATTTTCAACCAAGTTTTGCTTTTGAAAATCAGGAATTTTGCGCATTATGTGATCCAATGGTACCACCATTGATTTCGAAATTCAACCAACCAAGCCTTCAATTTCACGTTGTGTTGCTACAGAAAATAATTTTTGTGGCCGGGAATCTTCTTTTCTTTTCAGGTCACAGCTCATGCGCATTTATTTATTTATTTTTATTAGATTTCTCACACGATTCTCCCATCATTGATTCGAAATTAGTTTTTCCTAAAATTTCCAACATGCCCAATTACTCAAATTTGATGGCCACGTGAAAATCCCCTCGTTGCTGCAGCCCACTACTGGTGCATAATTTGAATGAAGATTCTTAGTTACGATTTTTGAAAGACCCATGTATGGCCAGCTTTAGGCAGCTTTGCAGCTTTTCCCATCAGCTGCAGGTTAGCGAGTCTTCTCAGGCTCCTAACGGCTCCATCAGCTGCTGGTTAGCGAGTCTTCACAGACTCCTAGCTGCTCCATTAGCTGTTGGTTAGCGAGCCTTCTCAGATGCCTAGCTGCTCGATCAGCTGCTGGTTAATACGTCTTCTCAGGCTCCTAGCTGCTCCATCAGCTGCTAGTTAGTGAGTCTTCTCAGATGCCTAGCTGCTCCATCAGCTGCTGGTTAGAGAGTCTTCTCAGACATTTAGCTGCTCCATCAGCTGCTGGTTAATGAGTCTTCTCAGGCTCCTAGCTGCTCCATCAGCTGCTGGTTAGAGAGTCTTATCAGGTGCCTAGCTGCTCCATCAGGTGCTGGTTAATGATTCTTCCCAGGTTCCTAGCTGCTCCATCAGGTGCTGGTTAATGAGTCTTCTCAGGCTCCTAGCTGCTCCATCAGCTGCTGGTTAAGGGCACTTTCACACTGGCAGCACTTGGGCGTTTTTGCACTCAGGCTTTCACATTGGAGTAAAGGAGAGGCGCTTTACAGGTGCTTTGCAGGTGCTATTTTTAGCGCTATAGCACCTGTAAAGGGCCTCAGTGTAAAAGGGGTCTAATGCATCTTCTCAGGCTCCTAGCTGCTCCATCAGCTGCTGGTTGAGTCTTCTTATGCTCTATCAGCTGCTGGTTGAGTCTTCTTATGCTCCTAGCTGCTCCATCAGGTGCTGGTTAGCGAGCCTTCTCAGATGCCTAGCTGCTCGATTAGCTGCTGGTTAATACGTCTTCTCAGGCTCCTAGCTTCTCAATTAGCTGCTGGTTAATGCGTCTTCTCAGGCTCCTAGCTGCTCCATTAGGTGCTGGTTAATAAGTCTTCTCAAGCTCCTAGCTGCTCCATCAGCTGCTGTTTAATGGGTCTTCTCAGACACCTAGATGCTCCATCAGATGCTGGTTAATGAGTCTTCTCAGGCTCCTAGCTGCTCCATCAGCTGCTGGTTAGCAAGTCTTCTCAAGCTCCTAGATGCTCCAACAGGTACTGATTAATGAGTCTTCTTAGGCTCATAGCTGCTTCATCAGCTGCTGGTTAATAATTCTTCTTAGGCTCCTAGCTGCTACATCAGGTGCTGGTTAATAAGTCTTCTCAGGCTCCTAGCTGCTCCATCAGGTGCTAGTTAATAGACATGTGCAGAGTGAAATATTTTGTTTCAAAATTTCGTTTTCGTCTGAAAAATACATTTAGTTACTCCCGAAGTTTGTTTTTATTTATTTAGTTTTTCATTCAAAAATTGCATTCGTCCGAAAATCCACATGAATTGCAGTCGAATCTGTCTTTGAAGGCTTATGATGTCTGTCGAATGTATAAAGACAATTCGACGGAGCTGCTAAACTCTATGTGGCCTATAGGAGGAGCATTTGACTCCGGAAATGTACTATTGCAGCGTCGTACAGTTTCGATGCTCCGTCGAATATTATTATAAACATGTGTGTTTTTAGTTGCTTTGTCAAATCATGTTGAATGAATGGTCTAAGTCTCACAGTGTCAGGTGTCAGATAGTGAGTGACTGATAATAATGAATATGGCGGCAACCCATTGTGAGAGCGACATGGAGGCATTGGAGGATGTTCCTGGGCCATCTACAAGTGTTTCTGTATATATATTATATACTCGTTCAAACAGAAACTGGTGATAGCGATCACTGATCAGACAGGCAACAAGATTCTATAATAATAAACCCCCCCCCCCCCCACAACACAGGCAGCCTCTGAGGCTATCACAACAACACTAGCAGCAACACTAGTATCACTATAAGGTTCTCACACTAACACAATAGCAGCAGATTATTAGGATTAGATTGACTGTCTTCTGAATTGATTCAGTGTGTGTGTCTCTCTCTGCTAGCAATCGTAAGTGAAAGTAAGTTGGCTGTACGTGTGTACTTAGTTCTAGCTATTTTACTGCTCCTCCTCTTTGGTTACAATCAGCCAATAACATTCATCAACATCATTATTTTTATTTTACTTCCCCCACCCAATTCCAGAATCTTTTCTCTCTATGTCGAATATTTTCTCTCTGTCAAATCTTTTCTCTATATAATCTTGGACTAATAGAGGTAAGGTTAGGCACATTCGACCACAAGTTCAGTATACACAGATTGTTATTGTCAGAGTCACGTCGAATCTCCTATTCTATATCGAACTGTTGTAACAAACGAAAATGAAAATAAAGCATTTATTTATGTTGGATCTTTCGTTATTCAAAACAAAAACGAAAATACCTAAAATTCAGACGAAAATGCATTCGGATTAAAACGAATGCACATGTCTACTAGTTAATGAGTCTTCCCAGGCTCCTAGCTGCTCCATCAGCTGCTGGTTAATGAGTCTTCTCAGGCTCCTAGCTGCTCCATCAGCTGCTGGTTAAGGACACTTTCACACTGCCAGTGCCCGGGCGTTTTTGCACTCAGGCTTTCACATTGGAGTAAAGGAGAGGCGCTTTACAGGCGCTATTTTTAGTGCTATAGCACCTGTAAAGGGCCTCAGTGTAAAAGGGGTCTAATGCATCTTCTCAGGCTCCTAGCTGCTCCATCAGCTGCTGGTTAACGAGTCTTCTCTGGGCTCCTAGCTGCTCCATTAGCTGCTGGTTAATGAGTCTTCTCAGGCTCCCAGCTACTCCATCAGCTGCTAGTTAACAAGTCTTCTCAGACTCCTAGCTGCTCCATCGGCTACGGGGTATAACCCACCGCCCTAGCTCAATTTGACATAGGAAGTGTCCTCATCAGCCTGTGCATCAGCTTCCTGGCTTCCCGTCTGCTGCCTTGTCTGAACTAGATCTGTTATTATCTTGTGTAGCACCCTCTAGTGCTAGATTAGATGTACATAGTTGGTAGTGTAGGAAAATTTGGCTTGGCTAAGAGCCAGGCCTGGGTTGAATCTGGGTCAGGGCTGAGTCACTCAGGGAGGCTAGATGACTTGGCAAGCAGCAACTCTGGCAACTCCCCATGCTTTCTAGAACCTTGGAGAAGCTTCCAGATACAGTGGGGTGGAGTCTAGGAGGAGCTGCTTGGAATATTGATGAGAGCCCCATTAAAATTGGCTGGCAGGGGGCAGGCCACCCCATAACTACGTTATAGGGAAGCCATGTGGAAGATGGAGTGCTGAGGAGTCTGTTGGTGGCCCTTGAGGGCACACCCTAGTCTGGGGGGGTGACTTCAGGCCTGGGGCTCAGGTGCTGGAGTGCTCTACAAAACATGGAGGAATCCCTCCTGCAGGCATGGGGGCAAGTCAGAGGACAGCTGGAAAAGGTCAACGCGTCCAGGAGATCTCCTGAGAATTCAACCAGGTGGGTTGGTGAGTTTGCAGTCTGAGAGGATCGTGGGAAGAGTGTCAGACTGGAGGACTGTGCTGAAGAATTTAGCTAGGAGGGCTTGTGAGAGAGGCAGCTGCAGTCAGGCAGGCTAGCAGTGTTTTTCATCGTCCTGACCAGGCGAGCTGGCAGTGTGGTCTCCATCATCCTGATCCACCACGTATAACCTTGGCCTGGCTCCTGACTATTATTCGGACTTCATCTTCCTGATCTACCATGTATGACCCTGGCCTGACTCCTGATTGTTCTGCTGTCCTCATCCTCCGGATCCACCGTGTATGACCCTGGCGTGGCCCCTGACTTTTCTGCCATCTCCATCCTCCTATTCCATTGTGTATAACCTTGGCCTGACTGCTGATGTTTTGCCATCTTCATCTTCCTGATCCAACTTGTATGACCTAGGTCTGGCTCCTGACTATTCTGTGGTCTTCATCCTCCTGATCCACCATGTATAATCTTAACCTGGCTCCTGGCTATTTTGCTGTCTTCATCCTCCTGATCCACCGTATATGACCTTGGCTCTGGCTCCTGACTATGTTATCACACTGCCTACTGCTGAAACCCAACCTGCTCCACCACTGGTGTACTTTGTGTTCCTGCTGATGTCCTCGTCCACCTGCCTGAGAATGTCGGACACTTCCTGGATCAGCCACCAGCCAACCCGTCTATCAGCACCTGTGCTTCCTTGAGCCTTGCATTCCCTGTCATCGCCTTCAGGGGTGCTTGGACCATAGTTACAGGGCTCTCATAATTTCAGCCTCTGATCGGGTACGTGACAGAGACACGTATTCTGGTAGCAGTCAGAAAGACAGTCTGAGGCTTTGTACGTGGTGGCTTCTTTCTACACATTTGTGAGTGGACTACATCCAATTAACAAATATCTTGCATCACCCAAATAAAAATATTTCTGACATTTTGAAGCTTTTCTTTAGTTAATAAGTGCCGATGTAAAGGGTATAAGGACACCACCATATAACAATTTGTCATGTACACTCAACACCCTTGAGTCAAACTACCATGAACTGTCTTGTTGGTGCTCCAAAACATAAAATATGTATCTCATTAATGTCGACGTCTACATCAAGATCAAGTAGGATCAGTATCCTAGTCCAATTATTTATTCGAAATTTCGGGAACATGGCCTCATATGAAGCTGATAAGGTAGAAAAGGGTAGGTGTCTTCATCTCAAATAGTGAATGCTCATTGGTTAACCTTTTCCTTATGATGTGTCAAGTTGGGGGTACAGATGTAACTACAAGCAAATTATTTTGGAGTCTTCATAGTTTATGTCCAAGAACAAGAGACAAGATAAAACAGAACATGGCTACGATATTGGTAAAACCATCTCTTTCTTAGAGAATTTCTTGTATTATTCCTGCAAAGGAATTTAAGAAAGAGGAACAACAGCTCAACATAAACATTTCATGCATTAAATATTTAAAATTATGAGAATGTTAATTAAAGAAATAAAATATTGTGCATATTAAAATAGTGTCTAAGGTTTCCCATTTTTTACTGGTACCATCTCTCAAAAAGGTTCAGGAATGCCTCTTCTTTGTCACTCAAGATTGTAGCATAGTCTGCAAGCGTCATTGTGTAATACAGTGTAACAAATATACACTCACCGGCCACTTTATTAGGTCCACCTTGCGAGTACCGGGTTGGACCCCCTTTTGCCTTCATTTTGCGTGGCATAGATTCAACAAGGTGTTGGAAACGTTTCTCAAAGATTTTGCGCCATAGTGACATGATAGCATCACGCAGTTGCTGCAGATTTGTTGGCTGCACATCCATGATGCCAATTTCCCGTTCCACCACATTCCAAAGGTGCTCTATTGGATGAGATGTGGTAAGTGTGGAGGCCATTGGAGGACAGTGACCTTATTGTCCAGTGGTGAGATGATTGGAACTTTGTCACATGGTGCATTATCCTGCTGGAAGGAGCCATCAGAAGATGGGGACACTGGAGTCATAAAGGGATGGACATGGTCAGCAACAATACTCAGGTAGGCCGTGGTGTTTGAATGATGTTTAATTGGTACTAAGGGGCCCAAAGTGTGCCAAAAAAATATCCCCCACACCATTACACCCCCACCACCAGCCTGAACAGGTGGTACAAGGCAGGATGTATCCATGTGCCAAATTCTGCCCCCCACCATCTGAATGTCGCAGCTGAAATCCAGACTCATCAGACCAGGCAAAGTTTTTCCAATCTTCTATCGTCCAATTTTGGTGATCCTGTGCCAATTGTAGTCAAAGTTTCCTGCTCTTAGCTGACAGGTGTGGGACCCGGTGTGGTCTTGCCCATCCTCCTCTGAAATCGTCAAGGCATTCTCCTCCACATAACTGCTGCTCACTGGATTTTTTATTTTTCCCATCATTCTCTGTAAACCCGAGAGATGGTTGTATGTGTGTGAAAATACCAGAAATACTCAGACCAGCCCATCTGGTACCAACAACCACGCCACTTTCAAAGTCACCTAAATCACCTTTCTTCCCCCTTTCATACTGATTAGTAATTTGTGTTACCGAGCAATTGAACAGGTGTACCCAATAAAGTGGCCAGGGAGGATACATTTCTATCTATCTATATATATATATATATATATATATATATATATATATATATTTTTTTTTTTTTTTAATTCTTAATAATGAGTTAAAAAAGTGTGGAAACGTATTTTTTTTTATATAAATTTTTTTTTTTTTGACCTATACCATTCATTTTGGGGCATAGATATGTACACATATATATATATATATATATATATATATATATATATATATATATATATATATATATATATATATACACACAAGGGGTCTTCAAAAAGTTTCCACACTATTTTAACTCTTATTATTAAGAATTTAAAAAAATATATATATATGACTTTTATCAGTCAACTAGCCAGACAGACTAGTCACATGACGCTCTCAGACATGACTAATTACTACTCCTCCCACCCTCTCCATTTTCAATGAAAAATATAATAGTGTGGAAACTTTTTGAAGACCCCTTGTATATATGTACATATCTAAGCCCAAAATTAATGGTATAGGCCCAAAAAATACAAAATATGTAAAATTATAATTATTTTATAGATATTATAGATATAATTATATATATCTATTATACATATTATATATATATATATATATATATATATATATATATATATATATATATATATATATATATATAAATCTTAGCATTATATCCTGTAGATATGGTATTTTTCTTCACAAGCTGCACATCTCTTATATTCCTCCATACTAATTATAGTAATTCACAACGAGACACAAAAACATTCAAGAATTTAATTGGAAATGAATTAGAAATAATTAATTCTAATTATTATTATTATTTTGAAATGAATTAGAAATAATTATTTCTAATTAATTAGGGCAAAATTAGAGGCAAAAAAAAAACAGGCCAGAGCAATCTTCACATTTGCTTGATTCTTTATGCTATGAGCATCCTACGGAAGAGTCTTCTAGAAAATATTTGATGAATATTCATATTTGGTTTTCTCGGCTGGCAAATATTTGGCGAAGAAGGTTTCATAACAAAACCTTATTGCGCAACTGTTTGGTTCCCCGAGAGAATCCGTCCATTCTCTTCACAATTACTTGTTATTTCACCTCCTGGTTACCTGACACCACCTCGGTGAGGAGCAGGGAGGTTTATCTGCCATCAATAAGTATCAGACGGCAGCTGATGACATATATCTCCATTACCTCCTGAGTGCAAATTACTATTTCTTCCAGCTGAGCTCCAAAAAGCTATCCTTATACTTCCCACGTAAATAGAAGGTTCAGCAGTGCCTGGTCTACGTGATGGCCAGTTTCAAGGAACGGCAAAACATTTCCACGTTTTATCGCTGTTGTTTTTTCCTCCTTAACATGGAAAAAATTATTCCTATTTAAAAACTGGTTAACAAAGGTGCAAATGTTCACCAAACAAAAAGTAAAAGTAAAGCTTGCGCACATTGATTTATTTATTTTTTGTTTTTTAAGTTTTGGATAAAATGGGGAAGAGTTAAACCTGTAGGTAGGTGCAAGTTCCCCCTCCATCCTGTAGGTGGCACTGTGCTATTCTCACAGATGAAGTGGAGTCTGGTAAGGGGATTGTCCACTTGTGGACTTCATCAGGGTCTCAGAAGATAGGTATCTGATTGGATGTTGCAACCTCTGGAGGCCTCGGTTGGCCATCTTGTCCGTTAGGGTCTTCTACATAATTTGGGCACACCTGAAGCTAGTGGTAGGTCAGATGAAGTGGAGTCTGTTAAGGTGATTGTCTACTTGTGTACTTCATCAGTGTCTCAGAAGATAGGTATCTGATTGGATCCTGCAACCTCTGGAGGCCTCGGTTGGCCATCTTGTCCGTTAGGGTCTTCTACATCAGTTGGGCACACCTGGAGCTAGTGGTAGGTCAGATGAAGTGGAGTCTGGTAAGGGGAATGTCCACTTGTGGACTTCATCAGGGTCTCAGAAGATAGGTATCTAATTGGATGCTGCAACCTCTGGAGGCCACGGTTGGCCATCTTGTCCGTTAGGGTCTTCTACATCATTTGGGCACACCTGGAGCTAGTGGTAGGTCAGATGAAGTGGAGTCTGGTAAGGGGATTGTCCACTTGTGGACTTCATCAGGGTCTCAGAAGATAGGTATCTAATTGGATGCTGCAACCTCTGGAGGCCACGGTTGGCCATCTTGTCCGTTAGGGTCTTCTACATCATTTGGGCACACCTGGAGCTAGTGGTAGGTCAGATGAAGTGGAGTCTGGTAAGGGGATTGTCCACATGTGGACATCACAGGGTCTCAGAGAAGACAGGTATCCGATTGAATGCTGAAACCTCTGGAGACCTCCGTGGCCATCTTGAGCGGGAACCTTATATATAGGGTCTTCTGCATTATTTGAGTGCCCCTGGAGCTTGTGATAGGTCAGGGATAGAGACCCCACTGACTAGGAAATGTACATAGCACAGAAAGTGGTTCCTTGGGAGTGGGATCAGCTTAGGGACTATGTCTGTCCTGAGGATATTTATTTATTTCAGGTACTTATATAGCACCGTCAATTTATCCCGCGCTTTACATATAGTATACATTCACATTAGTCCCTGTCCTCGTGGAGCTTATAATCTAAGGTCCCTAACTCACATTCATACAAACATACTAGGGCCAATTTAAACAGGATCAAATTAACCTACCAGCATGTCTTTGGAGTGTGGAAGGAAACTTGGAGAACCTAAAGGGAAACCAACGCAGGCACAGGGAGAACCTGCAAACTGTCCGGGTATCTGGACCAGCAACATGGGGCTCTCCTCAGCAGCATCATAGTACCATCATGATACACCACAAACCATCCTGTAGGTGTCATTGTGCCATTATTGCAGATGAAGTGGAGTCTGTTAAAGGGATTGTCTGCATGTGGACTTTGTCAGGGTCTCAGAGAAGACAGGTATCTGATTGCTGCAACCTCTGGAGACCTCAGGTGGCCCTCTAGAGCGGGAACCTTATATATAGGGTCTTCTGCATTATGTGGGTGCCCCTGGAGCTAGTGATAGGTCAGGGATAGAGACCCCACTGGCTAGGAGAAGTCTATAGCACAGGGAGTGGTTCCTGGTGAGTAGGGTCAACTTAGGGACTATACCTATCTTGTGAAAATATCCAGGTATCTGAACCAGCAATTTTGAGCTCTTCTCAGCAACATCATAGTAACATCCCAACACACCATAAACCATCCTGTAGGTGGCACTGTGCCTTTAACACAGATGGGGTGAAGGCTGCTAAGGGAATTGTCCCCTTGTGGACTTTTCAGGGTCTCAGAGACCTCAGGGTTAAATACCCCTAAAGGGATCCAATCCTTCAATTTTCTCATTAGAACACTGGCAGTGCAGCAGTTGATTATAATGAACAAGATCCTCCCATTTAAAATCAGTCTGCACAGGACATGGTAAAAAAAACAGCTATTTCTTCAAAAGCAACAAAAGGTGGGAATCTGCTACAGAGGAACATAAAAAAGTGACGGCAGGAAAAAGACCAAGTGGTCCATTGTGTCTGCCCTTTGTTTTGTCTTTAAAGATTTCAATCATGTCTCCTCTTTACCTGGAATTTTTTTTAGGTTGGTGATTCTTTGATTGACTCTATGGCCTTGGAGGACCAGAGCGAAGTCATGGTACAGGCTGGAAGTCATTTTTTTTTCTTTTTCTTTTTTTAAAGCAAAAGATCAAAAAACTTTTTTTTTTTTTTTTACTTTTGCTTTTAAAGGAAAAGAAGAGATTTGGAGTCTTTTTGACCCCCAGATCCATAAAAAGGACCTACCACCCTTATTCCTATTACAAGGGATGTTTACATTCTTTCTAATAGGAATAAAAGTGATAAAAGTGCAAAAATAAAAAGTAAAATAAATAAGAAAAAAAAATTTGACAACACCTCCATTCCCTCCGTGCTTTTGCGCAGAAGCGAACGCATACGTAAGTCGCGCCCACATATGTAAACAGTGTTCTCACCACGCATGTGAAGTATCGTCGCGAACGTTAGAGCGAGAGCAATAATTATAGCGCTAGACCTCCTCTGTAACTCTAAGCAGGTAACCTATAAAGGTGTTTAAAGAGGTTTAGAGGTTTTTAAGTACCGTCGTTTGTCACCATTTCACAGGAGTGCGCAATTTTAAAGCGTGGCATGTTAGGTATCTTTCACATTTTACAAAAAAAAATTATATATTTTATTTTAATTTATTAAAGTTTATTTTTTCCCCAAAAAATTACATTTGCAAAACCACTGCGCAAATACTGTGTGATATAAAAAATTGCAACGATCGACATTTTGTTCCCTAGGGTCTCTGCTAAAAAAATTATGTATAATGGTTGGGGGGTTATAAGTAATTTTCGAGCAAAAAATACTGATTTAAGCTTGTAAACAAGAAGTGAAAGAAAAAAGCCTGGTCTTCAAGTGGTTAAAAAAATGAATTAAACAAAATATGAAAAAAAATATTTTTTTGCACTTTATTAGCCTAAAATAAAAAGCAAATAAAGCTTTTTTTTTTTTTTAATTTACCAATTTAAAAAAAAAAAAAATTAAGTTTGCAAATGAATTGCAGAGTTATAGTCAAGTAAATTGGTGCATGCTGACTCTGCTAAATCTGGCCAAGCTATCTAGGGATGAGTGACCTCAGATCGGGAATGTAGGAGCGTAAATTAAATTACATTGTCATTTTTGTGACCACAATAAAAACAAGATAAGATACATATCTACCCAAGTGCTCATTTATTATGCAATCCCAACCCCCAACCTGCAGTGAGGTTCTTTAATGCGTTCTCTCAATACAGCAAAAACAAAAATGCTGCAAAGAGGGACAATGGCGCTCTCTTGTGGGTGAGTTGGTGTGTACATGAATTTATTCAATGTCACCTTCGAAATCGTCTCTTTTATTTCTCTGGTTTTTATGTTACAATGGTGAACAGCACAAGCAATAAACGTGTATAGAAGAGAGCAACAAAGCACGCAAAGTTATTTTTGGACGATAAATTTGGTGTTAGTGCCATTATTTTTTTGTGAAAATTGAGAAGACATCATCTGGATGGTTGGCACCAGCCCAGAAGGGAAGGAAGAGAAGGGAAGGGGTGCATAATTAGAATGTGAGTCAGGTAGGGTAAGAAGTGGGGCAGGAGAGGAGGGGTAATAACATTTATAGTAACAACGGCCTGTAAATTGCGAATCAGGTGGAGGAACTAAAAACTAAAATAATAGTGCAGCAACAAACATCTCCTCACACAGCTACATACCCTTAAACCTATGGCTTGAGAAAATTAAAAGAAAGTCATGAAGGGTCCAAACCCCCCCCTCAGAGGCTGGGCCCAAGGTAGCAAGATAGCAGAGAGAGCTACTTCACCCCCATTGAGAGAGGAGACCTAGAGGATCCAAGTTGCCGTATGCCATAGAATTGATCATGTTGATTGTTGCACGTGGAGTGTTTGGAGTCCATGACAGCTAAGACCCTTTGGATACACTCAGACCTAGTGGGTATAGTGGGCTTTGGCCAATATAGAGGAAGATCAAGTGGAAAAATTGAGAATAAAATACTGCAGAAAGAAAAACACCTCCTCACACTTATACCTATATACCTTTCTTTGGCTCACAGAAAAGAAAAGAAAGTCATGAAGAGTTAGAAGGGCTGGCCTGTGGCCTCCCAGAGGCTGGACCCAAGGTGGCAGAGAGGGCTACTTCATCCCCATTGAGAGAGGAAATCCGGTGGATCCAAGTTGCCAGTATGATATAGAATTGATCATATTGATTGTTGCAAGTGACCACCCACTGTTTGGAGTCCATAATATCTAAGACCCTTTGGCTACAATCAGACCTAATAGGAATAGTGGTCTTCAGAAGCGCTGAGCTGGACTCCCCAACAGCTGGACCCAAGATAGCAGAGAAGGCTACTTCATCCTCCTTAAGAGAGGAGATTCAGTGAATCCAAGTTGCCTGTATGCCAACGAATTGATCATATTGATTGTTGCAAGTGGCCACCGGGTGTTTGGAGTCCATAACATCTGAGACCTTTTGGATACACTCAGACCTAATAGGAATAGTAGGCTTTGGCCAATGTAGTGGAAGATCACGTGGGAAAACTGAGAATAAAATACTGGAGGAAGAAACAACTTTGTACATTGCTGTATACCTATAAACCTTTGGCTCAAGGAAAATAACATCTTGAAGGGCTGGTTGGGTCTCCCAAAGGCTGCCTCCAAGGTCCCAGAGTGGGCTACTTCATCCCCATTGAAAGAGGTGCTGTAGTGGATCCAAGTTGCCCATATGTCATAGAATTGATCATATTGATTGTTGCATGTGGCTACTTACTGTTTGGAGTCCATAGCATCTGAGACCCTTTGGATCCACTCAGACCTAATGGGTATAGTGGGCTTCTGACAATGTAGAGGAAGATTTGGTGGAAAAATGGAGAATAAGATACTGTAAAAAGAAACATCTCACACTTCTAGATACCTACAAACCTTTGGATCATGGAAAAGAAAAGTCAGCTGTGAAGGATTAGAAGAGTTGGGCTGGCCTCCCAGAGGCTGGACCCAAGGTAACAAAAATGGCTACTTGCAAGTGACCATCTACAATTCAGAGTCCATAATGTCAGAGACCATTTAGATTCCCTCAGCCCTAGTGGAGGAACTGAGGATAAAATACAGCAGAAGGAAACATCTTACACTACTAAATATCTAGATATCTTTAGCTCAAAGAAAAAAAAGAAAGCCATGAAAGAGGAGCTGTACCGGATACAAGTTGCTCATATACCCTTTCTGTCTTATTCATCTATGCAAGTGACAACCCACTACTAGATCTTTTATATCTTCAACTTAAAGGAAAGAAAGTCTTGAGGCTTAAAAGGAATGGGTTGGCCCTGCAGAGGCCAGATCCAAGATTTCAGGCAACTTCATCCCAGTTGAAAGAGGAGCCATAGTAGCTCCAGGTTGCACATATACACCAAATTTTTCATATTAATCATCGGAAGTGGCCACCCACTGTTTGGAGTCCACAATGTTGAAAACCCTTTGGATACACTCAGCCCTAGTAAACTTCCTCCAATGTAGTGGACTCAAGCTTTTGGCCACATTGGGGAGGTATGGTAACAAACTAGCAATAATAGAGTAGCTGTAGTGGATCCAAGTTGCTTGTATACTCTATATTTTGTCATATTCATCCACGCAAGTGACAACCCACTACTAGATATTTGATATCTTCGGCTTAAAGGAAAGTCTTGAGGCTTAGAAGAAATGGGCTGGCCCCAGAGAGCCTGGATCCAAGGTCCCAGAGCAGGCAACTTCTCAATTGAAAGAGGAGCCATAGTAGCTCCAGGTTGTACATATACTATTGAATTTGTCCTATTCATAATTGGAGGTGGCCACCCACAGTTTGGCATCCACAAAGTTGGAAACCCTTTGCATCCATTAAGCCTAATGCCGCGTACACACGACTGGACTTTCCAGCAGACTAGGTCTGACAGGATCAGTCCGTGTGTGGGCTAGTCTGATAATTAAAAAAAAAAAAAATCAGACGGAACTAGAAATAGAACATGTTTCAAATCTGTCCGACGGACTCAATTCCGACGGACTAAAAATCGGGAAAAACATGCATCTGTTTGCTAGTCCGACGGACCAAATACGACGCAAGGGCAGCTATTGGCTACTGGCTATTGAACTTCCTTGTTTAGTCCCATTTTTCATCACGTTCAGAACGAACTCACTTTTGAATGAACTTAGTCCGTTCGTGTGTGGCCAAGTCCGTTCTTTCGGGAAGTTTGTCGGAACTCCACCGACAGTCCGTCTGGAAGACTGTCAGCCCACGTACACACGGTCAGAGATTTTGCCAACCAAATCCGCCGGATTTTGCCCGTCGGATTTAGTCCGACGGATTGTGTCCGAAACTGTTGCATACACACGGTCGGGCCAAGTTGTGGAAAAATCCGATCTTTCAGAACGTGATGATGTAATTTCGTTACGATGGGACTACATTCAGGCTAGTAGAAAATAGCTTTGATGTAGGAATTTGATCTGAGCATGCGTGGCACTTGGTCCGATGAAAATGCTTTACACATGATGGGATTAGGTCCGTCCGGCCCAGTTGGTCGGGAAATATTTCCAACATGTTGGAAAATTGGGTCGGACGGAGATTCGGACGGAATCAGTCCAATGCATACCACACACAGTCGGATTATCTGACGACACGGTCCGATAAGACTCATTCCGACAGATTCTCCGACCGTGTGTACAAGGGCTCAGATCTAGTCTGCCGGAAAGTCTGGTCGTGTGTGCTTCTGCCAACGTTGTGGACTCAAGCTTTTGACCGCATTGGGGAGGGATCTAAAACCCTTTGGATCCATCAAGCTCTAGTGGGCATCTTCCAATGTAGTGGACTCAAGCTTTTGGCCGCATTCCAGAGGTTTGGTAACAAATTAGCTTTAGAGGGTTTTTGAAGGAATTAGAGACAATAACAGGAAAGGGGAGAGGGCTTCAGGGGAGGTCCATGTCAAGGACGGCTTTAAGTTGTGTTTTGATATCTCCTCAAAAATGTGAAGTACTGGGCAATTCAATGACACCTTTAATTTTACAAAAAAATTTTTTTAGCAGTGTGTAAATTTAAAGTTATAGCTTTTAGTTTTTTTTTTGTATAGATTATTTGTGCGATAGAATCTTGTTTCAGAAGGAAAAAAAAAAAAAAGAGTCCTCACATTATATAATATCAGAATATCATATCTCAGGGGGGATTCATTTAATTGATAGCACAAATCAACCACTGTGGTTGAAATCAAGCCTTTGTAAGGAAACTTTACTTTCATTAGATGTTATACGTGTCGAATGTAACTGGTGCTTTATCTTGGTGTACATGAATGAAATTAAACCCAGCGGGTGAAGATAAGATTTGTACGGACAAAAGATTTAACACATTACGTGTTCAAATGTTGACCCAGCAGAGCGATTACCCATCTCAAGCGGACCTTGAATGAAAAATTGAAGATCTGGTATTTTATAGGGTGCCTTCTAGAAGGGTAACTGGGGCTAAGCAACACCTCGAAATATCTACCCTTAGACCTGAATCTCCTCTGAAAAATATTGTTTATATTTTTTCCTTATAGAGCCATCTATCCCAACTGGGGTTCCTCCAGAGCTTGCTAGGGATTCCTTCAGCAGTAACCACCAATTTTCTAGACATAACTATTGGTTCACACAGCCTTTCTCAGCCAAGGTTTCCTCTCAGTGGCGTCACTAGGGTTTGGTGTTATCCGGTGCGGTAAAACATGGTATCACCCCCCCACCCAGTAGAGCACTGAGCAGGCTAGCACATCGGCAAGGCTTTACCCCTCCCCGGTGACCCAATTAATGCCTCAGGCCCCCCTATACTGTTCTCAGTGACCCCATTAATGTCCTCAGTCCCCACCATTAATATCCTCAGTGACCCAATTACTGTACTTAGGCCCCCATTACTGTCCTCAGATTACACCCCCCCACCCCAAGCACCCCATGGCTGTCCTCAGCTCCCTCCACAGCACTCCATTATTGTCCTCAGCTCCCCCCATACACAGTGCCCCATTACTGTCCTCATCCCCCCTTCACAGCGCCCCATTACTGTCCTCAGCCTCCCTCACAGGGCCCCATTACTGTCCTCAGCCTCCCTCACAGGGCCCCATTACTGTCCTCAGCCCCACCCTCACAGTGGCCCGATACAGTCTTCAGGTCCCCCTCACAGCGCTCCATAACTGTCCTCAGCTTCCCATTCTCACAGCACTCCGTTAAAGTCCTCAGCTCCCCCCTCATTGCGCCCCATTACTGTCCCCAGCATCCCATTACAGTCCTCAGGTCCCCCTCACAGTGCCCCATTACTGTCCCTGGCGCCCCATTACAATCCTCAGGTCCCCCCTCATAGTGCCCCATTACTGTCCTCAGCACCCCGCTACAATCCTCAGGATCCCCTCACAGCGCCCCATTACTATCCCCAGCTCCCCATTACAGTCCTCAGGTCCCCCTCACAGCGCCCCATTACTGTCCCCGGCTCCCCGTTACAGTCCTCAGATTCCCATCACAGTGCCCCATTGCTGTCCTCAGCTCCCTGTTACAGTTTTTAGGTCCCCCCTCATAGCGCCCCATTACTATCCCCAGCACCCCATTGCAGTCCTCAGGTTCCCCCTTATAGCGCCCCATTACTGTCCCTAGCACCCCATTACAGTCCTCAGGTTCCCCCTCATAGCGCCCCATTACTGTCCCCAGCACCCCATTACAGTCCTTGGGTTCACCCTCCTAGCTCCCCATTACTGTCCCCAGCTCCCCATTACAGTCCTCAGGTCCCCCTCACAGCGCCCCATTACTGTCCCCGGCTCCCTGTTACAGTCCTCAGATTCCCATCACAGCGCCCCATTGCTGTCCCCAGTGCCCCATTACAGTCCTCAGGTCCCCCCTCATAGCGCCCCATTACTATCCCCAGCACCCCATTACAATCCTCAGGTTCCCCCTCATAGTGCCCCATTACTGTCCCCAGCACCCCATTACATTCCTCAGGTTCCCCCTCACAGCTCCCCATTACTGTCCCCAGCTCCCCATTACAGTCCTCAGGTCCCCCTCACAGCGCCCCATTACTGTCCCCAGTGCCCCATTACAGTCCTCAGTTCCCCCCTCATAGCGCCCCGTTACTGTCCCCAGCACCCCATTACAGTCCTCAGGTTCCCCCTCATAGCGCCCCATTACTGTCCCCAGCACCCCATTACATTCCTCAGGTTCCCCCTCATAGCGCCCCATTACTGTCCCCAGCTCCCCATTACATTCCTCAGGTTCCCCCTCATAGCTCCCCATTACTGTCCCCAGCTCCCCATTACAGTCCTCAGGTCCCCCTCACAGCGCCCCATTACTGTCCCCAGCTCCCCATTACAGTCCTCAGGTCCCCCTCACAGTGCCCCATTGCTGTCCTCAGCTCCCCGTTACAGTCCTCAGGTCCCCCCTCATAGCGCCCCATTACTATCCCCAGCACCCCATTACAGTCCTCAGGTTCCCCCTCATAGTGCCCCATTACTGTCCCCAGCACTCCATTACAGTCCTCAGCTCCCCCCTCATTGCGCCCCATTACTGTCCCCAGCATCCCATTACAGTCCTCAGGTCCCCCTCACAGTGCCCCATTACTGTCCCTGGAGCCCCATTACAATCCTCAGGTCCCCCCTCATAGTGCCCCATTACTGTCCTCAGCACCCCGCTACAATCCTCAGGATCCCCTCACAGCGCCCCATTACTATCCCCAGCTCCCCATTACAGTCCTCAGGTCCCCCTCACAGCGCCCCATTACTGTCCCCGGCTCCCCGTTACAGTCCTCAGATTCCCATCACAGTGCCCCATTGCTGTCCTCAGCTCCCTGTTACAGTTTTTAGGTCCCCCCTCATAGCGCCCCATTACTATCCCCAGCACCCCTTTGCAGTCCTCAGGTTCCCCCTTATAGCGCCCCATTACTGTCCCTAGCACCCCATTACAGTCCTCAGGTTCCCCCTCATAGCGCCCCATTACTGTCCCCAGCACCCCATTACAGTCCTTGGGTTCACCCTCCTAGCTCCCCATTACTGTCCCCAGCTCCCCATTACAGTCCTCAGGTCCCCCTCACAGCGCCCCATTACTGTCCCCGGCTCCCTGTTACAGTCCTCAGATTCCCATCACAGCGCCCCATTGCTGTCCCCAGTGCCCCATTACAGTCCTCAGGTCCCCCCTCATAGCGCCCCATTACTATCCCCAGCACCCCATTACAGTCCTCAGGTTCCCCTTCATAGTGCCCCATTACTGTCCCCAGCACCCCATTACATTCCTCAGGTTCCCCCTCACAGCTCCCCATTACTGTCCCCAGCTCCCCATTACAGTCCTCAGGTCCCCCTCACAGCGCCCCATTACTGTCCCCAGTGCCCCATTACATTCCTCAGTTCCCCCCTCATAGCGCCCCGTTACTGTCCCCAGCACCCCATTACAGTCCTCAGGTTCCCCCTCATAGCGCCCCATTACTGTCCCCAGCACCCCATTACATTCCTCAGGTTCCCCCTCATAGCGCCCCATTACTGTCCCCAGCTCCCCATTACATTCCTCAGGTTCCCCCTCATAGCTCCCCATTACTGTCCCCAGCTCCCCATTACAGTCCTCAGGTCCCCCTCACAGCGCCCCATTAGTGTCCCCAGCTCCCCATTACAGTCCTCAGGTCCCCCTCACAGTGCCCCATTGCTGTCCTCAGCTCCCCGTTACAGTCCTCAGGTCCCCCCTCATAGCGCCCCATTACTATCCCCAGCACCCTATTACAGTCCTCAGGTTCCCCCTCATAGTGCCCCATTACTGTCCCCAGCACTCCATTACAGTCCTCAGCTCCCCCCTCATTGCGCCCCATTACTGTCCCCAGCATCCCATTACAGTCCTCAGGTCCCCCTCACAGTGCCCCATTACTGTCCCTGGCGCCCCATTACAATCCTCAGGTCCCCCCTCATAGTGCCCCATTACTGTCCTCAGCACCCCGCTACAATCCTCAGGATCCCCTCACAGAGCCCCATTACTATCCCCAGCTCCCCATTACAGTCCTCAGGTCCCCCTCACAGCGCCCCATTACTGTCCCCGGCTCCCCGTTACAGTCCTCAGATTCCCATCACAGTGCCCCATTGCTGTCCTCAGCTCCCTGTTACAGTTTTTAGGTCCCCCCTCATAGCGCCCCATTACTATCCCCAGCACCCCATTGCAGTCCTCAGGTTCCCCCTTATAGCGCCCCATTACTGTCCCTAGCACCCCATTACAGTCCTCAGGTTCCCCCTCATAGCGCCCCATTACTGTCCCCAGCACCCCATTACAGTCCTTGGGTTCACCCTCCTAGCTCCCCATTACTGTCCCCAGCTCCCCATTACAGTCCTCAGGTCCCCCTCACAGCGCCCCATTACTGTCCCCGGCTCCCTGTTACAGTCCTCAGATTCCCATCACAGCGCCCCATTGCTGTCCCCAGTGCCCCATTACAGTCCTCAGGTCCCCCCTCATAGCGCCCCATTACTATCCCCAGCACCCCATTACAGTCCTCAGGTTCCCCCTCACAGCTCCCCATTACTGTCCCCAGCTCCCCATTACAGTCCTCAGGTCCCCCTCACAGCGCCCCATTACTGTCCCCAGTGCCCCATTACAGTCCTCAGTTCCCCCCTCATAGCGCCCCGTTACTGTCCCCAGCACCCCATTACAGTCCTCAGGTTCCCCCTCATAGCGCCCCATTATTGTCCCCAGCACCCCATTACATTCCTCAGGTTCCCCCTCATAGCGCCCCATTACTGTCCCCAGCTCCCCATTACATTCCTCAGGTTCCCCCTCATAGCTCCCCATTACTGTCCCCAGCTCCCCATTACAGTCCTCAGGTCCCCCTCACAGCGCCCCATTACTGTCCCCAGCTCCCCATTACAGTCCTCAGGTCCCCCTCACAGTGCCCCATTGCTGTCCTCAGCTCCCCGTTACAGTCCTCAGGTCCCCCTCATAGCGCCCCATTACTATCCCCAGCACCCCATTACAGTCCTCAGGTTCCCCCTCATAGTGCCCCATTACTGTCCCCAGCACTCCATTACAGTCCTTAGGTTCCCCCTCATAACGCCCCATTACTGTCCCCAGCACCCCATTACAGTACTCAGGTCCTCCCTCATAGCGCCTCATTACTGTCCCCAGTGTCCCATTACAGTCCTCAGGTCCCCCTCACAGCACCCCATTACTGTCCCCAGTGCCCCATTACAGTCCTCAGGTCCCCCACATAGCTCCCCATTACTGTCCCCAGCACCCCATTACAGTCCTCAGGTCCCCCCTCATAGTGCCCCATTACTGTTCCCAGTGCCCCATTGCAGTCCTCAGGTCCACCTCACAGCGTCCCATTGCTGTCCTCAGCTTCCCACCCTCACAGCACTTCATTACAGTCCTCAGGTTCCCCCTCATAGTGCCCCATTACTGTCCCCAGCACCCCATTACATTCCTCAGGTTCCCCCTCATAGCGCCCCATTACTGTCCCCAGCTCCCCATTACATTCCTCAGGTTCCCCCTCATAGCTCCCCATTACTGTCCCCAGCTCCCCATTACAGTCCTCAGGTCCCCCTCACAGCGCCCCATTACTGTCCCCAGCTCCCCATTACAGTCCTCAGGTCCCCCTCACAGTGCCCCATTGCTGTCCTCAGCTCCCCGTTACAGTCCTCAGGTCCCCCCTCATAGCGCCCCATTACTATCCCCAGCACCCCATTACAGTCCTCAGGTTCCCCCTCATAGTGCCCCATTACTGTCCCCAGCACTCCATTACAGTCCTCAGCTCCCCCCTCATTGCGCCCCATTACTGTCCTCAGGTCCCCCTCACAGTGCCCCATTACTGTCCCTGGCGCCCCATTACAATCCTCAGGTCCCCCCTCATAGCGCCCCATTACTGTCCTCAGCACCCCGCTACAATCCTCAGGATCCCCTCACAGCGCCCCATTACTATCCCCAGCTCCCCATTACAGTCCTCAGGTCCCCCTCACAGCGCCCCATTACTGTCCCCGGCTCCCCGTTACAGTCCTCAGATTCCCATCACAGTGCCCCATTGCTGTCCTCAGCTCCCTGTTACAGTTTTTAGGTCCCCCCTCATAGCGCCCCATTACTATCCCCAGCACCCCATTGCAGTCCTCAGGTTCCCCCTTATAGCGCCCCATTACTGTCCCTAGCACCCCATTACAGTCCTCAGGTTCCCCCTCATAGCGCCCCATTACTGTCCCCAGCACCCCATTACAGTCCTTGGGTTCACCCTCCTAGCTCCCCATTACTGTCCCCAGCTCCCCATTACAGTCCTTAGGTCCCCCTCACAGCGCCCCATTACTGTCCCCGGCTCCCTGTTACAGTCCTCAGATTCCCATCACAGCGCCCCATTGCTGTCCCCAGTGCCCCATTACAGTCCTCAGGTCCCCCCTCATAGCGCCCCATTACTATCCCCAGCACCCCATTACAGTCCTCAGGTTCCCCTTCATAGTGCCCCATTACTGTCCCCAGCACCCCATTACATTCCTCAGGTTCCCCCTCACAGCTCCCCATTACTGTCCCCAGCTCCCCATTACAGTCCTCAGGTCCCCCTCACAGCGCCCCATTACTGTCCCCAGTGCCCCATTACAGTCCTCAGTTCCCCCCTCATAGCGCCCCGTTACTGTCCCCAGCACCCCATTACAGTCCTCAGGTTCCCCCTCATAGCGCCCCATTACTGTCCCCAGCACCCCATTACATTCCTCAGGTTCCCCCTCATAGCGCCCCATTACTGTCCCCAGCTCCCCATTACATTCCTCAGGTTCCCCCTCATAGCTCCCCATTACTGTCCCCAGCTCCCCATTACAGTCCTCAGGTCCCCCTCACAGCGCCCCATTACTGTCCCCAGCTCCCCATTACAGTCCTCAGGTCCCCCTCACAGTGCCCCATTGCTGTCCTCAGCTCCCCGTTACAGTCCTCAGGTCCCCCTCATAGCGCCCCATTACTATCCCCAGCACCCCATTACAGTCCTCAGGTTCCCCCTCATAGTGCCCCATTACTGTCCCCAGCACTCCATTACAGTCCTTAGGTTCCCCCTCATAACGCCCCATTACTGTCCCCAGCACCCCATTACAGTACTCAGGTCCTCCCTCATAGCGCCTCATTACTGTCCCCAGTGTCCCATTACAGTCCTCAGGTCCCCCTCACAGCACCCCATTACTGTCCCCAGTGCCCCATTACAGTCCTCAGGTCCCCCACATAGCTCCCCATTACTGTCCCCAGCACCCCATTACAGTCCTCAGGTCCCCCCTCATAGTGCCCCATTACTGTTCCCAGTGCCCCATTGCAGTCCTCAGGTCCACCTCACAGCGTCCCATTGCTGTCCTCAGCTTCCCACCCTCACAGCACTTCATTACAGTCCTCAGGTTCCCCCTCATAGTGCCCCATTACTGTCCCCAGCACCCCATTACATTCCTCAGGTTCCCCCTCATAGCGCCCCATTACTGTCCCCAGCTCCCCATTACATTCCTCAGGTTCCCCCTCATAGCTCCCCATTACTGTCCCCAGCTCCCCATTACAGTCCTCAGGTCCCCCTCACAGCGCCCCATTACTGTCCCCAGCTCCCCATTACAGTCCTCAGGTCCCCCTCACAGTGCCCCATTGCTGTCCTCAGCTCCCCGTTACAGTCCTCAGGTCCCCCCTCATAGCGCCCCATTACTATCCCCAGCACCCCATTACAGTCCTCAGGTTCCCCCTCATAGTGCCCCATTACTGTCCCCAGCACTCCATTACAGTCCTCAGCTCCCCCCTCATTGCGCCCCATTACTGTCCTCAGGTCCCCCTCACAGTGCCCCATTACTGTCCCTGGCGCCCCATTACAATCCTCAGGTCCCCCCTCATAGCGCCCCATTACTGTCCTCAGCACCCCGCTACAATCCTCAGGATCCCCTCACAGCGCCCCATTACTATCCCCAGCTCCCCATTACAGTCCTCAGGTCCCCCTCACAGCGCCCCATTACTGTCCCCGGCTCCCCGTTACAGTCCTCAGATTCCCATCACAGTGCCCCATTGCTGTCCTCAGCTCCCTGTTACAGTTTTTAGGTCCCCCCTCATAGCGCCCCATTACTATCCCCAGCACCCCATTGCAGTCCTCAGGTTCCCCCTTATAGCGCCCCATTACTGTCCCTAGCACCCCATTACAGTCCTCAGGTTCCCCCTCATAGCGCCCCATTACTGTCCCCAGCACCCCATTACAGTCCTTGGGTTCACCCTCCTAGCTCCCCATTACTGTCCCCAGCTCCCCATTACAGTCCTTAGGTCCCCCTCACAGCGCCCCATTACTGTCCCCGGCTCCCTGTTACAGTCCTCAGATTCCCATCACAGCGCCCCATTGCTGTCCCCAGTGCCCCATTACAGTCCTCAGGTCCCCCCTCATAGCGCCCCATTACTATCCCCAGCACCCCATTACAGTCCTCAGGTTCCCCTTCATAGTGCCCCATTACTGTCCCCAGCACCCCATTACATTCCTCAGGTTCCCCCTCACAGCTCCCCATTACTGTCCCCAGCTCCCCATTACAGTCCTCAGGTCCCCCTCACAGCGCCCCATTACTGTCCCCAGTGCCCCATTACAGTCCTCAGTTCCCCCCTCATAGCGCCCCGTTACTGTCCCCAGCACCCCATTACAGTCCTCAGGTTCCCCCTCATAGCGCCCCATTACTGTCCCCAGCACCCCATTACATTCCTCAGGTTCCCCCTCATAGCGCCCCATTACTGTCCCCAGCTCCCCATTACATTCCTCAGGTTCCCCCTCATAGCTCCCCATTACTGTCCCCAGCTCCCCATTACAGTCCTCAGGTCCCCCTCACAGCGCCCCATTAGTGTCCCCAGCTCCCCATTACAGTCCTCAGGTCCCCCTCACAGTGCCCCATTGCTGTCCTCAGCTCCCCGTTACAGTCCTCAGGTCCCCCCTCATAGCGCCCCATTACTATCCCCAGCACCCCATTACAGTCCTCAGGTTCCCCCTCATAGTGCCCCATTACTGTCCCCAGCACTCCATTACAGTCCTCAGGTTCCCCCTCATAACGCCCCATTACTGTCCCCAGCACCCCATTACAGTACTCAGGTCCTCCCTCATAGCGCCTCATTACTGTCCCCAGTGTCCCATTACAGTCCTCAGGTCCCCCTCACAGCACCCCATTACTGTCCCCAGTGCCCCATTACAGTCCTCAGGTCCCCCACATAGCTCCCCATTACTGTCCCCAGCACCCCATTACAGTCCTCAGGTCCCCCCTCATAGTGCCCCATTACTGTTCCCAGTGCCCCATTGCAGTCCTCAGGTCCACCTCACAGCGCCCCATTGCTGTCCTCAGCTTCCCAGCCTCACAGCACTTCATTACAGTCCTCAGGCTCCCCCTCATAGTGCCCCATTACTGTCCCCAGCTCCCCATCACAGTCCTCAGGTCCCCCTCATAATGTCCTATTGCTGTCCCCAGCTCCCCAGTACAGTCCTCAGGTTCCCTCTCATAGTGCCCCATTACTGTCCCCAGCCCCCCCCCCCCCCAGCTCCCCATTACAGTCCTCAGCTCCCCCCATGGAGCTTCATTACTGCCCTCAGGTTCGCCCCCCTCACAGCACCCCATTACTGTCCTTAGCCCCTCCCCCCATAGCTCGGAGGGCTGGAGACTGCAAGCTGGTGATTGGTTGCTAGGACCACCTTGCATCCAAACAACCAATCACCAACTGTTAACTCGGGCAGCCCCGCTCTCTATCCTGAGCTGTCCTGCCTCCCACAGACGGCTCCCGCCTGGGAGAACGACAGCGGCGTGGCTTGTAAATGGCGGGACGGGGTGTCATCCCTCCGGTGGGTGTCACTCAGGTGCGGCCTGCACCCCCTGCACCCCCCCCCCATAGTGACGCCCCTGTTTCCTCCAAAGGTTGGTAGGGAGCAAAGAGCAATTTCTGACACTCAGGTAAGTAACTACTGATACCAATGACCTACCAATGATACATTTTTAAATAAGTTATTCAATACATAAAAATAATAATATTATTAATAATAAATAGAAATAAATAAAACTAATAAAAATTAATAGTAAACAAGCATAAATAGAATTCTGACATAATACCTCCAAAAAAATACAAAAAAAACAAAAAGAGATTAAAGCTCACCTAAAGAGCGACATTAAGGTGTTAAAGAAAATAGAAAAAAATGAATTAATTAATAATAATAAGTATTAAATAAAAAAGTATAATAAATAATAATAATAATTATAATAATAATAATAATAAATAGAAATAAATAAAAATAATAAATATTAATAGAAAACAAGCAGCAAAAGAATTCTAACATAATGCCTCCAAAAAAAATACAAAAAAACTAGAAGGGATTAAAGCCCACCTAAAGAGTGGCATTAGAGTGTTAAAGAAAATAGAAACAAATTAATTAATTAATAATAATAATTATTATTAAATTAAATAAAGAAGTAAAATTTGTAGTAATAATAATAATAACAATATAAATAAAAATAATAAATATTAATAGTAAATAAGCAGAAATAGAATTCTGACATAATACCTCCATAAAAATACAAAAAACAAAACAAAGAGGGATTAAAGCCTACCTAAAGAGCAACATTAGGCTGTTAAATAAAATAGAAAAAAATGAATGAAATCAATATTAATAATAATAGTAATAATAATAATTCAATTAAATAAAGAAGTAATTAATTAAATAAAGAAGTAAAATAAATAAATACTAATAATAATAAATATAAATGCAAATACATATTTACTATTAATATTTATTAGTTTTAAGCAGAACTAGAATTCTGACATAATACCTCCAAAAAAATACAAAAAAACTAAAAGGGATTAAAGCCCACCTAAAGAGTGACATTAGGGTGTTAAAGAAAATAGAAACAAATGAATTAATTAATAATAATTATTATTATTATTAAATTAAATAAAGAAGTAAAATTTGTATTAATAATAATAATAATAAAAATAATAAATATTAATAGTAAATAAGCAGAAATAGAATTCTAACATAATACCTCAAAAAAACAAAAACAAAAAGTTTAAATTCTCCTAAAGAAAATGAATGAATTAATGTTAATAATAATATGAATAATTAAATTAAATAAAGTAAAATAAATAATAATAATAAATAGAAATAAATAAAAAGAATAAATATTAGTAAATAAATAGAAATCCGACACAATGATAAAAGAATATTCAGTATCCTAAAAAGAAGATTAAAATTATTGGATAGTTATAAGGTACCCATCAGGATGTTGCAGTGATTTTTATTGTATATATTGGAGGGAACGGTTCCGTTAATTTTCACACCGCGCTCCGGGGGGACGATTTCCGAAGAACAATGACAGAGCGCATTACCGAAGTGTAAAGATTGCTAAACAACCGCCATTAGAATCTCTTCCCATCGCAGGAAATGTGACGGCAAATGGGATCCGGGGCTTCGCCTTGCTTCTGAATTACAGTTCTTACCGCCTAAAAAGCGCCATTTATTTCTTACAGCAATCAGATAATTCTTTAAATTTGCGAAGACTCCGTTTCTTCCAATAACGCCGGCTCTGTGGGGAACAGGTAAGTAATTGGCTATTTACTCACAAAGTGACACAAAAATATATCGGAGCGTAAAATTGTCACCAGACTGGATGGCAAAGCCTGGAATTATCTGTGCCGAGCGCAGCCCTTCATTTTCCAAATGCAAAGCATTCCCTAGATGGATATTATTTCTTTCCTATAATGCGAATACAAGCTTCTTAAAGTGGAACTCCACCGATGAGATCTGTATATAAGGGTAGTTTTACCTGCAAAGGGTATGTATTTTTGTCCATCCAGTCCTGAGATTTACACAGCTCTGCCATCATGTCAGGCAGGGAAGGAGGTCCGATTTACCTGAAGTATTCTTACAGCTGTCACAAGATCGACAGCTCCATCTAGTGACCATAATGCAATATTTTCCTGATTGACAGCTCCATCTAGTGACCAGTGTTGCCAACCTACCAGATTGAAATTTATTGGCACGACACCCAAAATTTACTGGCAAAGCCAAATATTTACTGCCATTTTACAAAAGTTACAAAATTACAGTTTTAGGTGCAAATTTTGGTATTTAGGCTACAAACAAGAACACTATGTGAATAGCAATGCAACTTAACCACTTAAGGACCGCCGCATGTAAATCTACGTCCCCACAATGGCACGGACAGGCACAAGCACGTACCGGTACGAACTTGCCTTCCAGCGGGTGGGGGGTCCGATCAGAAACCAACGGCCATCCCCTCATTCCGGATTGCTCCTGAAGCGAATGGACCGCTGATCGGACCCCCCACCCGCTGGAAGGCAAGCACGTACCGGTACGTGCTTGTGCCTGTCCGTGCCATTGCGCCGCTCCTGGCGAATGAGAAGCTTCCCTGCCTGTGTAGTGTAAACACAGGCAGGGAGGAAGTGATGTCACTCTCCTCGGGCGGTCTTTTTGACCGGACTGCGAGGAGAACACATAGTAAGTGCACCAATCACTACACTGACACGTAGGTACACATAGGCACACAAATCACCCCCCGATCACCCCCCAATCCCCCCCAGCCCCCTCCCAGTCACAGTGTGTTTAGTGTCAGTTGTGACAGTAAAAAGTGTCAGGGCAGTTAGTGTTAGGTCCAGGGTAGCCCCCCCCCATAAAGGTTTAACCCCCTGATTGCCCCTAGAGTTAACCCTTTCACCCCCTTTTGCCAGTGTCACTAAGCGATCGTTTTTCTGATCGCTGCATTAGTGTCACTGGTGCCGCTAGGTAGCTAGTTATTTTTTTAGGTTCACCGCCAGGTTTTTATAGCATTAGGTACCCCCATATACTACCCAATAAAGGTTTTAACCCCCTGATTGCCCCTAGAGTTAACCCTTTCACCAGCGATCACCGTATAAGTGTCACTGGTGACGCTGGTTAGCCAGTTCGTTATTTAGGTTCCCCGTCAGGTTTTTATATAGCATCAGGGACCCCCATATACTACCTAATAAAGATTTTAACCCCCTGATTGCCCCTAGTTAACCCTTTCACCAGTGATCACCATATAAGTGTTACAGGTGACTCTGGTTAGTTAGTTTGCTTTTTATAGCATCAGGGCAACCACCATTTATTACCCAATAAAGGTTTAACCCCCTGATCACCCGGTGGGTGATATAAATTAGGTTTTAGGGTCAGGGTCTGCGCCGCCCCAGGCAGCGCTAGGTTAGTGCCAGTACCGCTAACACTCACACGCAAAGCATACGCCTCCCGTAGTGGTATAGTATCTGAACAGATCAATATCTGATCTGATCTATACTAGCGTCCCCAGCAGTTTAGGGTTCCAAAAAAACGCATTGTTAGCGGGATCAGCCCAGATACCTGCTAGCACCTGCGTTTTGCCCCTCTGCCCAGCCCACCCAAGTGCAGTATCGATCGATCACTGTCACTTACAAAACACTAAACACATAACTGCAGCGTTCACAGAGTCAGGCCTGATCCCTGCGATCGCTAACAGTTTTTTTGTAGCGTTTTATTTTTAAATCCTGAAGGCGGTGCTTGGTTTTCGGGGTCCTGTACGCGGCTAGGCTCACAAGAAGTCCCCCACATGTGGTATCCCCGTACTCAGGAGAAGCAGCAGAATTTATTTTGGGGTGTAATTTCACTTATGCCCATAGCATGTGTGAGCAATATATCATTTAGTGACAACTTTGTGCAAAAAAAAAAAAAGTTTGTAATATTCCTGCAACTTGTGGCAAAATATAAAATATTTCATGGACTCAACATGCCTCTTAGTAAATAGCTTGGGGTGTCTACTTTCCAAAATGGGGTTATTTGGGGGGGTTTTGTGCTATTTTGGCATTTTATGGCCTTCGAAACTGTGATAGGTAGTGAGGAGTGAAATCAAAAATTTGCACCCTTATGCCGCGTACACACGTAGCCGACTATCTGACGGACTTAGACTGGCGGACTTCCCGCCAGACTGTCCGTCGGACTTTCCGAACGGGCTACTTGCCCACACATGGCACTTTTTCAGCGGACTAATACGGCGACTAAGTCCGCCGTACTTTTGAAATGAACGGACTCGCCCACACACGCGGAGGAAAGTCCGCTCATTTCGAGCGCATCTCCAGGTAGGCGGGGCCCGCGAAGGAGACGCCGCTGGCCCCGCCACCTGGTATGGACTTAAAGGGGAACCCCAACGCTGAAAAAAATCGGCGTGGGGTCCCCCCCTAAGTCCACAACAGACCCTTGTCTGAGCACGCTACCTGGCCCGCCAGGAAAGGAGGGGCGAGCGACCTCCTGAGCTGTACCAGGCCGCGTGCCCTCAACATGGGGGTGCCTTGGGGAAGGGGGGCCACGCGGCCCCCCACCCCAAAGCACCTTGTCCCCATGTTGATGAGGACAAGGGTCTCTTCCCGACAACCCTGGCCGTTGGTTGTCGGGGTCTGCGGGCGGGGGGCTTATCGGAATCCGGGAGCCCCCTTTAATAAGGGGGCCCCCGGATACCGGCCCCCCACCCTATGTGAATGAGTATGGGGTACAATGTACCCCTACCCATTCACCTGTAAAATAAAGTACAAAAAAAAACACAACACACAAGATAAAATAGTTTATTGCACAGCTCCGGGGGTCTTCCGTCTTCGGGGGTCTTCTCGCCGGACTCCTCCGCTATCTTCTTGTAGCTCTTTTGCTAGCGGAGGAGCCCAGCATTCTTCTTCGTCGCCGCGGCCTCTTCTTCCGACTTCGGGGGTCTTGTCCCCCTCTTCGGTTCTTCTGTCGCCGCTGCCGCCGCCTTCCGTTCTTCTTCTTCTTCTCCTGGAGATGTTGACTCGAAGTTCTCTCCGGCCGCAATGCCAGGGACACGCTGTGCGTTGACTTATATAGGGACAAGGGGCGGGGTCATCGGTTGATGCCACATGGGTTGATGTCACATGGTGACCCCGCCCCCTTACGATGTCACAGTCCCGGAGGATGCTGGGACTGTCGCCATGTGACATCAACCCATGTGACATCAACCGATGACCCCGCCCCTTTCCTGGCCGGCCGGGTAGCGTGCTCGGACAAGGGTCTGTTGTGGACTTGGGGGGGACCCCCACGCCGATTTTTTTCAGCGTTGGGGTTCCCCTTTAAGTCCATACCAGGTGGCGGGGCCAGCGACGTCTTCTTCGCGGGCCCCGCCTACCTGGAGACCCGCTCGAAATGAGCGGACTTTTCTCCGGGCGGGAAAAGTCAGTTCATTTCAAAAGTACGGCGGACTGGCACAATTCTGCTATTTCTGTTATTTTCAATATAAAAATAGTCCATCAGATTTTGTTCACCATCACCTCCTGCCACCATCACCACCTCCTTCTGCCACCCCCAGCCACTACCAGCTCCTGCCACCACTGTCACCTCCTTCCACTAGCTCCTCCTGCCACCTCCTGCCACCACCTGCTCCTCCTGCCACCTCCTGCCACCACCAGCTCCTCCTGCCACAGTCACCTCCTGCTCCAACCAACTCCTGCCACCACCAGCCCCCTCCAGCTCCTACCACCATCACCAGCTCCTACAACAAGCGCCTCCTGCCACCATCAGCTCCTCCTGCCACCACCAGCTCCTACCACCATCACCAGCTCCTGCCACAAGCTCCTCCTGCCCCCATCAGCTCCTGCCACCAGCTCCTGTCACCTCCTGCTCCCACCAGCTTCTGTCATCATCCCCAGCTCCGGCTACAAGCTCCTCCTGCCCCCACCAGCTCCTGCCACCATCACCAGCTCCTGCCACAAGCTCCTCCTTCCACCATCAACAGCTCCAGCCACAAGCTCCTCCTGCCCCCACCAGCTCCTGCCACCATCACCAGCTCCTGCCACAAGCTCCTCCTGCCCCTTCCAGCTCCTGCCACAAGCTCCTCCTGCCCCCACCAGCTCCTGCCACAAGCTCCCCCCCACCAGATCCTGCCACAAGCTCCCCCCCACCAGCTCCTGCCACAAGCTCCTCCTGCCCCCACCAGCTCCTACCACAAGCTCCTCCTGCCACCATCAACTCCTCCTGCCACCACCAACTCCTGCCACAAGCTCCTCCTTCTGCCACCAGCTCCTGCCACCGTCACCAGCTCCTCCTGCCACCACCAGCTCCTCCTGCCACCACCAGCTTCTCCTGTCACCACCTGCCCCCTACCAGCTCCTGCCACCTCCTGCCCCCACCAGCTCCTACCATCATCACCAGCTCCTGTCACAAGCTCCTCCTGCCCCCACCAGCTCCTGCCACCATCACCAGCTCCTGTCACAAGCTCCTCCTGCCCCCACCAGCTCTTGCCACAAGCTCCTTCTGCCCCCACCAGCTCCTGCCACAAGCTCTTGCTGCCCCCACCAGCTCCTGTCACCTCCTGACCCCACCACCAGCTCCTGCCACCATCACCAGTTCCTGCCACAAGCTCCTCTTGCCCCCATCAGCTCCTGCCACAAGCTCCTCCTGCCACTGTCAGTTCCTCCTGCCACCTCCTACCCCCAACAGCTCCTGCCCCCACCAGCTCCTGCCACCATCACCAGCTCCCACCACAAGCTCCTCTTGCCCCCATCAGCTCCTGCCACAAGCTCCTCCTGCCACTGCCAGCTCCTCCTGCCACCACCAGCTCCTGCTACCCCAGCTCCTCCTGCCCTCTACAGCTCCTGCCACAAGCTCCTCCTGCCCCCACCAGCTCCTGCCACAAGCTCTTGTTGCCCCCACCAGCTCCTGTCACCTCCTGCCCCCACCACCAGCTCCTGCCACCATCACCAGTTCCTGCCACAAGCTCCTCTTGCCCCCATCAGCTCTTGCTACAAGCTCCTCCTGCCACTGTCAGTTCCTCCTGCCACCTCCTACCCCCATCAGCTCCTGCCCCCACCAGCTCCTGCCACAAGCTCCTCCTGCCACTGTCAGTTCCTCCTGCCACCTCCTACCCCCACCAGCTCCTGCCCCCACCAGCTCCTGCCACCATCACCAGCTCCCGCCACAAGCTCCTCTTGCCCCCATCAGCTCCCGCCACAAGCTCCTCCTGCCACTGCAAGCTCCTCCTGCCACCACCAGCTCCTGCCACAAGCTCCTCCTGCCACTGTCAGTTCCTCCTGCCACCTCCTGCCCCCACCAGCTCCTGCCACCATCACCAGCTCCCGCCACAAGCTCCTCTTGCCCCCATCAGCTCCCGCCACAAGCTCCTCCTGCCACTGCCAGCTCTTCCTGCCCCCACCAGCTCCTGCCACAAGCTCCTCCTGCCCCACCAGCTCCTGCCACAAGCTCCCCCTCCCCCACCAGCTCCTGCCACAAGCTCCTCCTGCCCCCACCAGCTCTTGCCACAAGCTCCTCCTGTCCCCACCAGCTCCTGCCACAAGCTCCTCCTGCCCCCACCAGCTCCTAACACAAGCTCCTCCTGCCATCACCAGCTCCTCCTGCCACCACCAGCTCCTGTCACAAGCTCCTCCTGCTCCCACCAGCTCCTGCCACAAGCTCCACCTGCCCCCACCAGCTCCTGCCACAAGCTCTTACTGCCCCCACCAGCTCCTGCCACAAGCTCCTCCTGCCCCCACCAGCTCCTGCCACAAGCTGCTCCTGCCCCCACCAGCTCCTGCCACAAGCTCCTCCTGCCCCACCAGCTCCTGCCACAAGCTCCCCCTCCCCCACCAGCTCCTGCCACAAGCTCCTCCTGCCCCCACCAGCTCCTACCACAAGCTCCTCCTGCCACCATCAGCTCCTCCTGCCACCACCAGCTCCTGCCACAAGCTCCTCCTGCCCCCACCAGCTCCTGCTACCCCAGCTCCTCCTGCCCCCACCAGCTCCTGCCACAAGCTCCTCCTGCTCCCACCAGCTCCTGCCACAAGCTCTTGCTGCCTCCACCGGCTCCTGTCACCTCCTGCCCCCACCAGCTTCTGCCACCATCACCAGCTCCTGCCACCAGCTCCTCCTGTCACCACCTCCCCCACCAGCTCCTGCCACCTCCTACCCCCATCAGCTCCTGCCACAAGCTCCTCCTGTCACTGTCAGTTTCTCCTGCCACCACCAGCTCCTCCTGTCACCCCCCCCCCCCACACCAGCTCCTGCCACCATCACCAGCTCCCACCACAAGCTCCTCTTGCCCCCATCAGCTCCTGCCTCAAGCTCCTCCTGCCACTGCCAGCTCCTCCTGCCACCACCAGCTCCTGCTACCCCAGCTCCTCCTGCCCCCACCAGCTCCTGCCACAAGCTCCTCCTGCCCCCACCAGCTCCTGCCACAAGCTCTTGCTGCCCCCACCAGCTCCTGTCACCTCCTGCCCCCACCACCAGCTCCTGCCACCATCACCAGTTCCTGCCACAAGCTCCTCTTGCCCCCATCAGCTCTTGCCACAAGCTCCTCCTGCCACTGTCAGTTCCTCCTGCCACCTCCTACCCCTACCAGCTCCTGCCCCCACCAGCTCCTGCCCCCACCAGCTCCTGCCACCATCACCAGCTCCCGCCACAAGCTCCTCTTGCCCCCATCAGCTCCCGCCACAAGCTCCTCCTGCCACTGCCAGCTCTTCCTGCCCCCACCAGCTCCTGCCACAAGCTCCTCCTGCCCCACCAGCTCCTGCCACAAGCTCCCCCTCCCCCACCAGCTCCTGCCACAAGCTCCTCCTGCCCCCACCAGCTCTTGCCACAAGCTCCTCCTGTCCCCACCAGCTCCTGCCACAAGCTCCTCCTGCCCCCACCAGCTCCTAACACAAGCTCCTCCTGCCATCACCAGCTCCTCCTGCCACCACCAGCTCCTGTCACAAGCTCCTCCTGCTCCCACCAGCTCCTGCCACAAGCTCCACCTGCCCCCACCAGCTCCTGCCACAAGCTCTTACTGCCCCCACCAGCTCCTGCCACAAGCTCCTCCTGCCCCCACCAGCTCCTGCCACAAGCTGCTCCTGCCCCCACCAGCTCCTGCCACAAGCTCCTCCTGCCCCACCAGCTCCTGCCACAAGCTCCCCCTCCCCCACCAGCTCCTGCCACAAGCTCCTCCTGCCCCCACCAGCTCCTACCACAAGCTCCTCCTGCCACCATCAGCTCCTCCTGCCACCACCAGCTCCTGCCACAAGCTCCTCCTGCCCCCACCAGCTCCTGCTACCCCAGCACCTCCTACCCCCACCAGCTCCTGCCCCCACCAGCTCCTGCCACCATCACCAGCTCCCGCCACAAGCTCCTCTTGCCCCCATCAGCTCCCGCCACAAGCTCCTCCTGCCACTACCAGCTCCTCCTGCCACCACCAGCTCCTGTCACAAGCTCCTCCTGCTCCCACCAGCTCCTGCCACAAGCTCCACCTGCCCCCACCAGCTCCTGCCACAAGCTCTTCCTGCCCCCACCAGCTCCTGCCACAAGCTCCTCCTGCCCCCACCAGCTCCTGCCACAAGCTGCTCCTGCCCCCACCAGCTCCTGCCACAAGCTCTTCCTGCCCCCACCAGCTCCTGCCACAAGCTCCTCCTGCCCCCACCAGCTCCTGCCACAAGCTGCTCCTGCCCCCACCAGCTCCTGCCACAAGCTCCCCCTCCCCCACCAGCTCCTGCCACAAGCTCCTCCTGCCCCCACCAGCTTCTGCCACAAGCTCCTCCTGCCCCCACCAGCTTCTGCCACAAGCTCCTCCTGCCCCCACCAGCTCCTGCCACAAGCTCCTCCTGCCCCACCAACTCCTGCCACAAGCTCCCCCTCCCCCACCAGCTCCTGCCACAAGCTCCTCCTGCCCCCACCAGCTCCTACCACAAGCTCCTCCTGCCACCACCAGCTCCTCCTGCCACCACCAGCTCCTGCCACAAGCTCCTCCTGCCCCCACCAGCTCCTGCCACAAGCTCCTCCTGCCCCCACCAGCTCCTGCGACAAGCTCTTGCTGCCTCCACCAGCTCCTGTCACCTCCTGCCCCCACCAGCTTCTGCCACCATCACCAGCTCCTGCCACAAGCTCCTCCTGCCACCACCAGCTCCTCCTGTCACCACCTCCCCCACCAGCTCCTGCCACCTCCTACCCCCATCAGCTCCTGCCACAAGCTCCTCCTGTCACTGTCCGTTCCTCCTGCCACCACCAGCTATTCCTGTCACCCCCCCCCCCCCCACACCAGCTCCTGCCACCATCACCAGCTCCTGCCACAAGCTCTTCTTGCCCCCATCAACTCCTGCCACAAGCTCCACCTGCCTCCACCAGCTCCTGCCACAAGCTCTTCCTGCCCCCACCAGCTCCTGCCACAAGCTCCTGCCCCCACCAGCTCCTGCCACAAGCTGCTCCTGCCCCCACCAGCTCCTGCCACAAGCTCTTCCTGCCCCCACCAGCTCCTGCCACAAGCTCCTCCTGCCCCCACCAGCTCCTGCCACAAGCTGCTCCTGCCCCCACCAGCTCCTGCCACAAGCTCCCCCTCCCCCACCAGCTCCTGCCACAAGCTCCTCCTGCCCCCACCAGCTTCTGCCACAAGCTCCTCCTGCCCCCACCAGCTTCTGCCACAAGCTCCTCCTGCCCCCACCAGCTCCTGCCACAAGCTCCTCCTGCCCCCACCAGCTCCTACCACAAGCTCCTCCTGCCATCACCAGCTCCTCCTGCCCCCACCAGCTCCTGCCACAAGCTCTTCCTGCCCCCACCAGCTCCTGCCACAAGCTCCTCCTGCCCCCACCAGCTCCTGCCACAAGCTGCTCCTGCCCCCACCAGCTCCTGCCACAAGCTCCTCCTGCCCCACCAACTCCTGCCACAAGCTCCCCCTCCCCCACCAGCTCCTGCCACAAGCTCCTCCTGACCCCACCAGCTCCTACCACAAGCTCCTCCTGCCACCACCAGCTCCTCCTGCCACCACCAGCTCCTGCCACAAGCTCCTCCTGCCCCCACCAGCTCCTGCCACAAGCTCCTCCTGCCCCCACCAGCTCCTGCGACAAGCTCTTGCTGCCTCCACCAGCTCCTGTCACCTCCTGCCCCCACCAGCTTCTGCCACCATCACCAGCTCCTGCCACAAGCTCCTCCTGCCACCACCAGCTCCTCCTGTCACCACCTCCCCCACCAGCTCCTGCCACCTCCTACCCCCATCAGCTCCTGCCACAAGCTCCTCCTGTCACTGTCAGTTCCTCCTGCCACCACCAGCTATTCCTGTCACCCCCCCCCCCCCCCACACCAGCTCCTGCCACCATCACCAGCTCCTGCCACAAGCTCTTCTTGCCCCCATCAACTCCTGCCACAAGCTCCTCCTGCCACTGCCAGCTCCTCCTGCCACCACCAGCTCCTGCCACAAGCTCCTCCTGCCCCCACCAGCTCCTGCCACAAGCTCCTCCTGCCACCACCAGCTTCTGCCACAAGCTCCTCATGCCCCCACCAGCTCCTGCCACAAGCTCCACCTGCCCCCATCAGCTCCTGCCACAAGCTCCACCTGCCCCCACCATCTCCTACCACAAGCTCCTCCTGTCACCATCAGCTCCTCCTGCCACCATCTCTGGCCACAAGCTCCTCCTGCCTCCACCAGTTCCTGCCAAAAGCTCCTCCTTCCCCCACCAGCTCCTCCTGCCACCACCAACTTCTCCTGTCACCACCTGCCCCCTACCAGCTCCTGCCACCTTCTGCCCCCACCAGCTCCTACCATTATCACCAGCTCCTGCCAAAAGCTCCTCCTGCCCCCACCAGCTCCTGCCACCATCGCCAGCTCCTGTCACAAGCTCCTCCTGCCCCCACCAGCTCCTGCTACCATCACCAGCTCCTGCCACAAGCTCCTCCTGCCCCCACCAGCTCCTGCCACAAGCTCCTCCTGCCACCGCCAGCTCCTCCTGCCCCCACCAGCTCCTGCCACAAGCTCCTCCTGCCCCCACCAGCTCCTGCCACAAGCTCTTGCTTCCCCCACCAGCTCCTGTCACCTCCTGCCCCCACCAGCTCCTGCCACCATCACCAAATCCTGCCACAAGCTCCTCTTGCCCCATCAGCTCCTGCCACAAGCTCCTCCTGCCACTGTCAGTTCCTCCTGCCACCACCAGCTCCTCCTGCCGCCTCCTACCCCCACCAGCTCCTGCCCCCACCAGCTCCTGCCACCATCGCCAGCTCCTGTCACAAGCTCCTCCTGCCCCCACCAGCTCCTGCTACCATCACCAGCTCCTGCCACAAGCTCCTCCTGCCACCGCCAGCTCCTCCTGCCCCCACCAGCTCCTGCCACAAGCTCCTTCTGCCCCCACCAGCTCCTGCCACAAGCTCTTGCTTCCCCCACCAGCTCCTGTCACCTCCTGCCCCCACCAGCTCCTGCCACCATCATTAGTTCCTGCCACAAGCTCCTCTTGCCCCATCAGCTCCTGCCACAAGCTCCCCCTGCCACTGTCAGTTCCTCCTGCCACCACCAGCTCCTCCTGCCACCTCCTAACCCCACCAGCTCCTGCCACCATCACCAGCTCCCGCCACAAGCTCCTCTTGCCCCCATCAGCTCCTGCCACAAGCTCCTCCTGCCACCACCAGCTCCTGCCACAAGCTCCACCTGCCCCCACCAGCTCTACCACCTCCTGCCCCCACCAACTCCTACCACCTTCACCGACTCCTGCCACCATCACCAGCTCCTGCCACCGCCAGCTCCTCCTGTCACCGGCAGCTCCTGCCACCTCCTGCCCCCACCACCATCACCAGCTCCTCCTGTCACCACCAGCTCCTCCTGTCGCCTCCTCCCCCACCAGCTCCTGCCACCTCCTGCCCCCAACAGCTCCTGCCACCATCACCAGCTCCTGCCACAAGCTCCTCCTGCCCCCATCACCTGCTTTATTTATTACCTTAAAGCAAGGAAGCCTGAGAATGCAGGCTTGCCCTGAGCTGGTCCGGTTGTGCTGTGGATGCCTGGGCAGCTGCAGGGCTGGGCTGTCACTGAATCATCTGGGCAGACCACCGCCGGCAACACAATGGCAAGACTCCTCCATTCCACCTGCTCAGGTACTGTATATTTAAAGGCTGGATGCAATGTCATCACTTGCATCGCCACCAGTAGAGCGCCATGCAGATTATCAGCTCCATCTAGTGCCCATGATGCAGTGTTTTCCCGGTTGACAGCTCCATCTAGTGGCCATAATGCAGTATTTTCCTAATTGACAACTCCCTCTAGTGGCCATCATGCAGCATTTTCCCGATTGACATCTCCATCTAGTAGCCATAATGGAGTATTTTCCCGATTGACAGTGCCATCTAGTGGCCAAAATGCAGTATTTTCCAGATTGACAGCTCCATCTAATGGCCATAATGCAGTATTTTCCCGATCGACAAATCCATCTAGTGGCCATATTGCAGTATTTCCTGATTGACAGCTCCATCTAGTGGCCATAATGCAGTATTTTCCTGATTGAAAGCTCCCTCTAGTGGCCATCATGCAGTATTTTCCCGATTGACAGCCCCATCTAGTGACCATAATGCATTATTTTCCTAATTGACAGCTCCATCTAGTGGCCATCATGCAGTATTACTTTCATTGACAGCTCCACCTAGTGGCCACGATGCAGTAGTTTCCTGACTGACAGCTCCATCTAGTGGCCCTATTGTAATATTTTTCTGATTGACAGTTCCATCTATTGGCCATCATCCAGTATTTTCTTCATTGACAGCTCCCTCTAGTGGCCATCATGCAGTATTTTCTTCATTGACAGCTCCATTTATTGGCCATAATGCATTATTTTCCTGATTGACAACTCCATCTAGTGGCCACAATGCAGCATTTTCCCAAATTACAGCTCCCTCTAGTGGCCATAATGCAGTATTTTACTAGTTGACAATTCCATCTAGTGGCCACAATGCAGCATTTTCCCAAATGACAGCTCCCTCTAGTGGCCATAATGCAGTATTTTACTAATTGACAGCTCCATCTAGTGGCCACAATGCAGTATTTTCCTGATTGACAGCTCCATCTAGTGGCCATCATGCAGTATTGTCTTCTGTGACAGCTCCATCTAGTGGACATAATTCAGTAATTTCCTAATTGACAGCTCCATCTAGTGGCCATCATGCAGTATTGTTTTCATTGACATCTCCATCTAGTGGCCATCATGCAGTATTTTCCTAATTGACAGCTCCATCTAGTGGCCATCATGCAGTATTATTTTCATTGACAGCTCCACCTAGTGGCCACGATGCAGTAGTTTCCTGATGACAGCTCCATCTAGTGGCCCTATTGTAATATTTTTCTGATTGACAGTTCCATCTATTGGCCATCATCCAGTATTTTCTTCATTGACAGCTCCCTCTAGTGGCCATCATGCAGTAATTTCTTCATTGACAGCTCCATTTATTGGCCATAATGCATTATTTTCCTGATTGACAGCTCCTTCCAGTAACCATAATGCAGCATTTTCCTGATTGACAGCGCCATCTAGTGGCGATCATGCAGTATTTTCTTCTTTGACAACTCCAACTAGTGGCCATAATGCAGTATTTTCCTAATTGACAGTTCCATCTAGTGGCCATCATGCAGTATTGTTTTCATTGACATCTCCATCTAGTGGCCATAATGCAGTATTTTCCTGATTGACAGCTCCATCTAGTGGCCATAATGCAGTATTTACCTGATTGAAAGCTCCCTCTAGTGGCCATCATGCAGTATTTTCTTCATTGACAGCTCCCTCTAGTGGCCATCATGCAGTATTTTCTTCATTGACAGCTCCATTTATTGGCCATAATGCATTATTTGCCTGATTGACAACTCCATCTAGTGGCCACAATGCAGCATTTTCCCAAATTACAGCTCCCTCTAGTGGCCATAATGCAGTATTTTACTAGTTGACAATTCCATCTAGTGGCCACAATGCAGCATTTTCCCAAATGACAGCTCCCTCTAGTGGCCATAATGCAGTATTTTACTAATTGACAGCTCCATCTAGTGGCCACAATGCAGTATTTTCCTGATTGACAGCTCCATCTAGTGGCCATCATGCAGTATTGTCTTCTGTGACAGCTCCATCTAGTGGACATAATTCAGTAATTTCCTAATTGACAGCTCCATCTAGTGGCCATCATGCAGTATTGTTTTCATTGACATCTCCATCTAGTGGCCATCATGCAGTATTTTCCTAATTGACAGCTCCATCTAGTGGCCATCATGCAGTATTATTTTCATTGACAGCTCCACCTAGTGGCCACGATGCAGTAGTTTCCTGATGACAGCTCCATCTAGTGGCCCTATTGTAATATTTTTCTGATTGACAGTTCCATCTATTGGCCATCATCCAGTATTTTCTTCATTGACAGCTCCCTCTAGTGGCCATCATGCAGTAATTTCTTCATTGACAGCTCCATTTATTGGCCATAATGCATTATTTTCCTGATTGACAGCTCCTTCCAGTAACCATAATGCAGCATTTTCCTGATTGACAGCGCCATCTAGTGGCGATCATGCAGTATTTTCTTCTTTGACAACTCCAACTAGTGGCCATAATGCAGTATTTTCCTAATTGACAGTTCCATCTAGTGGCCATCATGCAGTATTGTTTTCATTGACATCTCCATCTAGTGGCCATAATGCAGTATTTTCCTGATTGACAGCTCCATCTAGTGGCCATAATGCAGTATTTTCCCGATTGACAGCCCCATCTAGTGACCATAATGCATTATTTTCCTAATTTACAGCTCCATCTAGTGGCAATCATGCAGTATTTTTTTTTATTGACAGCTTTCTCTAGTGGCCAACATGCAGTATTTTCTTCATTGACAGCTCCATTTATTAGCCACAATGCATTATTTTCCTGATTGACAGCTCCATCTAGTGGCCATAATACAGTATTTTCCTGATTGAAAGCTCCCTCTAGTGGCCATCATGCAGTATTTTCCCGATTGACAGCCCCATCTAGTGACCATAATGCATTATTTTCCTAATTTAAAGCTCCATCTAGTGGCAATCATGCATATTTTTTTATTGACAGCTTTTTTCTAGTGGCCATCATGCAGTATTTTCTTCATTGACAGCTCCATTTTATTAGCCACAATGCATTATTTTCCTGATTGACAACTCCATCTAGTGGCCACAATGCAGCATTTTCCCAAATGACAGCTCCCTCTAGTGGACATAATGCAGTATTTTACTAATTGACAACTCCATCTAGTGGCCACAATGCAGCATTTTCCCAAATGACAGCTCCATCTAGTGGCCATGATGCAGTATTTTACTAATTGACAGCTCCATCTAGTGGCCACAATGCAGCATTTTCCCAAATGACAGCTCCCTCTAGTGGTCATAATGCAGTATTTTACTAATTGACAGCTCCATCTAGTGGCCATCATGCAGTATTGTCTTCTGTGACAGCTCCATCTAGTGGACATAATTCAGTAATTTCCTAATTGACAGCTCCATCTAGTGGCCATCGTGCAGTATTGTTTTCATTGACATCTCCATCTAGTGGCCATCATGCAGTATTTTCCTAATTGACAGCTCCATCTAGTGGCCATCATGCAGTATTATTTTCATTGACAGCTCCACCTAGTGGCCACGATGCAGTAGTTTCCTGATGACAGCTCCATCTAGTGGCCCTATTGTAATATTTTTCTGATTGACAGTTACATCTATTGGCCATCATCCAGTATTTTCTTCATTGACAGCTCCCTCTAGTGGCCATCATGCAGTAATTTCTTCATTGACAGCTCCATTTATTGGCCATAATGCATTATTTTCCTGATTGACAGCTCCATCTAGTGGCCACAATGCAGTATTTTCCTGATTGACAGCTCCATCTAGTGGCCATCATGCAGTATTGTCTTCTTTGACAGCTCCATCTAATGGACATAATTCAGTAATTTCCTAATTGACAGCTCCATCTAGTGGCCATCATGCAGTATTGTTTTCATCGACATCTCCATCTAGTGGCCATAATGCAGGATTTTCCTAATTGACAGCTCCATCTAGTGGCCATCATGCAGTATTTTTTTAATTGACAGATCCACCTAGTGGCCACAATGCAGTAGTTTCCTGACTGACAGCTCCATCTAGTGGCCCTATTGTAATATTTTTCTGATTGACAGTTCCATCTATTGGCCATCATCCAGTATTTTCTTCATTGACAGCTCCCCCTCGTGGCCATCATGCAGTAATTTCTTCATTGACAGCCCCATTTATTGGCCATAATGCATTATTTTCCTGATTGACAGCTCCTTTCAGTAACCATAATGCAGCATTTTCCTGATTGACAGCGCCATCTAGTTGCGATCATGCAGTATTTTCTTCTTTGACAACTCCAACTAGTGGCCATAATGTAGTATTTTCCTAATTGACAGCTCCATCTAGTGGCCATCATGCAGTATTGTTTTCATTGACATCTCCATCTAGTGGCCATAATGCAGTATTTTCCTAATTGACAGCTCCATGTAGGGGCCATAATGCAGTACTTTTTTTCATTCACAGCTCCACCTAGTGGCCACGATGCAGTAGTTTCCTGATTGACAGCTCCATCTAGTGGCCCTATTGCAATATTTTTCTGATAGACAGTTCCATCTATTGGCCATCATCCAGTATTTTCGTCATTGACAGCTCCCTCTAGTAACCATCATGCAGAATTTTCTTAATTGACAGCTCCATTTATTGGCCATAATGCATTATTTTCCTGATTGACAGCTCCCTCTAGTGGCCATAATGCAGTATTTTACTAATTGACAGCTCCATCCAGTGGCCACAATGCAGTATTTTCCTGATTGACAGCTCCATCTAGTGGCCACAATGCAGCATTTTCCCAAATGACAGCTCCCTCTAGTGGCCATAATGCAGTATTTTACTAATTGACAGCTCCATCTAGTGGCCATAATGCAGTATTTTCCTAATTGACAGATCCATCTAGTGGCCATCATGCAGTATTGTCTTCTTTGACAGCTCCATCTAGTGGACATAATTCAGTAATTTCCTAATTGACAGCTCCATCTAGTGGCTATCATGCAGTATTGTTTTCATTGGCATCTCCATCTAGTGGCCATAATGCAGTATTTTCCTAATTGACAGCTCCATCTAGTGGCCATCATGCAGTATTTTTTTAATTGACAGCTCCACCTAGTGGCCACAATGCAGTAGTTTCCTGACTGACAGCTCCATCTAGTGGCCCTATTGTAATATTTTTCTGATTGACAATTCCATCTATTGGCCATCATCCAGTATTTTCTTCATTGACAGCTCCCCCTAGTGACCCTCATGCAGTAATTTCTTCATTGACAGCCCCATTTATTGGCCATAATGCATTATTTTCCTGATTGACAGCTCCTTCCACTAACCATAATGCAGCATTTTCCTGATTGACAGCGCCATCTAGTGGCGATCATGCAGTATTTTCTTCTTTGACAACTCCAACTAGTGGCCATAATGCAGTATTTTCCTAATTGACAGCTCCATGTAGGGGCCATCATGCAGTATTTTTTTCATTGACAGCTCCACCTAAAGGCTACGATGAAGTAGTTTCCTGATTGAAAGCTCCATCTAGTGACCCTCTAGTGGCCATAATGCAGTATTTTACTAATTGACAGCTCCATCTAGTGGCCACAATGCAGTATTTTCCTAATTTACAGCTCCATCTAGTGGCAATCATGCATATTTTTTTCATTGACAGCTTTCTCTAGTGGCCATCATGCAGTATTTTCTTCATTGACAGCTCCATTTATTGGCTACAATGCATTGTTTTCCTGATTGACAACTCCATCTAGTTTCCACAATGCAGCATTTTCCCAAATGACAGCTCCCTCTAGTGGCCATAATGCAGTATTTTACTAATTGACAACTCCATCTAGTGGCCACAATGCAGCATTTTCCCAAATGACAGCTCCCTCGAGTGGCCATAATGCAGTATTTTACTAATTGACAGCTCCATCTAGTGGCCACAATGCAGTATTTTCCTGATTGACAGCTCCATCTAGTGGCCACAATGCAGCATTTTCCCAAATGACAGCTCCCTCTAGTGGCCATAATGCAGTATGTTACTAATTGACAGCTCTATCTAGTGGCCACAATGCAATATTTTCCTGATTGACAGCTCCATCTAATGGCCATCATGCAGTAATTTCTTCATTGACCGCCCCATTTATTGGCCATAATGCATTATTTTCCTGATTGACAGCTCCTGCCAGTAACCATAATGCAGCATTTTCCTGATTGACAGCGCCATCTAGTGGCGATCATGCAGGATTTTCTTCTTTGACAACTCCAACTAGTGGCCATAATGCAGTAATTTCCTAATTGACAGCTCCATCTAGTGGCCATCATGCAGTATTGTTTTCATCGACATCTCCATCTAGTGGCCATAATGCAGGATTTTCCTAAGTGACAGCTCCATCTAGTGGCCATCATGCAGTATTTTTTTAATTGACAGCTCCACCTAGTGGCCACAATGCAGTAGTTTCCTGACTGGCAGCTCCATCTAGTGGCCCTATTGTAATATTTTTCTGATTGACAGTTCCATCTATTGGCCATCATCCAGTATTTTCTTCATTGACAGCTCCCCCTGGTGGCCATCATGCAGTAATTTCTTCATTGACAGCCCCATTTATTGGCCATAATGCATTATTTTCCTGATTGACAGCTCCTTCCAGTAACCATAATGCAGCATTTTCCTGATTGACAGCGCCACCTAGTGGCGATCATGCAGTATTTTCTTCTTTGACAACTCCAACTAGTGGCCATAATGTAGTATTTTCCTAATTTACATCTCCATCTAGTGGCCATCATGCAGTATTGTTTTCATTGACATCTCCATCTAGTGGCCATAATGCAGTATTTTCCTAATTGACAGCTCCATGTAGGGGCCATAATGCAGTACTTTTTTTCATTCACAGCTCCACCTAGTGGCCACGATGCAGTAGTTTCCTGATTGACAGCTCCATCTAGTGGCCCTATTGCAATATTTTTCTGATAGACAGTTCCATCTATTTGCCATCATCCAGTATTTTCTTCATTGACAGCTCCCTCTAGTAACCATCATGCAGTATTTTCTTAATTGACAGCTCCATTTATTGGCCATAATGCATTATTTTCCTGATTGACAGCTCCCTCTAGTGGCCATAATGCAGTATTTTACTAATTGACAGCTCCATCTAGTGGCCATAATGCCGTATGTTACTAATTGACAACTCCATCTAGTGGCCACAATTCAGCATTTTTCCAAATGACAGCTCCCTCTAGTGGCCATAATGCAGTATTTTACTAATTGACAGCTCCATCTAGTGGCCACAATGCAGTATTTTCCCAAATGACAGCTCCCTCTAGTGGCCATAATGCAGTATTTTACTAATTGACAACTCCATCTAGTGGCCACAATGCAGCATTTTCCCAAATGACAGCTCCCGCTAGTGGCCATAATGCAGTATTTTACTAATTGACAGCTCCATCTAGTGGCCGCAATGCAGTATTTTCCTGATTGACAGCTCCATCTAGTGGCCACAATGCAGCATTTTCCCAAATGACAGCTCCCTCTAGTGGCCATAATGCAGTATTTTACTAATTGACAGCTCCATCTAGTGGCCACAACGCAGTATTTCCCTGATTGACAGCTCCATCTAGTGGCCATCATGCAGTATTGTCTTCTTTGACCGCTCCATCTAGTGGACATAATTCATTAATTTCCTAATTGACAGCTCCATCTAGTGGCCATCATGCAGTATTGTTTTCATTGTCATCTCCATCTAGTGGCCATAATGCAGTATTTTCCTAATTGACAGCTCCTTCTAGTGGCCATCATGCAGTATTTTTTTCATTGACAGCTCCACCTAGTGGCCACAATGCAGTAGTTTCCTAATTGACCGCTCCATCTAGTGGCCCTATTGTAATATTTTTCTGATTGACAGTTCCATCTATTGGCCATCATCCAGTATTTTCTTCATTGACAGCTCCCCCTAGTGGCCATCATGCAGTAATTTATTCATTGACCGCCCCATTTATTGGCCATAATGCATTATTTTCCTGATTGACAGCTCCTTCCAGTAACCATAATGCAGCATTTTCCTGATTGACAGCGCCATCTAGTGGCGATCATGCAGGATTTTCTTCTTTGACAACTCCAACTAGTGGCCATAATGCAGTATTTTCCTAATTGACAGGTCCATTTAGTGGCCATCATGCAGTATTGTTTTCATTGACATCTCCATCTAGTGGGCATAATGCAGTATTTTCCTAATTGACAGCTCCATGTAGGGGCCATCATGCAATATTTTTTTCATTGACAGCTCCACCTAAAGGCTACGATGACGTAGTTTCCTGATTGAAAGCTCCATCTAGTGACCCTCTATTGGCCATAATTCAGTATTTTACTAATTGACAGCTCCATCTAGTGGCCACAATGCAGTATTTTCCTGATTGACAGCTCCATCTAGTGGCCACAATGCAGCATTTTCCAAAATGACAGCTCCCACTAGTGGCCATAATGCAGTAATTTACTAATTGACATCTCCATCTAGTGGCCACAATGCAGTATTTTCCTAATTGACAGCTCCTTCTAGTGGCCATCATGCAGTATTTTTTTAATTGACAGATCCACCTAGTGGCCACAATGCAGTAGTTTCCTGACTGACAGCTCCATCTAGTGACCCTATTGTAATATTTTTCTGATTGACAGTTCCATCTATTGGCCATCATCCAGTATTTTCTTCATTGACAGCTCCCCCTAGTGGCCATCATGCAGTAATTTCTTCATTGACAGCCCCATTTATTGGCCATAATGCATTATTTTCCTGATTGACAGCTCCTTCCAGTAACCATAATGCAGCATTTTCCTGATTGACAGCGCCATCTAGTGGCGATCATGCATTATTTTCTTCTTTGACAACTCCAACTAGTGGCCATAATGCAGTATTTTCATAATTGACAGCTCCATCTAGTGGCCATAATGCAGTATTGTTTTCATTGACATCTCCATCTAGTGGCCATAATGCAGTATTTTCCTGATTGACAGCTCCATCTAGTGGCCATAATGCAGTATTTTCCCGATTGACAGCCCCATCTAGTGACCATAATGCATTATTTTCCTAATTTACAGCTCCATCTAGTGGCAATCATGCTTTTTTTTTTCATTGACAGCTTTCTCTAGTGGCCATCATGCAGTATTTTCTTCATTGACAGCTCCATTTATTGGCTACAATGCATTATTTTCCTGATTGACAACTTCATCTAGTGGCCACAATGCAGCATTTTCCCAAATGACAGCTCCCTCTAGTGGCCATAATGCAGTATTTTACTAATTGACAACTCCATCTAGTGGCCACAATGCAGCATTTTCCCAAATGGCAGCTCCCTCGAGTGGCCATAATGCAGTATTTTACTAATTGACAGCTCCATCTAGTGGCCACAATGCAGTATTTTCCTGATTGACAGCTCCATCTAGTGGCCACAATGCAGCATTTTCCCAAATGACAGCTCCCTCTAGTGGCCATAATGCAGTATGTTACTAATTGACAGCTCCATCTAGTGGCCACAATGCAGTATTTTCCTGATTGACAGCTCCATCTAGTGGCCATCATGCAGTATTGTCTTCTTTGACAGCTCCATCTAATGGACATAATTCAGTAATTTCCTAATTGACAGCTCCATCTAGTGGCCATCATGCAGTATTGTTTTCATCGACATCTCCATCTAGTGGCCATAATGCAGGATTTTCCTAATTGACAGCTCCATCTAGTGGCCATCATGCAGTATTTTTTTAATTGACAGATCCACCTAGTGGCCACAATGCAGTAGTTTCCTGACTGACAGCTCCATCTAGTGACCCTATTGTAATATTTTTCTGATTGACAGTTCCATCTATTGGCCATCATCCAGTATTTTCTTCATTGACAGCTCCCCCTAGTAGCCATCATGCAGTAATTTCTTCATTGACAGCCCCATTTATTGGACATAATGCATTATTTTCCTGATTGACAGCTCCTTTCAGTAACCATAATGCAGCATTTTCCTGATTGACAGCGCCATCTAGTGGCGATCATGCAGTATTTTCTTCTTTGACAACTCCAACTAGTGGCCATAATGTAGTATTTTCCTAATTGACGGCTCCATCTAGTGGCCATCATGCAGTATTGTTTTCATTGACATCTCCATCTAGTGGCCATAATGCAGTATTTTCCTAATTGACAGCTCCATGTAGGGGTCATAATGCAGTACTTTTTTCATTCACAGCTCCACCTAGTGGCCACGATGCAGTAGTTTCCTGATTGACAGCGCCATCTAGTGGCGATCATGCATTATTTTCTTCTTTGACAACTCCAACTAGTGGCCATAATGCAGTATTTTCATAATTGACAGCTCCATCTAGTGGCCATAATGCAGTATTGTTTTCATTGACATCTCCATCTAGTGGCCATAATGCAGTATTTTCCTGATTGACAGCTCCATCTAGTGGCCATAATGCAGTATTTTCCCGATTGACAGCCCCATCTAGTGACCATAATGCATTATTTTCCTAATTTACAGCTCCATCTAGTGGCAATCATGCATATTTTTTTCATTGACAGCTTTCTCTAGTGGCCATCATGCAGTATTTTCTTCATTGACAGCTCCATTTATTGGCTACAATGCATTATTTTCCTGATTGACAACTTCATCTAGTGGCCACAATGCAGCATTTTCCCAAATGACAGCTCCCTCTAGTGGCCATAATGCAATATTTTACTAATTGACAACTCCATCTAGTGGCCACAATGCAGCATTTTCCCAAATGGCAGCTCCCTCGAGTGGCCATAATGCAGTATTTTACTAATTGACAGCTCCATCTAGTGGCCACAATGCAGTATTTTCCTGATTGACAGCTCCATCTAGTGGCCACAATGCAGCATTTTCCCAAATGACAGCTCCCTCTAGTGGCCATAATGCAGTATGTTACTAATTGACAGCTCCATCTAGTGGCCACAATGCAGTATTTTCCTGATTGACAGCTCCATCTAGTGGCCATCATGCAGTATTGTCTTCTTTGACAGCTCCATCTAATGGACATAATTCAGTAATTTCCTAATTGACAGCTCCATCTAGTGGCCATCATGCAGTATTGTTTTCATCGACATCTCCATCTAGTGGCCATAATGCAGGATTTTCCTAATTGACAGCTCCATCTAGTGGCCATCATGCAGTATTTTTTTAATTGACAGCTCCATCTAGTGGCCACAATGCAGTATTTTCCTGATTGACAGCTCCATCTAGTGGCCACAATGCAGCATTTTCCAAAATGACAGCTCCCACTAGTGGCCATAATGCAGTAATTTACTAATTGACATCTCCATCTAGTGGCCACAATGCAGTATTTTCCTAATTGACAGCTCCTTCTAGTGGCCATCATGCAGTATTTTTTTCATTGACCGCTCCACCTAGTGGCCACAATGCAGTAGTTTCCTAATTGACAGCTCCATCTAGTGGCCCTATTGCAATATTTTTCTGATTGACAGTTCCATCTATTGGCCATCATCCAGTATTTTCTTCATTGACAGCTACCCCTAGTAGCCATCATGCAGTAATTTCTTCATTGACAGCCCCATTTATTGGACATAATGCATTATTTTCCTGATTGACAGCTCCTTTCAGTAACCATAATGCAGCATTTTCCTGATTGACAGCGCCATCTAGTGGCGATCATGCAGTATTTTCTTCTTTGACAACTCCAACTAGTGGCCATAATGTAGTATTTTCCTAATTGACGGCTCCATCTAGTGGCCATCATGCAGTATTGTTTTCATTGACATCTCCATCTAGTGGCCATAATGCAGTATTTTCTTAATTGACAGCTCCATTTATTGGCCACAATGCAGCATTTTCCCAAATGACAGCTCCCTCTAGTGGCCATAATGCAGTATTTTACTAATTGACAGCTCCATCTAGTGGCCATAATGCAGTATTTTCCTAATTGACAGATCCATCTAGTGGCCATCATGCAGTATTGTCTTTTTTGACAGCTCCATCTAGTGGACATAATTCAGTAATTTCCTAATTGACAGCTCCATCTAGTGGCTATCATGCAGTATTGTTTTCATTGGCATCTCCATCTAGTGGCCATCATGCAGTATTTTTTTCATTGACAGCTCCGCCTAGTGGCCACAATGCAGTAGTTTCCTGACTGACAGCCCCATCTAGTGGCCCTATTGTAATATTTTTCTGATTGACAGTTCCATATATTGGCCATCATCCAGTATTTTCATCATTGACAGCTCCCCCTAGTGACCCTCATGCAGTAATTTCTTAATTGACAGCCCCATTTATTGGCCATAATGCATTATTTTCCTGATTGACAGCTCCTTCCACTAACCATAATGCAGCATTTTCCTGATTGACAGCGCCATCTAGTGGCGATCATGCAGTATTTTCTTCTTTGACAACTCCAACTAGTGGCCATAATGCAGTATTTTCCTAATTGACAGCTCCCTCTAGTGGCCATCATGCAGTATTGTTTTAATTCACATCTCCATCTAGTGGCCATAATGCAGTATTTTCCTAATTGACAGCTTCATGTAGGGGCCATCATGCAGTTTTTTTTTCATTCACAGCTCCCACCTAGTGGCCATGATGCAGTAGTTTCCTGATTGACAGCTCCATCTAGTGGCCCTATTGCAATATTTTTCTGATAGACAGTTCCATCTATTGGCCATCATCCAGTATTTTCTTCATTGACACAGCTTCCTCTAGTGACCATCATGCAGTATTTTCTTAATTGACAGCTCCATTTATTGGCCATAATGCAGTATTTTCCTAATTGACAGCTCCTTCTAGTGGCCATCATGCAGTATTTTTTTCATTGACAGCTCCACCTAGTGGCCACAATGCAGTAGTTTCCTAATTGACCGCTCCATCTAGTGGCCCTATTGTAATATTTTTCTGATTGACAGTTCCATCTATTGGCCATCATCCAGTATTTTCTTCATTGACAGCTCCCCCTAGTGGCCATCATGCAGTAATTTCTTCATTGACCGCCCCATTTATTGGCCATAATGCATTATTTTCCTGATTGACAGCTCCTTCCAGTAACCATAATGCAGCATTTTCCTGATTGACAGCGCCATCTAGTGGCGATCATGCAGGATTTTCTTCTTTGACAACTCCAACTAGTGGCCATAATGCAGTATTTTCCTAATTGACAGGTCCATCTAGTGGCCATCATGCAGTATTGTTTTCATTGACATCTCCATCTAGTGGGCATAATGCAGTATTTTCCTAATTGACAGCTCCATGTAGGGGCCATCATGCAGTATTTTTTTCATTGACAGCTCCACCTAAAGGCTACGATGAAGTAGTTTCCTGATTGAAAGCTCCATCTAGTGACCCTCTAGTGGCCATAATGCAGTATTTTACTAATTGACAGCTCCATCTAGTGGCCACAATGCAGTATTTTCCTGATTGACAGCTCCATCTAGTGGCCACAATGCAGCATTTTCCAAAATGACAGCTCCCACTAGTGGCCATAATGCAGTAATTTACTAATTGACATCTCCATCTAGTGGCCACAATGCAGTATTTTCCTAATTGACAGCTCCTTCTAGTGGCCATCATGCAGTATTTTTTTCATTGACCGCTCCACCTAGTGGCCACAATGCAGTAGTTTCCTAATTGACAGCTCCATCTAGTGGCCCTATTGTAATATTTTTCTGATTGACAGTTCCATCTATTGGCCATCATCCAGTATTTTCTTCATTGACAGCTCCCCCTAGTGGCCATCATGCAGTAATTTCTTCATTGACAGCCCCATTTATTGGCCATAATGCATTATTTTCCTGATTGACAGCTCCTTCCAGTAACCATAATGCAGCATTTTCCTGATTGACAGCGCCATCTAGTGGCGATCATGCAGGATTTTCTTCTTTGACAACTCCAACTAGTGGCCATAATGCAGTATTTTCCTAATTGACAGGTCCATCTAGTGGCCATCATGCAATATTGTTTTCATTGACATCTCCATCTAATGGGCATAATACAGTATTTTCCTAATTGACAGCTCCATGTAGGGGCCATCATGCAGTATTTTTTTCATTGACAGCTCCCCCTAGTGGCTACGATTAAGTAGTTTCCTGATTGACAACTCCATCTAGTGACCCTATTGCAAAATTTTTCTGATAGACAGTTCCATCTATTGGCCATCATCCAGTATTTTCTTCATTGACAGCTCCCTCTAGTGACCATCATGCAGTATTTTCTTAATTGACAGCTCCATTTATTGGCCATAATGCATTGTTTGCCTGATTGACAGCTCCCTCTAGTGGCCATAATGCAGTATTTTACTAATTGACAACTCCATCTAGTGGCCATAATGCAGTATTTTACTAATTGACAACTCCATCTAGTGGCCACAATGCAGCATTTTCCCAAATGACAGCTCCCTCTAGTGGCCATAATGCAGTATTTTACTAAATGACAGCTCCATCTAGTGGCCACAATGCAGTATTTTCCTGATTGACAGATCCATCTAGTGGCCTTCATGCAGTATTGTCTTCTTTGACAGCTCCATCTAGTGGACATAATTCAGTAATTTCCTAATTGACAGCTCCATCTAGTGGCCATCATGCAGTATTGTTTTCATTGACATCTCCATCTAGTGGCCATAATGCAGTATTTTCCTAATTGACAGCTCCACCTAGTGGCCATCATGCATTCTTTTTTTCATTGACAGCTCCACCTAGTGGCCACAATGCAGTAGTTTCCTGACTGACAGCTCCATCTAGTGGCCCTATTGTAATATTTTTCTGATTGACAGTTCCATCTATTGGCCATCATCCAGTATTTTCTTCATTGACAGCTCCCCCTAGTGGCCATCATGCAGTAATTTTTTCATTGACAGCCCCATTTATTGGCCATAATGCATTATTTTCCTGATTGACAGCTCCTTCCAGTAACCATAATGCAGCATTTTCCTGATTGACAGCGCCTTCTAGTGGCGATCATGCAGTATTTTCTTCTTTGACAACTCCACCTAGTGACCACGATGTAGTAGTTTCCTAATTTACAGCTCCATCTAGTGGCAATCATGCAGTACTTTTTTTCATTGACAGCTTTCTCTAGTGGTCATCATGCAGTATTTTCTTCATTGACTGCTCCATTTTTTGGCGATAATGCATTATTTTCCTGATTGACAACTCCATCTAGTGGCCACAATGCAGCATTTTCCCAAATGACAGCTCCCTCTAGTGGCCATAATGCAGTATTTTACTAATTGACAGCTCCATCTAGTGGCCACAATGCAGTATTTTCCTGATTGACAGCTCCATCTAGTGGCCATCATGCAGTATTGTCTTCTTTGACAGCTCCATCTAGTGGACATAATTCAGTAATTTCCTAATTGACAGCTCCATCTAGTGGCCATCATGCAGTGTTGTTTTCATTGACATCTCCATCTAGTGGCCATAATGCAGTATTTTCCTAATTGACAGCTCCATCTAGTGGCCATCATGCAGTATTTTTTTCATTGACAGCTCCACCTAGTGACCACGATGTAGTCGTTTCCTAATTTACAGCTCCATCTAGTGGCAATCATGCAGTATTTTTTTCATTGACAGCTTTCTCTAGTGGCCATCATGCAGTATTTTCTTCATTGACAGCTCCCTTTATTGGCCATAATGCATTATTTTCCTGATTGACAACTCCATCTAGTGACCACAATGCAGCATTTTCCCAAATGACAGTTCCCTCTAGTGTCCATAATGCAGTATTTTACTAATTGACAGCTCCATCTAGTGGCCACAATGCAGTATTTTCCTGATTGACAGCTCCACCTAGTGGCCATCATGCAGTATTGTCTTCTTTGGCAGCTCCATCTAGTGGACATAATTCAGTAATTTCCTAATTGACAGCTCCATCTAGTGGCCATCATGCAGTATTGTTTTCATTGACATCTCCATCTAGTGGCCATAATGCAGTATTTTGCTAATTGACAGCTCCATCTAGTGGCCATCATGCAGTATTTTTTTTTCATTGACAGCTCCACCTAGGGCCATGATGCAGTAGTTTCCTAATTTACAGCTCCCTCTAGTGGCCATCATTTAGTATTGTTTTCATTGACATCTCCATCTAGTGGCCATAATGCAGTATTTTCCTAATTGACAGCTCCATCTAGTGGCCATCATGCAGTATTGTTTTCATTGACATCTCCATCTAGTGGCCATAATGCAGTATTTTGCTAATTGACAGCTCCATCTAGTGGCCATCATGCAGTATTTTTTTCATTCACAGCTCCACCTAGTGGCCACGATGCAGTAGTTTCCTGATTGACAGCTCCATCTAGTGGCCCTATTGCAATATTTTTCTGATAGACAGTTCCATCTATTGGCCATCATCCAGTATTTTCTTCATTGACAGCTCCCTCTAGTAACCATCATGCAGTATTTTCTTAATTGACAGCTCCATTTATTGGCCATAATGCATTATTTTCCTGATTGACAGCTCCCTCTAGTGGCCATAATGCAGTATTTTACTAATTGACAGCTCCATCTAGTGGCCACAATGCAGTATTTCCCTGATTGACAGCTCCATCTAGTGGCCATCATGCAGTATTGTTTTCTTTGACAGCTCCATCTAGTGGACATAATTCAGTAATTTCCTAATTGACAGCTCCATCTAGTGGCCATCATGCAGTATTGTTTTCATTGACATCTCCATCTAGTGGCCATAATGCAGTATTTTCCTAATTGACAGCTCCATCTAGTGGCCATCATGCAGTATTTTTTTCATTGACAGCTCCACCTAGTGGCCACGATGCAGTAGTGTCCTAATTGACAGCTCCTTCTAGTGACCATAATGCAGCATTTTCCCGAGTGACAGCGCCATCTAGCGGCCATGATGCAGTGTTTTCTTCTTTGACAGCTCCATCTAGTGGCCATAATGCAGTACTTTCCTAATTGACAGCTCCATCTAGTGGCCATCATGTAGTATTGTTTTCATTGACATCTCCATCTAGTGGCCATAATGCAGTATTTTCCTAATTGACAGCTCTATCTACTGGCCATCATGTAGTATTGTTTTCATTGACATCTCCATCTAGTGGCCATAATGCAGTATTTTCCCAATTGACAGCTCCATGTAGGGGCCATTGTGCAGTATTTTTTTTCCATTGACAGCTCCACCTAGTGGCCACGATGCAGTAGTTTCCTGATTGACAGCTTCATCTAGTGGCCCTATTGCAATATTTTTCTGATTGACAGTTCCATCTATTGGCCATCATCCAGTATTTTCCAGATAGCGCCATCTAGTAATCATAATGCAGTATTTTCCTGATTGACAGCTCCATCTAATGGCCATAATGCAGTATTTTCCTGATTGGAATAATAAAGGAAAATACTGCATTATGACCACTAGATGGCACTGACAGTCATAGGCAATAAACATCTTAGGCAAATATGGGGACATTTTGTGACAGCTGCATGAATGCTAAAGACATTTGCACAGCACATATTTTTATTAACTGATCCCTTAAAGTCCTCCTCCCCACCCCCACCCTGTGACTGGACAGTGAAGAAGCAGCAGGCTGATGGGCTCATCTTCCCGTTGCTCTGCTCTCTCCTTCTATCAGCATGTTCCTTGCACAGCAGTACAACCGATTAGTGCCTTGTGCTTCTTTTCCCTCTCCCAGTCTGAGCTATGCTGTACAAGGAATGCAAGGGTCTTATACAAGGTCAGATGCAGGTACTTACTGTTCACTGCTTACTTATTTAAAAAATGATTTAATTGATTGATATATTTCCATATTTATTGATATAAAGCATAGGCTTAAAAAAAAGGGGGGGAGGCCCGTTTCGCTTCCCGTAAAAGGGATTTGGTTGCTCTAGAGCCGCTTGGATCACTTTTACATAAAATAGAATTGCCGGCTGAAAAATATGATACCTAGATCATGGCTGTGGCCTCAACCCCGATCCCGGCATAATCACTTCAACTTGGGCTGTTTATCAATGGAACGTTAATATAAATGAGCGTTATGGCCACTAGATGGTGCTAACGAGCCAAGGGAATCTAAAGGTAGGGGTTTGCTGCCCTCTGCTGTCTGAATTTGCAATTCGCTTTTGTTAATTATCAGAGAGGTCACTTCCTGTCCCTGTTTTTTTTTGGGTAAAAAAGAAAAAAAGAAAACTCTGGAAAGAGGAAATGGAGAGAGAGAGAGAAAGTCTTTGCCACATGTCCGGCCCATGCTGCTAAATCCTGAACCACAAGAGACCATTATGTAAGTATGTTCTAATAGTTTAGGTACCCCTAACTTCCCGGGTGTGTATCTGCATCCTGGGGACAGATTTGCTTCTGCCCTCTTGTTATTATCTAACATGCACAGTGCCAGGTCTGCGCTCCTGTATGTGTGTAGTGATCTCCTTCTAGTATATTAGTAGAGGAACCTGTTTATTGTTGTAGAGTTTATATACAGCTCCTCTTATTTTATATAACCTTGTCCTCTCTGGGCTGGGTCTCCCAATTGCTCCTCCCACTGATACCAGTGATAGGGCATTATTCCTCCTACTGACACCAATGATGGGGCACTATTCCCCCTACTGATACCAATGATGGGCACTATTCCTTCCCATTGACACCAATGATGGAGCACTCTTCCTCCCACTGATACCAATGATGGGGCACTATTCCTCCCACTGATACCAATGATGGGGTACTATTATACAGCTGAATTGAATGAAAGCCCAACTAAGTATATATTATCTCACAAAAGTAAGTACACCCCTCACATTTTTGTAAATCTTTCCTTCTATCTTTTCATGTGACAACAATGAAGAAATGACACTTGTCTACAATGTAAAGTAGTGAGTGTACAGCTTGTATAACAGTGTAAATTTGCTGTCCCCTCAAAATAACTCAACACACAGCCATTAATGTCTAAACCGCTGGCAACAAAAGTGACTACACCCCTAAAGAGGGATTCCACCAAAAAAAAAAAAATTAAAAGCCAGCAGCTATAAATACTACAGCTGCTGACTTTTAATAAATGGACACTCACCTGTCCCGGGTTCCAGCGATGCCGGCAGCCGAGGCCGATCGATCGCTCGGCTCTCGGCTGCTGTAGTCACCATTCTAGGTGAGGGAATCAGGAAGTGAAGCGAATGGGCTTCACTTCCCGGTTCCCTACTGCGCATGCGCGAGCCGCGCCGCGCAATAGGAAATCTCCGCGCTGTCACTGGGACCCGTGTGTGTCCCAGCAGACAGCGCGGCAGGGCAGGAAATATGCGCGGAAGTGGGTGAAAATACCTGTCTTTGACAGGTATCTCCACCCCCCTCCCCCCTGAAAGGTGTCAATTGTGACACCGGAGGGGGGGAGGGATCCGATCAGCGGAGGTTCCACTTTAGGGTGGAATCCCGCTTAAGTGAAAATGTCAAAATTGGGCGCAAAGTGTCAATATTTTGTGTGGCCACCATTATTTTCCAACACTGCCTTAACCCTCTTGGGCATGTAGGTCACTAGAGCTTCACAGGTTGCCACTGGAGTCCTCTTCCCCTCCTCCATGACCACATCACAGAGCTGGTGGATGTTGGAGACCTTGCGCTCTTCCACCTTCCATTTGAGGATGTCCCACAGATGCTCAATAGGGTTTAGGTCTGGAGACATGCTTGGCCAGTCCATCACCTTTACCCTCAGCTTCTTTAGCAAGGCAGTGGTGGTCTTGGAGGTGTGTTTGGGGTGGTTATCATGTAGGAATACTGCCCTGCGGCCAAGTCTCTGAAGGGAGGGGGATCATGCTCGGCTTCAGTATGTCACAGTAAATGTCGGCATTCATGGTTCCCTCAATGAACTGTAGCTCCCCAGTGCCGGCCGCACTCATGCAGCCCCAGACCATGACACTCCCACCACCATGCTTGACTGTAGACAAGACACACTTGTCTTTGTCCTCCTCACCTGGTTTCCACCACACACGCTTGTCAACATCTGAACCAAATAAGTTTATCTTGGTCTCATGAGACCACAGGACATGGTTCCAGTAATCAATGTCATTAATCTGCTTGTCTTCAGCAAACTGTTTCCAAGTTTTCTTGTGCATCATCTTTAGAAGAGGCTTCCTTTTGGGATGACAGTCATGCAGACCAATGTGATGCAATGTGCGGCGTATGGTCTGAGCACTGACAGGCTGACCCCCCACTCCTACAACCTCTGCAGCAATGCTGGCAGCACTCATACGTCTATTTCCCAAAGACACCCTCTAGATATGACGCTGAGCACGTGACCTCAACTTCTTTGGTGGACCATGGTGAGGCCTGTTCTGAGTGGAACCTGTCCTGTTATACCGCTGTATGGTCTTGGTCACCGTGCTGCAGCTCAGTTTCAGGGTCTTGGCAATCTTCTTATAGCCTAGGCCATCTTTATGTAGAGCAATAATTCTTTTTTTCAGATCCTCAGAGAGTTCTTTGCCATGAGGTGCCATGTTGAACTTCCAGTGACCAGTATGAGAGAGTGAGAGTGATAACACCAAATTTAACACACCAGTTCCCCATTCATAACTGAGACCTTGTAACACTAACGAGTCACATGACACCGGGGAGGGAAAATGAACCCCAATTTGGACATTTTCACTTAGAGGTGTACTCACTTTTGTTGCCATCGTTTTAGACATTAATGGCCGTGTGTTGAGTTATTTTGAGTGGACAGAAAATTTACACTGTTATACAAGCTGTACACACACTAATTTACATTGTAGATGTGACGGACTGGGGTTTATATGGTCATAAAACAGACACCCCAAAGCAAAGTACATATTCATTTTTTTTTTTTCTAAATATGTCCCTTCTATTCTATTAATAACCAGTAGATGGCAGAGAAGGTACACAAACAGAGTCTATATAAGGCCACACACCATGTGACTGGAAATTAAACTACTTCCAGCCATAAAGTCAGTGGTCATATCTCATGCTGTTTGTGTGATTCTTTGCAGGTATGTACTCTAAATTGTTCCTAATCTGTATTAACCTGTGATAGAAAGATTCCTAAAGATCTTGAGCAGATGCAGAAAAAGTCTCAGCAGATTTTATGCTATAGTTTTGCTGTAATTAGAAGTTTAGAACAGCATGTGTGAGAAACAAGTGAAGAGTGTATAAAAACATGAAAATACTGCATTAGTCAGAACAAATGTCTATGATAAACACTAAACCTTTCTAAATAGGTATATTTGAACCTGATTTATTGAAAATGGCATAGATTTATAAAAGCACATGTTTCCTGTTATTAATATAGAAAAAAAACTATTGTATGTAAAGCTTATGCATTGCGTCATAGAGACATGCAATGTGCACCATCTAGTGGTTAAAAATAGAGTACTACCATGATTTTATTTGTATTAAAGCAATGCATTGCCAGTATGATCATTGCACACTTAAAGTGTACCAGAGAGATAAAGATAATTATCTATAACACTGAATAACAGGAATATATATATATATATATTTAAAATATAGTAATGTTCATTGTTGTAACTACGTTTTAAAATACTTTAGTTAAAATCTGCATTATATATTGTTAATGGTTATAAACATGTGACTATAAAAATGTAAAAGATGTATTGTTATGTAAAAATAAAACTACTTCCAGCCATAAAGTCAGTGGTCATATCTCATGCTGTTTGTGTGATTCTTTGCAGTCCACGCCAAGCTGACCACCTTATCTCATCACGTCTACAATCATCGGCTCTCTTAATTCACATTTTGAGGCTGGTAACATAGACAAGTGTAATTTCTTCAGTGTTGTCACATGAAAAGATAACAAAAATGTGAGGAGTGTACTTACTTTTGTGAGATACTGTATACTAATAATAATATGTGTTATTAATAATGTTAATTATAATAATATATAATATTCTAACACATGAATATGCTTTGATCTAAACCATTCCATTGTAGCTCTGGCTGGATGTCTCTGCAGCTCCTCCAGAGTTACCATGGACCTCTTGGCTCTTCTCTGATGAATGTTCTCCTTGCACGGCCCTTCAGTTTAGGTGGACGGCCATGTCTTGGTAGGTTTGCAGGTGTGCCATACTCTTTCCATTTTCGGATGATGGATTGAACAGAGCTCCGTGAGATGTTCAAAGCTTGGGAGATTTTTTTTAACCTAACCCTGCTTTATACTTCTCCACAACTTTATCACAGACCTGTCTGGTATGTTCCTTGGCCTTCATGATGCTGTTTATTCACTAAGGTTCTCTAACAAACCTCTGAGGGCTTCACAGAATAGCTGTGTTGATACTGAGATTAAATGACACACAGGTGGACTCTATTTACTAATTAGGTAATTAGGTGACTTCTGAAGGCAATTGGTTCCACTAGATTTTATTTAGGGGTATCAGGGGGCTGAATACAAATGCCCCACTCCCCCCCCCCCCCCACACACACACACACACACATTTCACATATTTATTTGTATCATTTATCATTTTCCTTCCACTTAACAATTATGTGCCACTTTGTGTTGGTCTATCACATAAAATCACAAGAAAGGAAAATGAAAATTACAGTACGTTTTTGGTAGGAAATTTTCAATTTTCCTGACTGACTCCATGGCAGCTTAGGTTTGGGAACTAACCAGCCAAAAAACAGGATTGAATGCCAAAAAAAGTAAAGTTTTAATCATAGCAAGTGTAATTGAGGAAATGATCACCGCTACTCCTGACCAACCCAGATGAACAAATGATAAGGAGCAGCCTCCGCCTACATGTCTCCACCAGGGCCAGATTAATGTAGGGACTGTTGGAGCTGCAGCTCCAGGCCCCTACCTTAATATAGGCCCAGCAGGGACGAACTGACCATTTGGATACTGCACTGCAAGAGACGCTACTTTTACCTCCTGCAGCAGGGGGAATCTGAAGGTCGGGGGTGATCGGTGCGGCGGGCAATCACAAACACCATCACCATGACATACAAATAACCAGATAAAGTTGCGCTAAGGACTGCCCACCCTGTGGGTAGCTTAAGCAAAAAGTGAGTGAAAACTGAGTAAACTGAATGAAGAGTGAATGGGTTAGAGCTGCCTCTACCTAGAAGCCTCCACCCCAGAGAATGGGGGGGGGGGGGGGGGTATTAAGTTTAAAAGTGTGAATAATAGGTTATGGCGCTAAACCCAAATTGTTATATACCTGGCGTATTATAGCCTGTTTGTGACAAGGGAATACAACTGGTTTGTATGGTGTTCTATGTGCAAAACATATTATTGTGTAACCGAAGCTATAATTCAGTGCTAAAATATTAGTTAAATGTTAATTAACAAATTAATTAAAAAAATTATTAAAAGGTGATGGTAACTAATGTGTTAAACATGTGCTAACACAGATGTGCCAATGAAATTAATATAGATTAAATTACATATAACCATTACACAAAAATTCATTCAAAATTATTGTGCAAACATCATTGCATGTGAAAAAGCTTTCAAACACACGTCCTAGGATCACTGAAAAAATTACTGAAAAAATGAAAAAATGTCCCATATAACAATGTCCCAGGTAACAGTGAAATAAAATAAAGTGACAAGTGCAAAAAGTGCCAATATCTTCAATGCAGAGAAAACAATCTTACCCGGTGTGCCACTCAGTGCTGTGGTAATGTCAATGCTCTCACCAGAACTTATACCCCTATGGGGTTAGATGGGCTTTCACAGTATAAGCCACTGTGCTGCTAACTGGCCTCTGCTGCTGGTGCGCTGGGGAGATGTTCGCTCTTCAGTTTATATTGTCTCTATTGGTATATGCATTGAGGGAAGAAACCCATCCATGGTGTAGTATGTACAAACAATTGCTTTATTTGAATACAAAAAAACATACTCACATTTTATAGAGTAAAAGATCGCTCTGTGTATAAAAACATCCGCCGGACGCTGATAGCTATAGAAAAGGTGCACGTAACGTAGCCACGCCTCCATACCTTCTATACTTCCTGTGCCTCCATATCTCCCTTTCCTGCTGTACCACCATACCACCTGTAACACCCATCCCTCCTGTACCTTCATGCCTCCCTTACCGCCTGTACCTCCCATACCTCCTGTACCTCTATATCTTCTCTACCTCCATATCTCTCGTACATCCCGTACCTCCATACCCTCCCGTACCTCCATACCCTCTCGTACCTCCATACCTCCCATACCTTCCGTACCTCCCATACCTCTGTACCTCTTGTTCCTCCCATACCTCCTGTACCTCTATGCATCCCATACCTCCATACCTCCTGTACCTCCCTTACCTCCTGTACCTCCATACCTCCTGTATCTCCCATATTTTCTGTGCTTCCATGCCTCCCTTACTTCCCGTACCTCCATTCCTCCCAGACCTCTGTACCTCCCTTGCCCCCTGTATGTCCATACCTCCATTCCTCCCATACCTCCTATACCTCCATACCCATGATATGAGCAGGCAGTTACTGAATGGCTGAAAGATCAATGGGCTATGAAAGCGCTCACCAACACCCTCGCAATTCATTATGCACAATCAGTGACAGTACTTTAAAAAAATAAAATAAAATCCCCTGCCCACTGTCACAAAGCAGGGAAAAAATCCCCTGCCCACTGTCACAAAGCAGGGAGCGGGTTCCTGCCCACTAGGGATGAGCTTCGTGTTCAACTCGAATATCTGCTGTTCGCACGTTCGGCGAATACCGAACGTTATGGGCCATTCGCGCCAAATTCGTGTGGCGCTCACGGCCCACAATGCACTGCGCCATCGCAGTGCATTGCTGGCTTATTATTGGCCAAGCATGCACTGTGACCCCGCATGCTTGGCCAATCACAGCGCCGGCAGCGAGGAGAGCCATGATTGGCTACAGGCAGGATGCAGTACACGCCCCACACTATATAAGGCCGCCAGCGCGGCGGCCTTGTGTAGTGTGTTGGCGTCTGTAGGAGTTAGTGGGTGTTCTCTATGTACCTTCAACACAATATACACCGTTCGTTATCGGCCGATTTTGCATTCTTGCTCTTCTGTAATTGAGCTGTTAGCAATCTGCAGGAGTTTGTGGGTGTTGTCTGCGTGCCCTGACCGCAGTATACACCATTATATCCACCTATATAGTTAGCTATATTGCTCTTCTGTAATAGAGCTTGCAGTCAGTTGTAGGAGATTGTGCGTGTTGTCTGCGTGCCCTGAGCGCACTATACACCATTATATCCACCTATATAGCTAGCTATATTGCTCTTCTGTAATAGAGCTTGCAGTCAGTTGTAGGAGATTGTGCGTGTTGTCTGCGTTCCCTGAGCGCACTATACACCATTATATCCACCTATATAGCTAGCTATATTGCTTTTCTGTAATAGAGCTTGCAGTCAGCTGTAGGAGATTGTGCGTGTTGTCTGCGTGCCCTGAGCGCACTATACACCATTATATCCACCTATATAGCTAGCTATATTGCTCTTCTGTAATAGAGCTTGCAGTCAGTTGTAGGAGATTGTGCGTGTTGTCTGTGTGCCCTGAGCGCACTATACACCATTATATCCACCTATATAGCTAGCTATATTGCTCTTCTGTAAACGTGCTTGCAGTCAGCTGTAGGAGATTGTGCGTGTTGTCTGCGTGCCCTGAGCGCACTATACACCATTATATCCACCTATATATCTAGCTATATTGCTCTTCTGTAATAGAGCTTGCAGTCAGTTGTAGGAGATTGTGCGTGTTGTCTGCGTGCCCTGAGCGCACTATACACCATTATATCCACCTATATAGCTAGCTATATTGCTCTTCTGTAATAGAGCTTGCAGTCAGCTGTAGGAGATTGTGCGTGTTGTCTTCGTGCCCTGAGCGCACTATACACCATTATATCCACCTATATAGCTAGCTATATTGCTCTTCTGTAATAGAGCTTGCAGTCAGCTGTAGGAGATTGTGCGTGTTGTCTGCGTGCCCTGAGCGCACTATACACCATTATATCCACCTATATAGCTAGCTATATTGCTCTTCTGTAATAGAGCTTGCAGTCAGTTGTAGGAGATTGTGCGTGTTGTCTGTGTGCCCTGAGCGCACTATACACCATTATATCCACCTATATAGCTAGCTATATTGCTCTTCTGTAATAGAGCTTGCAGTCAGTTGTAGGAGATTGTGCGTGTTGTCTGTGTGCCCTGAGCGCACTATACACCATTATATCCACCTATATAGCTAGCTATATTGCTCTTCTGTAATAGAGCTTGCAATCAGTTGTAGGAGATTGTGCGTGTTGTCTGTGTGCCCTGAGCGCACTATACACCATTATATCCACCTATATAGCTAGCTATATTGCTCTTCTGTAAACGAGCTTGCAGTCAGTTGTAGGAGATTGTGCGTGTTGTCTGCGTGCCCTGAGCGCACTATACACCATTATATCCACCTATATAGCTAGCTATATTGTTCTTCTGTAATAGAGCTTGCAGTCAGCTGTAGGAGATTGTGCGTGTTGTCTTCATGCCCTGAGCGCACTATACACCATTATATCCACCTATATAGCTAGCTATATTGCTCTTCTGTAATAGAGCTTGCAGTCAGTTGTAGGAGATTGTGCGTGTTGTCTGTGTGCCCTGAGCGCACTATACACCATTATATCCACCTATATAGCTAGCTATATTGCTCTTCTGTAATAGAGCTTGCAGTCAGTTGTAGGAGATTGTGCGTGTTGTCTGTGTGCCCTGACCGCACTATACACCATTATATCCACCTATATAGCTCTTCTCTAATTGAGCCATCTGCCATCTGCAGGAGTTAGTTGGTGTTGTGTGCCTCCAGCAAAATATACACTACCCAATTGCTGGTTTTCCCATGTCCCTTCAGGCCATTACCATGTCTGGAAGGCCAACAAGGAGAGGCAGACGGGCGCAAGCCGATAAAAGAGGGCAAGCAGGCTCTGTGTCTAGAGACAACAGTGCTGGTTGTGGACGTGGTGCATCGTCATCATCAGCACGTGGCCATGGGACAAGCTTGTCCTTTTCGGCAGCTGGACGTGTTGAGCTGCATCATGCCGAAGACTTGGTAGAGTGGATGACCAAGCCCTCTTCATCCTCCTCATCCTCTCTCACCCAGGCTCAGGATACTAGCAAAGCAGCTGCCAACGCATTGTCTTCCCTCGTCTCCATGTCATCATCAGTGACTCCTTCCCTAGACCCACCACGTCCTCCTGAGGAGTCCCCTGAACTCTTTGAGCACAGTGTTGGGTACATGCTCCAGGAGGATGCCCAGTGTTTTGTAGGCTCTGATGATGATACTCAGCTAGAGGAAGGCAGTAGCATGAGCACAGAAAGAGGAGATGCTCAAGAAGGACAGCAATCTGGCAGTCATGTTTCACAAGCTGCAGCATACTGCCAGGTTTGCTGCAGCGATGAAGAGGGAGGGGATGTTGAGGGCACTGACTCCATGTGGGTGCCTGGTAGGAGAGAGGAGGAGGAGGCACATCTCCAATGAGGCAGGATGCCCTCCGGGGGCCAGCTTAGGGGCAGCACACCGACTGAATCACACCGCAGAGCTCCACCTGTGCAGGGCGCTGCCTCTGCGCGTTATACTAAAAGTTCTTTGGTGTGGGCCTTTTTTGAGACGAGTGCATCAGATCGCACCGCTGCTATTTGCAACATATGTCTCAAGCGTATCTCGCGTGGCCAAAACATCAGCCGCTTGGGCACCACATGCTTGACCAGACATATGTTGACCTGCCATGCAGCTCATTGGCAAGCGTACCTCAAAGACCCACACCAAAGAACAAAGCGGACCTCTCCTTGCTCCTCATCAGCTGGGATCTCCAACCCCAGTAGACCTTCAGTCCTCTCTGAAACTCCTGCTCTGAGAGGAATGAAGGTGTAGAATTAGGTGTGTCACAGCCAAGTGCTTCCGGGCACTCTGCTAGCAGTACACCCACGTCTGATTATAGCAGGCAAATTTCCCTGCCCCAGCTGCTGGACCATCGAAAGAAGTTCACTCCCAGCCATCCACATGCCCAGCGGTTGAATGCTAGCTTGGCTAAATTGCGAGCACTTCAACTGCTGCCTTTTCAGTTGGTAGACTCGGCCCCCTTCCGTGAGTTTGTACAATGTGCGGATCCTCAGTGGCAGGTCCCCAAACACCACTTTTTCTCACGGAAGGCGATTCCGGCTCCCTACCGGCATGTGGAAGGCAATGTCCTTGCCTCGCTGGACAGGGCGGTCAGTGGTAAGGTGCATATTACCGCTGACTCATGGTCCAGCAGGCATGGACAGGGACGTTACCTGTCTTTCACGGCCCATTGGGTCACTCTTCTGGCAGCTGGGAAGGATGCAGGACAAGGTGCAGTAGTGTTACAGGTTGTTCCGCCACCACGCCTCCAAAAGGCTACTACTGGTTGTGACACACCTCTTTCCTCCACCCCCTCCTCTTCTTCTTCCTCCATGGCCTCTTCCAGTGCTCTGTCCTCAGAACCAGCGGTGCTCCGTAGGCGTTCAAGGGGCTACGCAAGTACGCAGGCAAAACGATGCCATGCCGTGCTTGCGCTGGTTTGTTTGGGGGACAGGAGCCACACTGGGGCAGATATTTTGTCAGCTCTGCAGGGGCAGGCTGAGAGGTGGTTGACGCCACGCTTAAGCCAGGAATGGTGGTTTGCGACAATGGCACCAACCTCCTCTCCGCCCTCCGACAGGGACAACTGACCTATGTGCCCTGAGTGGTTCACGTCCTTAACCTGGTGGTGCAGCGGTTCTTGGGCAGGTACTCAGGCTTACAGGATGTCCTGAAGCAGGCCAGGAAAGTCTGTGTGCATTTCCGCCAATCATTTAATGCCTGTGCTCGGCTGGTTGAGCTCCCAAAGGAGTTGAACCTGCCCATGAACCGCCTTATATGTGACATGCCCACCAGGTGGAACTCAATGTTGGCCATGCTGCAACGGCTGCACACGCAGCAGAGGGCCATCAATGAGTACCTGTGCGACTACGGCACCAGGACAGGGTCAGGGGAGCTTGGTTTTTTTTCTCACCATGCCAGTGGGGCATGATCAGGGATGCATGTACTGTTCTGTCACCGTTTGAGGAGGCCACAAGGATGGTGAGCAGTGACAGTGCATGCATCAGTGACACTGTACCTCTTGTCCACCTGTTGGAGCATACGCTGCGTGGAATAATGGACAGGGCACTTGAGGCAGAACAGAGGCAGGAAGAGGAGGACTTACTTGCCTCTCAAGGCCCCCTTTATCCAGACAGTGTTCCTGCTGTCCCACCTGTCACACAGGAAGAGGAGGAGGAGGAGGATGATTGTGTCAACATGGAGGTGGAGGCTTGCACTCAGCATCAGCAGCAGCAGTCTTGTAGGGATGATTTACAGTCCCAAGAAACCCGTGGACTTGTACGTGGCTGGGAGGAGGTAGCTGCGGATCATGTTGTCCTTAGTGACCCAGAGGACTCTGGACCGAATGCCTCAGCTAACCTACGCTGCATGGCCTCCCTGATCCTGCAAAGCCTGCGGAAGGATCCTCGTATTCTTCGGATCAAGGAGAGGGACCATTACTGGCTGGCCACTCTCCTTGATCCACGGCACAAGGGTAAGGTTGCCGACCTTTTCTTGCCATCGCAAAGGGGGCAGAGGATGAGACATTTCCGGGAGGCCTTGCAGAAAGGTCTGTGCAACGCGTTCCCAGAGACTGGGACGTTACAAACTCCTAGTCCTGGACAACGTGTTGCTGAGGCATCGGTCAGAAGGAGCGGTGGAGAAGGTGGTCGTCTGACCGATGCATTCAGACAATTTTTTAGTCTGCAGCCCCAAGGTATGATCGGTTCCAGCAACCATTGCCAGCGTCTGATTTACATGGTGCAGGAATACCTAGGGGCAAGGTCAGACTTGGACACCTTTCCCACCGAAAATCCTCTGGCTTACTGGGTCTTGAGGATGGATCACTGGCCAGAGCTTTCACAGTATGCAGTTGAGCTACTGGCCTGTCCTGCATCCAGCGTTCTTTCGGAACGCACCTTCAGTGCTGCTGGTGGCTTTGTTACCGATCACAGGGTGCGCCTGTCCACCGACTCAGTTGATCGACTGACCTTCATAAAGATGAATCAGTCTTGGATCACCCACAGCTACCAAGCACCTGAAGCTGATGTAACCGAATAATTTTTTTTGAAATATCACATCCCTTCAAGACTGCCTATGCTGATGCTGAGTGACTGTCCTGTTATGTTGATTGTCTATCCTCTTCCTCCTCCGCTGATATGTTGGAAGAACATTTTTGGTTCTAGGTGATGCAACCAGCCCAATTTTAAAGCCCCTGTTTAACAGGGGTGTTTAATTGCAATTTTTGATGTAATGCTTTGCAGCCGGGCTCATTCCTGCACTACAACTAGAGTATATGGGAGAGGTTGCAGTGTCATGGCACCAGTGCCAGCAGCCCAATTTTTCTGCCCCTGTTTAACAGGGGCGTTTAATTACAATTTTTGATGCAATGCTTTGCCGCAGGGCTAATTCCTGCACTACAACTAGAGTATATGAGAGAGGTTGCAGTGTCGTGGCACCAGCACCAGTGCCTAAGGCCCAATTTTTCAGCCCCTGTTTAACAGGGGCATGTAATTACAATTCTTGATATAATATTTCACAGCAGGGCCCGATCCTGTGCCCACCCAGAGTAACTGTGAGGACTTACCAGCACCACAACCACCAAAGGTCAATTTTTCTACCACTGTTCAACAATGGCATGTAATTACAATTCTTGATATAATCGTTCACAGCAGGGCGCTCCAGCACCCACCAAGAGTCACTTTGGGGGGCTTACAATGTTGTGGCAACACCAACACCTTGTTCCACCATTTCTGCAGAGCATATAGGGCAGGCCCCTACTTTCTTTTTTTTTTTTTTTTTTTTTAATAAATTTTTATTGAAGGAAAGAAGCATACACAGTATAGGAAAACACACTGTTATCAGGAGAAAACAGCCACGTAATATATACATATTCCTTTTAGGTAGGCAGTGAGGTACAGACAAGCATACCCCTCTTTCCAATATATAGGAATAAAGACTATAACAGATTAGAAAAGAGAAAAGTTAGAAAAAGAGAAAAGCAAGAGTGCAGAGTGGTGAAGAGAAATAGAGGGGAGTAGGGAGGGCAGGGGAGGGGGGGGGGGGGTGAAGGTGGCCTGTGAACCTGTCTTCTCAAAGGGCATCCTCAATACACATATGTCAAAAAAAAAGTTGAGAATCATACAGGTTGAGACATAATATCCGCATAGGCAGTAGAATATTTAAAGGCGACCCAGCAGGCCCATATTTTGTGCGCTAAATCGGCCTTGTCACGCAGGGAGAGAGTCAAGTCTTCCATAGCATAAATATTGTCCACTTTAATTAGCCAATGTCGAAGCGTCGGGACCTTTCTCTGCTTCCAAAATTGTGGGATGAGTGTTTTAGCGGCATTAAGGAGATGAGGCGTGATAGAGTTTTTATATGAGCCTGCTGGTTCCCCCGAACAATGGAGCAAGACATACCATGGGTCATTAGGTACCTCCCAGCCCTGAATCTGGTGGATCCAATGCAAGACCGCCAGCCAAAATGGTCGGATCTTAGGACAGGACCACCAGATGTGGGCATGAGTAGCCTCTTCGCCACATTCCCTCCAACAAAGCGGCGAAACTTGGGGGAAGACCTTGTGTAAGATCACGGGTGTGTAATGCCACCTGGTCAGTAATTTATAAGCCACCTCCGCCATTTTCGAGGAACCAGAGGCAGTATGCGCCATGTTGAGGACCGTAGATTTTTGGTGGGTGGTAAGTTCCTTATGGAGATCCATTTCCCAGTTATGTATAAAAGTAGGCGTGGTAGTAGACATCAAGGATAGTAGGGCATGATAAAAGTATGAAATGGGTTTCTCAATGGGTTGGTCCTCCGAGAAAGCGGTCTCCAAGGGGGTGAGGTTATTAGCAGTGCGCAAAGGCTTGGGCAGCGAGGATACAAAGGCTGCCAGTTGTTGATATTTCCAACGGTCCATAGAAGAGATATGCGAGTCACCCATAATGGCAGGGAGTGGAAAAGTGCCAGAAGGGCCAGCGACTTGACACAAGAGAGTTCTAGTCCCCAGGTGCCAGGAGGAGCGTGAGTACAGGTCGATGTTGCCAGGGGGGAAATAGTTGTGTCCAGACAGGGGTAGTAGTGGAGAATTATAGGCCCATCCCTGGGCTTTACACAAAGAGTCCCAAACCATAAGAGAAGAGCTTGTCAATGGTGACAAGTTGGCAGAGAAGGCTCTATATTTCCTTGGAATCCACATTTGCTTAGAGAGGTCGGTACCACTGAGTTCAGTTTCTAATGCAACCCATAATTTAGTACGAATGTTATACTTCCAGTCTGACAACCGGGCCAACACTATGGCACGGAAATAGAGCCGGAAGTCTGGCATTGCTAGACCCCCGTCGGACCTCGACCGTACGAGCAAGGACCTGGGGAGTCTAGGCTTCTTCCTGTTCCAGACATATCTATAAACCAACGAATTCAATAATGTGAAAAAACCAACCGGTATCCCAAATGGGATCATTTGAAACATGAAAAGCACCCTGGGTAGCAGATTCATTTTGACCAACCCAATTCTTCCCAACCAGGAATGATTCAATTGCGACCATTTCTGGAAATCAGACTTTATGGCGTTGAGGAGTGGCAGGAAATTTGTGCGGAAGAGGGCGAGTGGGTTGGGAGTCAGTTGAATACCGAGATACATCAGCAGGCCCCTACTTTCAAACATCCAACTTACAAACGTCTCCTACTTGCAAACCGAAGGAGACAACAGAAAGTGAGATGAAAAAAGACGGACGACAAAACAGGGGTGATAACCCTTCCCTATGTTTTCCAAAAAGCTTAAAAATAGATTTTTTGACTGGAGCTACACTTTAAAAATGTACTAGTTCAAAATTACAAACAGATTCTACTTAACACAACAAATCTACACAATCCCCGTCTTGTTTGTACCGCCTGTATACTGCTGTTCTGAGTATATAGGGCCTGGGGGCCCCACGTCTTTCCTTTTTTTAATACGGGTACGGGGTTCCCCTTAATATCCGTACAAGACCCAAAGGGGCTGGTAATGGGCAGGGGGGGCTACCCATGCCATTTTTCTTAATGATTTTCATCCATATTGCCGGAAACCAGATATTACATTAAAAACGCAAGCAGTTTGAAATGACTTTTTTTCCGTTAAATGTCATTTTGTGCAGGGACTGTTCTAAACACGGGAAACATGTGGCACTTCACAGGCATACTATAGACACCCCCCAGGCACGATATTTAAAGGAATATTTCACTTTTTTTTTCACTTTAATCGTCATTAAAATCAGTGCTCCCGCCAAAACGGCCATTTTTAAAAACATTTTAGGCATTAACCCATATCCCCTGGGGCAGGAGCCAGGTCCCCAAACCCTTTTTAGGACAGTATCTTGCATATTAGCCATTAAAATTAGCACTTTTTATTTCTAACGTTCAAGTCCCATAGACTTCAATGGGGTTCTAAAGTTTGTACAGAGCAGGGAGAGGATCCCCTGCCCACTGTCACAGAGCTGGAAGAGGATCCCCTGCCCACTGTCACAGAGCAGGGAGAGGATCCTCCGCCCACTGTCACAGAGCAGGGAGAGGATCCCCCGCCCACTGTCACAGACCAGGGAGAGGATCCCCCGCCCACTGTCACAGAGCAGGGAGAAGATCCTCTGCCCACTGTCACAAAGCATCCATAGGATTTAGAGCATGGGTGTTCAACCTGTGACCCTGCAGCTGTTCTGAAACTACATGTCCCATAAGGCATTGCAAGCTGCTGACAGTTACAAGCGCATAGTTGCCAACATTGTAAAAAAAAAATTCGGGACACTTTTTTGGCAGTAGGCAGAGTAGTGTTATAATTAGGGTGCGGGGCATGCGGTTATAGGTGTGGCATAGGAAAAGGTAAAAATGCAGCAAAATATGGGCGTGGTTTACGTAAAATAGTGGGCGTGGCTTACATGGGGCGTGGCTTACATGGGTGTGGTTAGAGTCTGAGATGAATGTGGGATGGAGAGGAAAAGGAGGGACAGCAGCTCCCCGATCCTACACCACAATAGCAATATGTGTTTTCAGGATTTGACAATCAGCAGATTACCCGGTGTTAGCGCTTCAATCATCCTGGCGCCATGATTGTTATGGTGTCAGGATGATTGAAGCGCATTATTTCTATTATTACATTGTAATATGAAATGAAATCATTCAACTTACCATAATGCAGAATCAGTGGGAGCCCTGAGCGTGTCACCTGCCACGTTGCCTGCCACCAAATGCCATCAGGTGTCCCAAGCGGAGTCTGTCCTTACATCAGGTGCCCCATCAGAGGTACCTTCCTCACATCTGTGTCCATCAGCAGAGCCCCTCCTTACATCTGGTGCCCCTCTGACATCCACAGACTGGCCCCCCTCCCCCACATCCACAGACTGGCCCCCACATACAGTGCCTTGCGAAAGTATTCGGGCCCCTTGAACTTTTCAACCTTTTGCCACATTTCAGGCTTCAAACATAAAGATATAACATTTTTATTTTTTGTGAAGAATCACCAACAAGTGGGACACAATTGTGAAGTGGAACAAAATCTATTGGATAATTTAAACTTTTTTAGCAAAAAAAAACCTGAAAAGTGGTGTGTGCAAAATTATTCGGCCCCTTTACTTTCAGTGCAGCAAACTCACTCCAGAAGTTCAGCGAGGATCTCTGAATGATCCAATGTTGTCCTAAATGACTGATGGTGATAAATAGAATCCACCTGTGTGTAATCAAGTCTCTGTATAAATGCACCTGCTCTGTGATAGTCTCAGGGTTCTGTTGAAAGCGCAGAGAGCATCATGAAGACCAAGCAACACACCAGGCAGGTCCGTAATACTGTTGTGGAGAAGGTTAAAGCCGGATTTGGATACAAAAAGATTTCCCAAGCTTTAAACATCCCGTGCAAGCGATCATTTTGAAATGGAAGGAGTATCAGACCACTGCAAATCTACCAAGACCTGGCCGTCCCTCCAAACCTTTAGCTCAGACAAGGAGAAGTCTGATCAGTGATGCAGCCAAGAGACCCATGATCACTCTGGATGAACTGCAGGGAACTACAGCTGAGGGAGAGTCTGTCCATAGGACAACAATCAGTCGTACACTGCACAAATCTGGCTTTTGTGGAAGAGTGGCAAGAAGAAAGCCATTTCTCAAAGATATCCATAAAAAGTCTCATCTAAAGTTTGCCACAAGCCACCTGGGAGACACACCAAACATGTGGAAGAAGATGCTCTGGTCAGATGAAACCAAAATCAAACTTTTTGCCCACAATGCAAAACGATATGTTTGGCGTAAAAGCAACACAGCTCATCACCCTCAACACACCATCCCCACTGTCAAACATGGTGGTGGCAGCATCATGGTTTGGGCCTGCTTTTCTTCAGCAGGGACAGGGAAGATGGTTAAAATTGAGGGGAAGATGGATGCAGCCGAATACAGGACCATTCTGGATGAAAACCTGTTGGAGTCTGCAAAAGACCTTAAACTGGGACGGAGATTTATCTTCCAACAAGACAATGATCCCAAACATACAGCAAAATCTACAAAGGAATGGTTCACAAATCAACGTATCTAGGTGTTAGAATGGCCAAGTCAAAGTCCAGACCTGAATCCAATCGAAAATCTGTGGAAAGAGCTGAAAACTGCTGTTCACAAACGCTCTCCATCCAACCTCACTGAGCTCGAGCTGTTTTGCAAGGAAGAATGGGCAAGAATTTCAGTCTCTCGATGTGCAAAACTGATAGAGACATACCCCAAGCGACTTGCAGCTGTAATCGCAGCAAAAGGTGGCTCTACAAAGTATTAACGCAAGGGGGCCGAATAATTTTGCACGCCCCACTTTTCATTTTTTTATTAGTTACACTACAACCTCACTACACAACTCACAACATGGAATCCTGACCCTGATCAGAGCCCTGAGATTCCACCAGGTGACTAACGAACCCAACCTGCCATGCAGAAAGCAGGATGAGACACAATCACAATCTGACACAATCAGGAATAGGAAAGGTAAGAGAGATCCAGGAGCTGCAATTCATCAATAAACCAATGAAGTGAAGAGAAGGCCATCTGCATGGGTCCTGTGACACTTGTGAGGGAGGGGGGCACTGCTCAGTCTTGGTAATGAGGAGCTGGCATGCCCCCCCCCTCAGATCATTCATTTCCACTTTGGGTGTAGGTGGGACGCTAATGTGTGTTTACTTCCCACCCCCCCCCCTTTATGACTTTTTTTTTACAGGAAATATTTAATAAAAAATAATAAAAATAAAAAAAAGCAATTCCATTGCCCCGCCCCAATGAATGCAAACGCATGCACAGAGTGCACATGTGTGTGTAAATGGCGACTGCTTCATGTTATATATCACTGCGAAGGTCCGAGCGAGAGTAAGAATTCTCCGGCCACCATTTCTCTAAACTGATGAGCTGCACAGTGCAAAGTGTCAATTATTGATCATTTTTGGCACCATAATTTTTTATTTTTTGCATTTTTCAGGCACATGCAGTTTTTGGGGCTTGGCACATTAAAGAGGTCCTGCCATGATTTTTTTTTTTTTCTATTACCAAAGAAAAAAAAAACTTTATTTTAATTTTTTTAAGACTATTTATTTATTTTTATTTTAGTGTAAATATGAGATGTGCCCTGAAGAAGCCAACGTAAGTCGTGCCTGCATATGTAAACGGTTTTCAAACTACACATGTGGGGTATTGGCACGATTGTTAGAGCAAGAGCAATAATTCTAGCAAAAGACCTCCTCCTGTAAATCTAAACCTGTAGAAATGTTTTAAATGTTTTTTAGGTTTGTCGCCATTCCACAAATGGCCGCAATTTCGGAGCGTGACATGTTAGGTATCAATTTACTCGGTGTAACATTATCTTTAGCAATAAAAAAAAGGGCTAACTTTATTGTTTTCTTATTTTTTAATTGAAAAAAAGTGTATTTTTCCCCCAAAAAAATTGCGTTTGTAAGACCGCTGCGCAAATACGGTGTGACATACAGTATTGCAACGACTGCCATTTTATTATCTATATACAATGTTTGGAGGTTTGAAGTCATTTACAAGTTAAAAATCAGGGTTTTTTTTTTTTGTTTGTTTTTTTACTAGAAAACACTAAGTGTAAAAAAAAATAGGCCCGGTCCTTAAGTGGTTAATAACCGTAAAGTAAGGTAATGATCTAATTTGTCCACTAGAGTGCACTAAATCCTCATTTGACAAGTAAGTAAGCAGACAATTGTGCTCATTCTGTATGGCTTGTATTCCAAGGTATGAAACAATACAATGTATCGATGACCATATCCAGTGTACTGAGCTAACCCAGTGATTGCCAAACTATGGCCCTCGGGGGCCACATGCGACATGCTACAAGACTTTATCTGGCTGGCGCTAGGGTCAGTGGGTTATCCTCAGACTCCGAGCACAGACCGAGGATTTGGGTTATTTGGTTTCCACTTCTCCCCAAGGGAGGGATGTAAAGGGGGGACTCTGATTTGGTGGGGGCTCTGATGTAAGGGGGTGCAGCTGGGACTCTGATGTAAAGGGGGGGTCTCTGATGTAGGGGGGGCTCTGATTTGGGAGGGTGGACTCTAATGTAAGGGGGTGTGGCTGGGACTCCGATGTAAGGGCCCCCCCATGTAAGGGGGATTCTGATGTGGGGGGGACTCTGATGTAAGTGGGGTCTTTGATGTAAGGGGGTGGGGCTCTGATGTAAGGGGGGGCTCTGATGTAGGAGGGTGGGGCTCTGATGTTGGGGGGGACTCTGATGTAGGGGGGGACTCTAATGTAGGGGGGGATCTTTGATGTAGGGGGGTAGGGCTCTGATGTAAGGGGGGATTCTGATGTAGAGGAGGGGTGGGGCTCTGATGTAGGGAGGAGGGACTCTGATGTAAGGGGCTGGGGCTCTCATGTAAGGGGGGGCTCTGATGTAGGAGGGTGGGGCTCTAATGTCGGGGGGGACTCTGATGTAGGGGAGGATCTTTGATGTAGAGGGTAGGGCTCTGATGTAAGGGGGATTCTGATGTAGGGGGGGACTCTGATGTAAGGGGGGGTCTTTGATGTAGGGGGGTAGGGCTCTGATGTAAGGGGGGATTCTGATGTAGAGGAGGGGTGGGGCTCTGATGTAGGGAGGAGGTACTCTGATGTAAGGGGCTGGGGCTCTCATTTAAGGGGGGGGACTCTGATGTGGGGTGGTGGGGCTCTGATGTAACGGGGTCTCTGTAGGGGGTGGGGCTTGGATTTAAGCGGGGACTCTGATTTGGTGGGGTACTCTGATTTAAGGGGGGTGCGGCTGGGACTCTGATGTAAGGGGGTGTCTCTGATTGGGGGGGTGGACACCGATGTAAGGGGGGGTGCGGCTGGGACTCTGATGTAAGGGGGATGTGGCTGGGACGCTGATGTAGAGGGGCTCTGATTTAGGGGGTGGACTCTGATGTAAAGGGGGTCTTTGATGTAGGAGGGTAGGGCTCTGATGGGGGGTGGGGCTCTGATGTAAGGGGGATTCTGATGTAGGGGAGGAGTGGGGCTCTGTTGTAAGGGGGATTCTGATGTAGGGAGGAGGGGCTCTGATTGGGGGGGTGGACTCTGATGTAAGGGGGGTCTTTGATGTAGGAGGGTGGGGCTCTAATGCAAGGGGGGACTCTGATGTAACAGGGGTCTCTGATGTAGGGGAGGGGTGGGGGCTTGGATTTAAGGGGGGACTCTGATGTAGGGGGGCTCTGATTTGGGGGGAGACTATGATGTAAGGGGTGACTCTAATGGAGACACTGATGTATGGGGGCAGACTCTGATGGGGACTCTGATGTGGACTTATTGTATTAATGATGTGCCTTATTTTATTACCAGTGATGTCATCACCAGCTCTCTGTGCTCCTCTATGCAATGCAGGCAGATCAGGGCTGGTTGAAGTGGACAACAAGGTGCTGTACATGGAGGTTCCTGAAAACATCCCATCGCCCACCTCAGTACTCCTCTCCAGAGCCCTCCGCCAAGATGAAAGCAGTGGGAGGAGATCTGCAAATATCACAATGCCTTGATGGGTGTCAGATTGAAGGAGTGGGCCTTCCTAGACGGGTCCACATGTGATTCAGTACCTACAAGAGCCCCAATGAATGAAAGGGGCAGGGCGCAGACAGGCTTGGGTGGAACGAGCTAGATGATGCTGGACGTCCTCCAGCCCAGAAATGAGGTGGGCGCTATCTGACTTCAGCTGCAGCTTCAACTACGTATTGTGAGAAGCTCACAGTGTGCGGTGATATCAGAGGAAGCCGTGTCAGTCCAGGAGAGGAGCCGGGACACCTCTGCAAGACTGAAGGGGAGGCCGGGGGGAGGATGTAGGTCCACATCTATGGTAGTCCGCCGCTGTATAGAATGAGCAGATGGAGTGCAATCCTCTCAACTGTGGTATAACCATGTAGGTGGCGGGTGATTTTATTATTGATATTTTTATTTGTCGGTTGTAATTACGGTGAATGTTTGACACATTTATGGCGTGTAAGTCATAGTTGTCTCCCCTCCCCCGCCCCATCCCAAACTGAAGACCTGACATCATTGAAATGCCTGAACTACAAGGACTGAGCCGTGTAAACAAACACTTCACCGGGATGATAAAGTCGCTGAGAAATCCATTCCAGACGCCGGTGACATGAGACAGATACAAGACAACTTCACCTGACAGCGAGGAGGGGGAGGGGAATATTTACCGTGTAACACAAAGCACCTCCTTGCACTTCATTAACACAAAATCTGAATTCATTATTTCCCTGAAAAGAGCAAGTTGGAGCTTTATTTCAATTTATGCCAATTCTACCATAACCGTCCATAACCTCACTATATATAACCCATCGTAACCCAACACAACCCCACTATAACCCAACACAAACATAACCCCACTATAGCCCACCATAACACAACCTCACTATAACCCATCATAACCCAACACAACCCCACCATAACCTCACTATAACCCATCGTAACCCAACACAACCTCACTATAACCCAACACAAACATAACCCCACTATAGCCCACCATAACACAACCTCACTATAACCCATCATAACCCAACACAACCCCACCATGACCTCACTATATATAACCCATCATAACCCAACACAACCTCACTATAACCCAACACAAACATAACCCCACTATAGCCCACCATAACACAACCTCACTATAACCCATCATAACCCAACACAACCCCACCATAACCTCACTATATATAACCCATTATAACCCAACACAACCTCACTATAACCCAACACAACCATAACCCCACTATAGCCCACCATAACACAACACAACCTCACTACACAACTCACAACATGCTCAGATCTCTGCTTCCACTCTTACGCTGACGACACGCAACTTTATTTCCGGATAAATAGAAAAAAAGATCACCATTAACAACTTGAAAACTGCCTCAAATCAATAGAGGACTGGATGACCACCAACTCCCTCCAGCTGAACGAATCAGACAGAGCTTCTTATCTTACACCCAAATCATAAGCCTGCAACCAAAACCTCCTGGTCTCCACCAACTGTCTTTGGGCAGACTATCTCCCCAAAGACCAAAGCGAAGAGTCTCTGGGTTGTTTTAGACGCACAAATGTCAATGGATGCGCAAATAGGAGCAGTAGTCAGTGGATCTCACCATCTGCTGCGCATGCTTCGCAGACTCATCCCTTTTATCCCAAAGAATGACAAAGCAGTGGTAGTTGGAACAATCATTAATTCACGACTGGACTACGCAAATTTTGCTTTACATAGGATTACCACAATATCAACTTGCACGATTACAACTGATCCAAAACACGGCGGCAAGGCCGATAACAGGAAAAAAAACCTGGGAATCCATCGTTCCTTCGCTGAGGAGCTTGCATTGGCCAACCGTAAAAAATCAGATCACGTTCAAGACCCTTTGCCTCACCCACAAATGCGTGCATAGAGAAGCTCCGCAATACCTAATGGAGAAAATAAATCATTACACACCAAACCGCAGTCTTCGAACAGCCAACAAAAACCTCCTCCTCATGCCCAAAGCCCAGTATAAATCCAAGGGGGATCAGAGATTCGCTGTCCAAGGGCATCGGCTATGGAATGCTCTACCAATCAACACCCGCCTGGAAGAAAATCGCCTGGCTTTTAGGAAAAAACTCAAGACCTTCCTCTTTTAGCAGATGATCAAAGCTCACCACAGCGCCTGGAGGCGATTCAGTTCGCATTGTGCGTTATACAAGTATTTCATTCATTCATTCACTATAACCCATCATAACCCTACCATAACCTCACTATAACCCTACACAATCACACTATAGCCCACCATAACCCCACTATAGCCCAACACAATATCACTATAACCCACCATAACCTCACTATAGCCCACCATAACCCAACACAACCATAATCCAACATAACCTTGCTATAACCCTACACAATCTCTCTATAACCCATCATAACCTCACTATAGCCCACCATAACCCAACAAAACCATAACCTCACTATAGCCCACCACAACCATAACCCCACTATAGCCCACCATAACCCAACACAATCATAATCCAACATAACCCACCATAACCTCACTATAGCCCACCATAACCCAACAAAACTATAACCTCACTATAGCCCACCATAACCCAACAAAACCATAACCTCACTATAGCCCACCACAACCATAACCCCACTATAGCCCACCATAACCCAACACAATCATAATCCAACATAACCCACCATAACCTCACTATAGCCCACCATAACCCAAAAAAACTATAACCTCACTATAGCCCACCATAACCCAACACAACCTCACTATAACCCATCATAACCTCACTATAGCAAACCATAGCCCACCATAACCCAACACAACCCCACTATAACCCATCATAACCCTACCATAACCCAACACAACCCCATCATAACCCTACCATAACCTCACTATAACCCACCATGACCCAACACAACCATAATCCAACATAACCCCACCATAACCTCACTATAGCCAACACAACCCCACTATAACTCTACCATAACCTAACCCATCATGATCCAATACAACCATAACCCACCACAGCCCTGCTATAATCCACCACAACCTCACTATAACCCGCCACAACCCCACTATAACCCGCCACCACCCTACTATAACCCTACACAATCTCACTATAACCCGCTAAACTCTTCTAGTAACCCTAACATTTATTTCTATTTAGGCCAACCCTACCATAACCTACCTTAAAGTGGTTCTAAAGGCAGAAGGTTTTTTATCTTAATGCATTCTATGCATTAAGATAAAAAAAACTTTTGTGTGCAGTAGCCCCCCTAATACTTACCTGAGCCCCATCTCGATCAAGCAATGTTGCACGAGAGCCTTGGCTGTCCTCGGCCTCTCCCTCATTGGTTGAGACAGCAGCTGGTGCCATTGCCTCGCGCTGCTGTCAACCAAAGGCAGTAAGCCAATAAGAAGAGGGGGGGGGCAGGGCTGAGCCATGGCTTTGTGTCTGAAAGGACACACTGAGCAGCAGCTCGGGTGCCCCCATAGCAAGCTGCTTGCTGTGGGGGGCATTCGGCAGGAGGGAGGGACCAGGAGCGCTGGCAAGGGATCTGTGAAGAGGAGGATCTAGGCAGCTCTGTGCAAAGCCATTACACAGAGCAGGAAAGTATATGTTTGTTATTTTTAAACAACTTTAATATTGCTTTAACCCACCATAATCCTTCTAGTAACTCTAACATTTATTTCTATTAAGGCCAACCCCACCACAACCCTACCATAACTCACCATAGCCCTTCTAGAAACTCTAACCTTTATTTTTATCTAGGTCAACCCTACCATAACCTACCTTAACTCACCATAACCCTTCTGGCTTCTAGTAACCCTAACCTTTATTTCTGTTAAAGCCAACCCCACCACAACCCTGCCATAACTCACCATAGCCCTTCTAGTAACCCTAACCTTTATTTTTATCTAGGCCAACCCTACCATAACCTACCTTAACCCACCATAATCCTTCTGGCTTCTAGTAACCCTAACTTTATTTCTATTTAGGCCAACCCCACAAAAACACCCCAATACCCTTTTAGTACCCTAACCTTTATTTGTTACTTATCAATGGGCAATCTGAGCCTGGGATGAAGAAAACAACCACCTTTGTGAAATTAATCTCACATCAGATGTCTCTCCCCCACCCATTACATCAGAGGTCCTAACATAATATATGAGAGCCCCTATATCACGTCAGAGGTCCCCCTCCATCAAATCAGAGGCCCCCCCCACTTCCCCCATCAAGTCAGAGGTCCCCCCATCACATAGTAGGAGAAAAAACAAATATTAAAGAATAGGAGAAGAAAAAGACGTTAATTGGAGCCAACTAGGCTAAAGGAGAAAAATAACTAAAATCTTTGTTTTAAAAATTAAGCTTCAGAATTTTGGGGGCGCCCAATTGAATGACCATATTTTTTGTAATGGGGTATCCAACAAGCCCTTATAGGCGTGACCGCCATACCATACATATTCTGTATCATAGCAGCTCTAAATACAACTTTAATATTTCTTAACGTGTATCAAGAATTTTGCAATATACTGTAGATCCACGTGATGGATCTGCATATCTTGGAAGGCTGAATGTTCCTCCAGTAGTTAAAAAAAGGATATATTACTATATTTTGCATAACTCCAATATTAGTTGCATTTTTGTAAGATGGATTAGCTGTGTACCGATCCTCCCTAGAGCAAATATCCATGATGTATACTTCCATGGGCGATGGCACCTGCTTCATGAATGTCTGCAGATGGATGCCTTCATTGGACATTATCAGTCTGGAGAGTCCGGAGGTTGGTAAATTTGGATAAGGTGATCTATAGATGTATTTCTAAGAAGAAGCTCTTAGTTCAAGGTGGAGACATCTTAAGGTATACTGATGTTAGTATAAATACATGGTTGTGCTACCAGTTGCACATTCTTAATGGTATTTCTACTCACACATTTTTATAAAATGAATAGTGCAGAATATGGGTGCATCCAAAGGTAAGCTGAAGTTTGGATATGCAGACCTGTGAACTGCCTGTAAGGCAGGACTTCTAACGCAAAGCAACTAACCAGTAATTGCTCTGAATAGCAATGGAGACTTGGTCAATAAAGTGCTCTCAATAATTTATCATGGATGTCCCCAGCAAACAGAGGCCATTGGCCAAATCTGTAGTAACTTCCTTGGAGGAGGATTGTGATTTGGCCTTGTGTGTTAAAGCTAAAGAGAATAATGTTCCTACTAAAGTCTTATTTAGGATGGCACTATGATGTTGTTCAGCTGCAGGTCCTCCAGAGTTTTTTTTGGGGTCCCTTAAGCAGCAAGCAGTGATGAAGTGACCTTGTTCTTGATGATTCCTGGACAGTTCCAGAGCCAATGTCCTTTGGCAGTGCCAATTGTGTGGAACAAGTGGAGTTTTTCTTCACGCGTCTAAGCTAGGTAGCCGCAGACACCAATTCTCCTTTGTGGTGTCTGTAAGAGAGGCATTGCCATGAAACCACAACTTAAGGGGCTTTATTTTTGAGGACCACCACTATAAAGGGCATTCTCCCCACCAACGTAAGGGAAATTCTTCCCACTGACCACCAACGTAAGGGGCATTCTTCCCACAGACCACCAACGTAAGGGACATTCTTCCCACAGACCACCAACGTAAGGGGCATTCTTCCCACTGACCACCAACGTAAGGGACATTCTTCCCACAGACCACCAACGTAAGGGACATTCTTCCCACAGACCACCAACGTAAGGGACATTCTTCCCACAGACCACCAACGTAAGGGACATTCTTCCCACAGACCACCAACGTAAGGGGCATTCTTCCCACTGACCACCAACGTAAGGGGCATTCTTCCCACTGATCAACAACGTAAGGGACATTCTTCCCACAGACCACCAACGTAAGGGACATTCTTCCCACAGACCACCAACGTAAGGGACATTCTTCCCACAGACCACCAACGTAAGGGACATTCTTCCCACAGACCACCAACGTAAGGGACATTCTTCCCACTGACCTGCAACGTAAGGTACATTCTTCCCACTGACCAGCAACGTAAGGGGCATTCTTCCCATTGACCACCAACATAAGGGGCATTCTTCCCACTGACCACCAACGTAGGGGACATTCTTCCCACTGACCAGCAATGTAAGGAACATTCTTCCCACTGACCAGAAACGTAAGGGACATTCTTCCCACTGACCAGCAACGTAAGGGACATTCTTCCCACTGACCACCAACGTAAGGGACATTCTTCCCACTGACCACCAACGTAAGGGACATTCTTCCCACTGACCACCAACGTAAGGGACATTCTTCCCACTGGCCACCAACGTAAGGGACATTCTTGCCACTGACCACCAACGTAAGGGACATTTTTGCCACTGACCACCAACGTAAGGGAGATTCTTGCCACTGACCACCAACGTAAGGGACATTCTTGCCACCGGCCACCAACGTAAGGGACATTCTTCCCACTGGCCACCAATGTAAGGGACATTCTTGCCACTGACCACCAACGTAAGGGACATTCTTCCCACTGGCCACCAACGTAAGGGACATTCTTGCCACTGACCACCAACGTAAGGGACATTTTTGCCACTGACCACCAACGTAAGGGACATTCTTCCCACTGACCACCAACGTAAGGGACATTCTTCCCACTGACCACCAACGTAAGGGACATTCTTCCCACTGACCACCAACGTAAGGGACATTCTTCCCACTGGCCACCAACGTAAGGGACATTCTTGCCACTGACCACCAACGTAAGGGACATTTTTGCCATTGGCCACCAACGTAAGGGAGATTCTTGCCACTGACCACCAACGTAAGGAACATTCTTGCCACCGGCCACCAACGTAAGGGACATTCTTGCCATTGGCCACCAACGTAAGGGACCTTCTTCCCACTGGCCACCAACGTAAGGGACCTTCTTCCCACTGGCCACCAACGTAAGGGACCTTCTTCCCACTGGCCACCAACGTAAGGGACCTTCTTCCAACTGGCCACCAACGTAAGGGACCTTCTTACCACTGACACTGGGAGCTAAGTATGTAAATCTATTTGTTCATAGTGTATGCAGGACAGGTAGGAGAAGGGGGGAGGGAACATTTATAAGAATAGTTAGTATTAGGCATTAATTTCACTTTACAGGTTTTTATTGCTATACACATTTCATACACCTTATTTTACTGCTGGGTGAGCAGAAGGTTCCTAAGGCCGGCCATATATGATGTGGATTATTGCTAATGGCTATAGCTTAGCTGCTGGTAATCATTGCATGCTGAAAATCTAACAAGCTGGCTGTACCCAAGTCAATCGATGGCTGGACTTGGGTACATTCAGCCTGCCCATAGATGGTTTGAATCTCGGCCGGTCCCAGCTGTACCAGCTGAGATTCGAATTGTCTATGGCCGGCTTAAGCACCTGCAACAATTTGTTTGTGTTGAATGTGTCCCATTCACTGGTAGATGAGCTCCGGGTGACTCACACAAGGGATGGGAACTACAAAGGAGGCTGCTGGAGGTCCTCCATAGAGCGTCATGATGATTCAACTGATAGGAATTGATGCCGTTTGGGGGAATTTATCTGTAGATCTTACATGGTTAGCAGGTATTTTTGGATCTAATTTTTTCAGAGTATTATCCCTAATGTGTGGGTGTGTACAGTGCCTTGAAAAAGTATTCGTACCCCTTGAAAATCCCCACATTTTGCCATGTTACAACCAAAAACGTAAATGTATTTTATTGGGATTTTATGTGATAGACCAACACAAAGTGGCGCATGGTTGTGAAGTGGAAGCAAAATGATAAATGATACAAATAAATATGTGAAAAGTGGGGGGGGGGCATTTGTATGGCGCCCCCGGAGTCAATATTTTGTGGAACCGCTTTTCGCTGCAATTACAGCTGCAAGTCTTTTTGGGGGTGTCTCTACCAGCTTTGCACATCTAGAGAGGGACATTTCTGCCCATTCTTCTTTGCAAAATATCTCAAGCTCTGTCAGATTGGATGGAGAGCATCTGTGAACAGCATTTTTCAAGTCTTGCCACAGATTCTCAATGGGATTTAGGTCTGGACTGTGACTGGGCCATTCTAACACATGAATATGCTTTGATCTAAACCATTCCATTTTAGCTCTGGCTATATGTTTCGGGTCGTTTTCCTGCTGGAAGGTGAACCTCCGCCCCAGTCTCAAGTCTTTTGCAGACTCTAACAGGCTTTCTTCTAAGATTGTCCTGTATTTGGCTCCATCCATCTTTCCATCAACTCTGACCAGCTTCCCTGTCCCTGCTGAAGAAAAGCATCCCCACCACATGATGCTGCCACCACCATGCTTCACGGTGGGGATGGTGTTAAGGGTGATGTGCAGTGGTTAGTTTTCCGCCACACATAGCGTTTTGCTTTTAGGCCAAAAAGTTGAATTTTGGTCTCATCTGACCAGAGCACCTTCTTCCACATGTTTGCTGTGTCCCCCACATGGCTTCTCATAAACTGCAAATGAGAGTTCTTATGACTTTCTTTCACCAATCTCTTTCTTCTTGTCACTCTTCCATAAAGGGCAGATTTGTGGAGAGCACGACTAATAGTTGTCCTGTAGCCAGATTCTCCCACCTGAGTTGTGGATCTCTGCAGCTCCTCCAGAGTTACCATGGACCTCTTGGCTCGTTCTCTGATGAATGCTCTCCTTGCCCGGCCGGTCAGTTTAGGTGGACGGCCATGTCTTGGTAGGTTTGCAGTTGTGCCATATTCTTTCTGTTTTCCGATGATGGATTGAACCTTGGGAGATGTTGTTTTTTTTTTTTTTATATAACCTAACCTAGCTTTAAACTTATCCAGAACTTTATCCCTGACCTGTCTGGTGTGTTCCTTGGCCTTCATGGTGCTGTTTGTTCACTAAGGTTCTCCAACCAACCTCTGAGGGCTTCACAGAAGAGCTGTATTTATACTGAGATTAAATGACACACAGGTGGACTCTATTTACTAATTGGGTGACTTCTGAAGGCAATTGGTTCCACTAGATCAGTGATGGCGAACCTTGGCACCCCAGATGTTTTGGAACTACATTTCCCATGATTCTCATGCACTCTGCAGTATATTTGAGCATCAGGGGAAATGTAGTTCCAAAACATCTGGGGTGCCAAGGTTCGCCATCACTGCACTAGATTTTAGTTAGGGGTATCGGAGTAAAGGGGGCTGAATATAAATGCCCCCCCACACTTTTCACATATTTATTTGTAGAAAATTCTGAAAACCGTTTATCATTTTCCTTCCACTTCACAATTATGTGCCACTTTGTGTTGGTCTATCACATAAAATCCCAATAAAATACATTTACATTTTTGGTAGTAACATGACAAAATGTGGAAAATTTTCAAGGGGTATGAATACTTTTTTCAGGCACTGTATTGGTAATATAACTGTGAAAGGAGACGTCTGGAATGTATTCTTGTGCAAGACATGAAATCCGTAAACCTTGGATCAGTCATCTCTCTCTCCCTCCACATTCTGAAGGTATTTATTTAGCAATGTATGCAGGGATGAGCTTCGAGTTCGAGTCAAACTCCTGTTCGACTCAAACATTGCCTGTTCGCCTATTCAACGAACAGTGAACAATTTGGGCTGTTCGCGGCAAATTCGAAAAGCTGCGAAACACCCTGTACAAGTCTATGGGAGAAATCTAAAGTGCTAATTTTAAAGGCTAAAATGCAAGTCACTGTCCTAAAAAGTGTTTGGGGACCTGGGTCCTGCCCCAAGGGACGTGTATCAATGCAAAAAAAAGTTTTTAAAACGGCCGTTTTTTCGGGAGCAGTGATTTTAATAATGATTAAAGTGAAACAATAAAAGTGTAATATTCCTTTAAAATTCATACCTGGGGGGTGTCTATAGTATGCCTGTGCTTAGAACTGTCTCTGTACAAAGTGTACAGATTTTGAACGTTCGAGTCCCATAGACTTTAATAGGGTTCTAAAGTTCACACGAAGTTTAGGTCTGTTCGCAGGTTCTGGTGCAAACCGAACAGGGGGGTGTTCGGCTCATCCTTAGATGTATGGAGTCAGTTATTTCCTATGGCGGTGTATAGGATGTTGTGCGTATTTCTCCCATCTCATGTTTCTCAGGTGTTTCGGTGGCATTAAAACTGAACTCCAGGCAGATATTAAACACTTGGTATCAGCCTCTTGCAGTCCTACTGTACAGCAGAGTTCAGACTGGGAATGGTAGAAGCAGCACCAGGAGCCAATCAGGTGCTCTGCAGTGCGAGGGGCATGAATACGTAAGAGACCTGTAAGTGAAAGTGAAACTGCAGCAGAGGAAAATCAGATCCCCCCCCTTTCCCTGCCAGGCCTGGTGAGCTGTGTAAATCTCAGGACTGGATGAACAGCACCGCAAATCGTTCACACGGCTGTATTTCTTCTGGGGTGTTGGCCCGGAGTTCAGCTTTGGTGGAAAAGAAGACCTCAATAATGGGGTTCTTCCAGCGATCGCCATGTCCTGTAGGGATGTGAGGGGGTGGCAGGTGGAACCCCAGTGTGAGGTCACAGATGCTGGAGGCATCTGGTACCCCCTGCTGAGTCAGACCTATAGCTCTGCATTCAGCAAAGTTCATGCACCCTGCTGATTGGAAAGCTGTAGCCCTGACTCAACAGGCGACACTGTGAGATCTCTGCAGAGAGACCATTGCTTACACACACACGCACACAGAGCAAGAGTCCTCTGCAGCATGGTGGCAGGGGACAGGCTTTTCTATGCGGGCTGTGGCTGCTTTAAAAAGGTCTTATGCACATGGGAGTAATAAAATACTCCATAAAAATGCTGGACCTTGCTGCAGTGAATGGGAAAATTACTTTCCTAATCTTTCGCTCCTGCAGGCTCCCTCCAAGCTACGTGACTGGCCTCTGCAGACTCTCCCCTGAGGGGCTCCATCAGCCGCAGGCACTCTGACATCATCAGGTACAATGCAGGGCCCCCATAGGCTGTCCTTCAAGGCACACCTGCAGTCATCAGGTACAATATAGGGCCTCAGGGACTCTCATCTAAAGGCGCTTTGGTGACCGCAGGCTCTCTGACGTCAGCAGATAAAATGCAGGGCCTCCACAGGCTCTCTTCTAGGGTGCACAGGCAGCCGCAGGCATTCGGACATTGTCAAGTACAGTGCAGGACCATTATAAGCAATTTGAGCTCCAATAGCTTTTCTGTTGGATCAATCTAAACAGGCCAACCATCAATGAGCCTTCCCTCCCCACCTCCATCTTGAGCTTCCCCTCCCCACCTCCATCAATGAGCCTTCCCTCCCCACCTCCATCAATAAGCCGTCCTTCCCTCCCCACCTCCATCAATGAGCCTTCCCCTCCCCACCTCCATCAATGAGCCTTCCCCTCCCCACCTCCATCAATGAGCCTTCCCCTCCCCACCTCCATCAATGAGCCTTCCCCTCCCCACCTCCATCAATGAGCCTTCCCCTCCCCACCTCCATCAATGAGCCTTCCCCTCCCCACCTACATCAATGAGCCTTCCCCTCCCCACCTCCATCAATGAGCCTTCCCCTCCCCACCTCCATCAATGAGCCTTCCCCTCCCCACCTCCATCAATGAGCCTTCCCCTCCCCACCTCCATCAATGAGCCTTCACCTCCCCACCTCCATCAATGAGCCTTCCCTCCCCACCTCCATCAATGAGCCTCCCCTCCCCACTTCCATCATTGAGCCTTCCCTTCCCACCTCCATCAATGAGCCTTCCCTTCCCCACCTCCATCAATGAACCTACCCCCCCCCTTTCCACCTCCATCAATGAACCTTTCCTCCCCACCTCCATCAAAGAGCCTCTCCCCACCTCCATCAAAGTGCCTCTCCTCCCCACCTCCATTAATGATCCGATCCTCCCCTCCGCCATCAATGAGCCTCCCCTCCCCTCCGCCATCAATGAGCCTTCCCTCCCACACCTCCATCAATGAGCCTTCCCTCCCGCACCTCCATCAATGAGTCTCCCCTCCCCACCTCCATCATGGAGCCTTCCCCCACCTCCATTAATGAGCCTTCTCTCCCCACCTCCATCAATGCGCCTTCCCTCCCCACCTCAACCAATGTGCCTTCCCTCCCCACCTCAACCAATTCGCCTTCCCTCCCCACCTCAACCAATGCGCCTTCCCCTCCCCACCTCCATCAATGAGCCTTCCCCTCCCCACCTCCATCAATGAGCCTTCCCCTCCCCACCTCCATCAATGAGCCTTCCCCTCCCCACCTCCATCAATGAGCCTTCCCCTCCCCACCTCCATCAATGAGCCTTCCCCTCCCCACCTCCACCAATGAGCCTTCCCCTCCCCACCTCCATCAATGAGCCTTCCCCTTCCCACCTCCATCAATGAACCTTCCCTCCTCACCTCCACCATTGAGCCTCCCCTCCCCACCTCCATCAATGAGCCTCCCCCTCCCCACCTCCATCAATGAGCTTTCCCCCCCACCTCCATCAATGAGCCTTCCCTCCCCACCTCCATCAATGAGCCTCCCCTCCCCACTTCCATCATTGAGCCTTCCCTCCCCACCTCCATCAATGAGCCTTCCCTTCCCCACCTCCATCAATGAACATACCCCCCCTCCCCACCTCCATCAATGAGCCTTCCCTCCCCACCTCCATCAATGAGCCTTCCCTCCCTACCTCCATTAATGAGCCTTCTCTCCCCACCTCCATCAATGAGCCTCCTCTCCCCACGTTCATGAATGAACCTTTCCTCCCCACCTCCGTCAAAGAGCCTCTCCCCACCTCCATCAAAGTGCCTCTCCTCCCCACCTCCATTAATGATCCGATCCTCCCCTCCGCCATCAATGAGCCTCCCCTCCCCTCCGCCATCAATGAGCCTGACCGCCCCACCGCCATCAATGAGCCTTCCCTCCCGCACCTCCATCAATGAGCCTTCCCTCCCGCACCTCCATCAATGAGCCTTCCCTCCCCACTTCCATCAATGAGCCTTCCCTCCCGCACCTCCATCAATGAGCCTTCCCTCCCGCACCTCCATCAATGAGCCTTCCCTCCCCACCTCCATCAATGAGCCTTCCCTCCCCACCTCCATCAATGAGCCTTCCCTCCCCACCTCCATCAATGAGCCTTCCCTCCCCACCTCAACCAATGCATCTTCCCTTCCCACTTTCATCAGTGAGCCTTCCCTCCCCACCTCCATCAAAGAGCCTCCTCTCCCCACCTCCATCAAAGAGCCTCCTCTCCCCACCTCCATCAAAGAGCCTCCTCTCCCCACCTCCATCAATGAGCCTCCTCTCCCCACCTTCATGAATGAACCTTTCCTCCCCACCTCCATCAAAGAGCCTCTCCCCACCTCCATCAAAGTGCCTCTCCTCCCCACCTCCATTAATGATCCGATCCTCCCCTCCGCCATCAATGAGCCTCCCCTCCCCTCCGCCATCAATGAGCCTTCCCTCCCCTCCGCCATCAATGAGCCTCACCGCCCCACTGCCATCAATGAGCCTTCCCTCCCGCACCTCCATCAATGAGCCTTCCCTCCCGCACCTCCATCAATGAGCCTTCCCTCCCGCACCTCCATCAATGAGCCTTCCCTCCCCCACCTCCATCAATGAGCCTTCCCTCCCCCACCTCCATCAATGAGCCTTTCCTCCCCACCTACATCAATGAGTCTCCCCTCCCCACCTCCATCATGGAGCCTTCCCCCACCTCCATTAATGAGCCTTCTCTCCCCACCTCCATCAATGCGCCTTCCCTCCCCACCTCAACCAATGCGCCTCCTCTCCCCACCTCCATCAATGAGCCTCCTCTCCCCACCTCCATCAATGAGCCTCCTATCCCCACCTCCATCAATGAGCCTCCTCTCCTCACCTCCATCAAAGAGCCTCCCCTCCCCACTGCCATCAGTGAGCCAACCCTCCCACCACCATCAACAAGCCATGGCGGTCCATGGTCATGTTGCCCTTGGACCACGTTTGATCAGTCCTGACCACTGCAGCCCGGGAACCTCCCACAACAGCTGCATCTTTGGAGTTTCTCTGACCCAGTCAGCTCGTCTCGCTCCTCACTGACAGGAATGATTGCAGTGTCACTCCTGTCAGAAGGAGCCAATAGCTGCTACTGAAGGATTCAGGTTTCTCCTACCACCAACCTGCATGGGGCGGAACAAAGCCAGCACTGAGACAGAGAACTGTCCTCTGTCTCAGCACGGCGCTGCTGAGGTAGGAGGGCAGACTGTGTCCTACCTCTCGCCTCCTGTCATAGGACATGACTGGAGAGAAGAAGGAGGTGCTGTAAGCACTGATCTGTCAGCTCCAGAGGATACCTATCTGGAATGGGGAAAAGTGGGGGCAACATCTCGGAAGCATAGGGACACCTAATGTAAAGGTGGACTCTACTGGGGACACCTGATGTAAAGGGGGACTGTATTGGAGACACATAGTTACATAGCTGGACACAAGTCCATCCAGTTCAACCTGAGTGAATGTCTACAATTGTCCCTATCCCTGTACATTGCACACTCACATCGGCCCCTACCCTCAAGGAGCCCACAAGCCAAGGTTCCCATTCATATACTAGGGCCAATTTTGGACAGAAGCCAATTAACCTACCTTCATGTCTTTGGAGTGTGTGAGAAAACCGGAGTAGCCGGAGGAAACCCACACAAGCACAGGGAGAACATGCAAACTCCAGGCAGGTAGTGTCGTGGTTGGGATTTGAACCAGCGGCCCTTCTTACTGCTAGATGAGAGTGCTAACCACTACACCACTGTGCCGCTAAAGGGGGAGTTTATTGGAGACATCTGATGTAAAGGGGGACTCTACTGGGGACACCTGATGTGAAGGGGGACTCTACTGGGGACACCTGATGTGAAGGGGGACTCTACTGGGGACACCAGATGTGAAGGGGGACTCTTTTGCGGACACCTGATGTAGAATGGGACTGTATTAGGGACAGCTGATGTAAATTGTGACTCTATTGGGAACGCCTGATGTAAAAGGTAACTGTATTGGGGACAACTGATGTAACTGTGGGACTCCGTTGGGGACACCTGATGTAAAGGGGATTGTATTGAGGACACTTGATTTAAAGGGGGACATCTATTGTAAAGGGGAACTGTATTGGGGACACCTGATGTAAAGAAAGACTCTATTGGGGGCACTTGATATAAAGGTGGAGTCTTTTATTTATTTATTTTTTTGTTTTTTCCAGACACTTGATCAAAAGGAGAACATCTGATGTAAAGGAGCACTGTATTGGGGACACAGGATGTAAAGGAAGACTCTATGGGGGACACCTGATGTAAAGTGGGGACTCTGTTGGGGACACTTGATGTAAAGGGGAACTCTATTGGGACACCGGATGTAGAGGGGGACTTTACAGGGGACACCTGACATAAAGGGGAACTCTATTGGAGACACCTGATGTAGAGGGGGACTTTACAGGGGACACCTGATGTAGAGGGGGACTTTACAGGGGACACCTGATGTAGAGGGGGACTTTACAGGGGACACCTGATGTAGAGGGGGACTTTACAGGGGACACCTGATGTAGAGGGGGACTTTACAGGGGACACCTGATGTAAATTGGGGACTTAGTTGGGGACACTTGATGTTAAGGGGAACTCTATTGGGGCACCCGATGTAGAGGGGGACTTTACAGGGGACACCTGACATAAAGGGGAACGCTACTGGGGACACCTGATGTAGAGGGGGACTTTACAGGGGACACCTGACATAAAGGGGGACTCTATTGCAGACACCTGATGTAGAGGGGGACCCTACTAGGGACAACTGACGTAGAGGGGGACACTATTGGAGACACCTCATGTAGAGGGGGACACTATTGGAAATTCCTGATGTAAAGGAGGATTCTACTGGGGACTCCACCTGATGGGGAGGGGGGCAATTCTGCACCCTCACCCTGGGCGCTGGGTGATGTTGTCCTAGCGCTGCATCTAGCCATTACAATTTGGCTCTTCTCAAAGCCGCTCAGATCCTAATGCTTCTAACGCATCAACTTTAGGGACAATATGTTCACCTGCCACCCAAAATATCCCACCCATTTTCAGGTGCCTTTGTCAGATAATATTCAATGTTCTTCACTTCACCTGCCAGTGGTCATATTTTATAAATATTTATATTTGTAAAAAAATATATATATGTGTGTGTTTATATATATATATATATATATATATATATATATATATATATATATATATATATATATATACTGTATAGATTTTTTTCTGTAGAAGTTGCATTAAGTGGATACAAAGTTGTTGTTTTTTTCTGGCATACGGTGTATAAAGGCTGAACGCTTGAGTCCAAACTGCGATTGGTTGATTAGATTATTATCGGTTGATTGGATTGGAGTTTCCGGTAACATGCCGGCTTTTCCTAAATTGGGATTCCTTTTGTGTGGTGTCTCAGTGGGAGCTGCACTCCCTCTGGCTCCTCTTCCCCTCTGATCCAGCCCACTCTTTAGGACTCTCCCAGGAGGCAGAAGAACTCAGCAGAGGTCAGTCCCTGTCCAGCAGAGAAGTGCTGGTCCTGGGAATCCAGGAGGCTTGGTACCACCACAAGGCTGAGGAACCTCCCTTGCTGCAGAGCATTTCACCTCTTTCATGTTTACAGCATCTTCTTCTTCCACCTCTTCTTCTTCTTCTTCCTCTTCTTGCACATCTACTACTTAGCATGGAGTTTAGAGAAGTTAATCCCGGCTTACAGAGAACCGTTACGGTGTTGCTCCTGTGTCTCTGCATGCATGGTAAGCGTGACCCCAGCAACCCACAAAAACTTTCCATGTGACTGTTCGTGTTACATTGTATCATCGATCGGTGGATTGTTTGTATTGTTTGTTACATCTCATCATTAGTTCTTTTATTTATTAAGTGGGAACAGTGCTTATTTTATGTTTTTTTATTTTATTTACTTATTTATTTTATTTACTTATTTATTTATTTTCAGGTATTTATATAGCGCTGTCAGTTTTACGCATCACTTTACGAATACATTGTACATTCCGCATAATTTTTTTAAATGTCCCCCCCCCCCAAGAAAAGGGGGATCCGTCCGCATTTTAGCATGCGTATCGCAGCGCTCTAAAATGCTGCCAGTCATCAAAGGCGGCGTAATGCCAACCATACACTTTTTTTAGATTGGCGTTTTGCAAACCATCTCTTTTTTTAAGAACAACCGTTTTTTCGATTTTTCTAAAACGTTTGTGGTGCGGGACGGAAATGTTTTTCTTCGAATGAATTTGGAACGGTGAATGTGTTGTGTGGTTTATTTATTTATTTATTTTTTGTTTTTTTGGGGGGGTTGACATTAGTTCCTAAAAAAAAAAAAAAAAAAAAAAAAAAAAAACGATTTTGGGAATTTTTTTGCGCTCGTTTCCCGGTCAATGGGTGCAAGAAGAATTTTTTTGCTCGAACACTCACCCAAATATTTTTGTTGCACGTGTACGGCCAGCAATCAGGCGGCGTTCATTTTTTAGCAGGAGCGCAGCAGTGGCGTTAATTAGCATTTTTGTTGCACCGTGATTTTGTGACTTTTTGCGCAGTTCTCCCATTGAATGGGCTGTCCTACATGAGGAGCGCAAAAAATGCGCACGTACTCTGTCGTACGTGCATGGTGTGAACGGAGCTTTATAGATAGAGCTTGTTCATATTGCATGCACACTAAACGTTCTGAGCCGCCATGTGTGATTAGTATGATGTTCGCTTTATTGTGTTTCAGTATATCACAGTGTTTACTCTTCCTTTTTTTTATTTTTATTTTTTTACTTTATTTGAAGTGCACAAAGAGACACTTCATCCATGTCTCCGCACAGCAGCATCGGGCGTTGCGCTGTACAATGCGATAAATTCCCGCGCGCTGCAATGAAATGACACATCTGCATTTTACCATTGCAAACTGCGCTACGCCTCTGGGGTGCGTTGCAGTGTGTTGCAAAAAATGTCTCTGCTCATTTTTTTAATTATTATTATTTCTTTTTATTAGTTCATTACTTTACTAATTATTTAAATAATTATTTTATTCATTACTATTTATATATTATTATTTCCATGTTGATTTATTTATTTTTTATTATTTTATTTGTATTCATTATTCATTCATTACTTAAATAATTTCTCTGTTAAAAATAAATAAAATAAAAATAATTATTAATGACTACAATATTAATAATGCACATGTGCAATAGAAAGTAATTGTTGTGCCCTAGCAGTAACTAGCGATTATCCAGGGCAGAAAAACGCCAGCCACAGCATGTGTATTGGGCTCTCCAGTGCGTTTTTGAAAATGGGTCAGGATTTTTTTGGGGGGTGGGGGGGCTTTTGAGAAAATTTCATATGTTTTAACACGTATAGGAGTCAATGGTAACACATAGAGACACACATATGATGCATTTTGCATGCATTTCCATGCATTTCAACTGTGGGTATAGAATTGTGTGTGTGTATATATAGGGTTGTTTTATTTTTTATATATATATATATATATATATATATATATATAAAAAATATATATTGATAAATAATAATAATATTGTATTTATTTTCTCTTCTACTGGTTGAACTGGATGGACTTGTGTCCTTTTTTTCAACCAGACTAACTATGTAATTGTTTTTAGTAAGTTTTTGTTTTTTTGGTAACAAGCCAGAATAGTTTTTATTGGTCACCACACATAGCACAAGAAAATGCATTATTATTATTATTATTATTATTATTATTTTTATATTTATTTTATTTAATGTTTAAAAAAATGTAATTTTATTTTTATTAGTTCATTATTTACTAATTATTTGCCTAATTATTCCTCTGTTAAGCGGTAGTAAACCCTGGGAACCCCCCCCCCCCCCCCAAAAAAAACAAAACAAAAACAACCCTACAAGATATTGGTATAATGTGCTAGTGTGCATCGCATACCAGCACATTATGAAATACTTATCTTAGAATGAACCCCCCCCCCCCCCCAGCGGGGCCTGGTCACTGCTGAGGGGGCTGACCTGTCACCCTCCCCCACATCTCCTCCGGGTTCGTGGGCTACGGCACTGTGTGTGGCCGGAGCAGCGCTGACGTCACTCCTGCGCAATCCACGTGGGAGCCCTCGATTCTGGCAAGAAGCTCTAAAGTTCCGGCACGGAATGCTGGACTTTCAGAGTGCATGCGCCACTTATATCAGCGGCTGCATGCAAGATGAATGTCTCCTAAATGGTGCAGGTTTAGGAGATATTTATTTTACTTACAGGTAAGCTTTATTTATAGGCTTACCTGTAGGTAAAAATCACAAAGCGGGCAATACAACCCGCTTTAATTAATTAATTAGTTAATTCATTTATTTTTTTATAAGTTCATTATTTACTAATTATTTACTAATTATCTCTCTGTTTAGTCGGAATGAGTCTTATCGGACCGTGTCGTCAGATAATCTGACTGTGTGTGGTATGCATCGGACTGATTCCGTCCGAATCTCCGTCCGACCCAATTTTCCAACATGTTGGAAATATTTCCCGACCAACTGGGCCGGACGGACCTAATCCGATCATGTGTAGAGCATTTTCATCGGACCAAGTGCCACGCATGCTCAGATCAAATTCCTACATCAAAGCTATTGGCTACTAGCCTGAACGTAGTCCCATCGTAACGAAATTACGTCATCACGTTCTGAAAGATCGGATTTTTCGCCAACTTGGCCCGACCGTGTGTATGCAACAGTTTAGGACACAATCCGACGGGCAAAATCCGGCGGATTTGGTTGGCAAAATCTCCGACCGTGTGTACGTGGGCTAAGTCTAACCTCTTCATTTGACCTGAAGCAATGGGTACAGGCTCTACTCATTGTGACGGCAACACCCTTGACCTTGTATTCTCCTACCTTTGCACTCCATGCAACTTCTCAAATAATCCTTTTCCTCTTTCCGACCATCACCTAATTAGTTTCTCTCTCTCCCTGTCTTCCAACACCTTTCCCTCCAATCGCCTAACCATCACCCGTAGAAACTTTCGCAACTTCAACTCTTCTCTCCTCTATTCTTCTACTGACCACCTCTATGACAAAATCTCTCCCCTGTCCTGCCCCAACCAAGCCACTTCCATCTACAATAAATCCCTGTCCTCCACCCTGGACAAGCTTGCTCCCCTCACTACACGCAGAATCAGGCCTCGACCCCTTCAACCCTGGCAAACAGATATCACTAGAATTCTCAAAAAACGTAGTCGTGCTTTTGAGTGTCTGTGGCACAAGACCAAGTCTCTCAAAGACTTCAACCAATACAAATCTGCCCTCCAAAAATACTACTCTTTCCTCCACACTGCCAAGCATCCCTAGTTTACAACTCTTATTAACACCTTTTCGTCCAGTCCCCGTAAACTCTTCTCTACCTTCAACTCTCTACTCCGTCCTCCACCGCCTCCACCCACTGACTCACTCACTGTCCAGGAGATTCCTAACCACTTCAAAAACAAGATTGATATAATCCGTGATGAAATCTCCACTCTACAGGTATCTCCCCCAGTTAAGACCCCACTACAACAGGTACTCTCAATGCTCCCCTTATTCAAAACTGCTAATACAGACGAAGTTGCTAAACTCCTTTCTAACGCCCACCTTACCACCTGCCCCCTGGACCCTATTCCCTCTCAAACACTACGGTCGCCATCTGACTCTATCCTACACTCTCTAACTCTCATCTCTTGCATTTTCTCTTGCATTTTCCCCAATGCTCTAAAACATGCACTGGTCACCCTCATACTTAAAAAGCCGTCCTTGGACCCCACCAATCTTAACAACCTACGCCCTATTTCCTTGCTCCCATTTTCCTCTAAACTCCTTGAACGCTGGTTTACAACCAACAGAGCGACTACCTCATTAAAAACCTTCTTGATCCCTTTCAATCTGGATTTCTCCCTCAACACTCAACAGAAACTGCTCTTTTAAAACTCACAAATGACTTACTAACTGCAAAAACCAACAGATACAATTCTGTACTCCTACTTCTGGACCTTTCAGCTGCCTTTGACATGGTTGACCACCCACTACTCCTCAAAAAACTTTACTCCCTTGGTCTCCGTGACTGTGCTCTTCAGTGGCTCTCATCCTACCTATCCCAACGCACCTTCAGTGTCACTTACAATTCTACTTCCTCCACTCCTCTTCCCTTCGTCAGGCTTCCCCAAGGTTCTGTTCTTGGACCTCTTTTATTTTCAATCTACACCTCTTCCTGGGTCAGCTGATAGCCACTCACGACTTTCAATATCATTTCTACGCTGATGACACACAAATCTATCTCTCCACCCCTTAACTCACTCCATCAGTCTCCTCACGCATCACCAACTTACTAACAGACATATCTGTATGGATGTCACAACACTTCCTCAAACTCAACTTGTCCAAAACCGAACTTATAATATTTCCTCCCCCATGTGCCTCTTCCCCTGACTTCTCTGTCAATGGCACAACCATCCACCCATCCCACACATGCCAAGGTTCTAGATGTTTTCCTGGATTCTGAACTCTCCTTTCAGCCCCATATCCAATCACTTTCCAAAGCTTGCCGCCTCAACCTCCAAAACCTCTCTAAACTACGCCCTTTTCTAACCAATGAAACCACAAAGCTCCTGATTCACTCCCTGGTTATCTCTCGCCTTGACTACTGCAACTCCCTTCTCATTGGCTTACCTCTATATAGACTATCCCCCCTTCAGTCCATCATGAATGCTGCTGCCAGACTCATACACCTTACAAACCGTACAGTGTCTGCTATCCCTCTCTACCAATTCCTCCACTGGCTACCACTTGCCCAATGAATTCAAAATACTAACACTTACTTACAAAGCCATCCACAACTCTGTCCCAGCTACATCACTAGCCTAGTCTCAAAATACCAACCGAATTGCCCACTTCGCTCCTCCCAAGACCTCCTGCTCTCTAGTTCCCTCATCATCTCCTCCCATATCCACCTACAGGACTTCTCCCGAGCCTCGCCCATCCTCTGGAACTCACTACCCCAATCTGTCAGAATGTCTCCAAATGTATCCACTTTTAGGGGATCCCTGAAAACTTTCCTCTTCAGAGAAGCCTATCCTGCCTCCATCTAACAACTGCACTATTTTCTCCATTAGCTCATCCCCCACAGCTATTACCCTTTTGTATAACCTGACCCTCCCTCCTAGAGTGTAAGCTCTAACAAGCAGGGCCCTCTGATTGCCCCTGTCTTGAATTGTATTGTATTGTAATGTCTACCCTAATGTTGTAAACGATGCGTAAACTGTCGGCGCTATATAAATCCTGTATAATAATAATAATAATTTAATGAATGCAATATTAACAATGCACATTAACGCATGTGTGAAAAGCGCATTGAAAAACGTGTTTAAAACAGAAACATGAAGGTGTGAACCAAAACATAAAAAAAAAAAAATGGGAGGTGCAGCGACCAGTTGCTTTTATTTATTTTTTGGAAAGGGGGTCCTTGTCAATAAAACTGATGATAACATTCTTTTTAGATTCATACTAATAATGATTTCTCAGGACCACCACAAACGTCCAGTTATCCCCTCCCATAGAACATTATGTGACTATTTGTGTTACATTGTATCAGGAAGGCTTTATTGGCAATGCTGATCAGGGATCTGTCTGTATATTTCTTGTTTCCAATCCCAATTCTCACGCTCGATTCTTTCCTTAGAAAGTGAAAACAATAGGTCTCGTTTTTAAATTGAGATGAGGATGACCCTTTCCTTTAAAGCGGTTGTATACCCGCTAGTGTTTTTTTTTGCCACCTGCAAAGTAAAAGGCATAATGAGCTAGTATGCACCGCATACTAGCTCATTATGAAATACTTACCTTAGAACGAGGCCCCGACATCTGGCCCAATCCACGCCAAGGGAGCTGACATGCTCCCTCTGCGTTTCTTCCGGGTATCGCGGCTCCGGCGCTGTGAGTGGCCGGAGCCGCAATATCATCACTCCCGCGCATGCGCGCGGCAGATTTCATCCCAGCCGGGTCCCGCCACTGCCGGGCTTTCAGCCGAGAATCCCCTTGTGCGCATGCGCCAGTGCAGTCAGCGGCGCATACCGAGGGTAATGTCTCCTAAACCGTACAGGTTTAGGAGATATTTTTTTACCTACAGGTAAGCCTTATTATAGGCTTTCCTGTTGGTAAAAGTAAAAAAAATGAGTATACAACCACTTTAACTCAATTTTTTTTATCTATTTATTTAATTATTGGGGGGGGGGGGGTCCTTTGGTATTATAATTGATGGTAAAGAAAGATTTTTATTTTTTTTTTAAATAATTTTTTCTAAAATAAATAAATAAAGAAAATGCCTCCAACAACATCTAACCACCTTCCCTCTTTTTTTTATAATCCCTTTACTGGCCTTTGTGACACGTGACTGTTTGCCTTCTTTTGTGCTGGCAAAACATTGGTGAGACTGATCAGGGAGCTTTCAAAATTCTACCCCGCCCCCCCCCCCCCCCCTTCTGCAAATACCAACCTGCTAGTTTTCAGTGTAAAAAACAAAACAAAAAACATAGCACTTGAATGTTTTTCTAAATTGGTTTGGGTAATTTAGCTAGTTATACTAGAGTGGCCCTTCCCCCGAAAGTGTTTATTTAATTTAATTATTATTTATTTAAAGTTAAAAAAAAAAAAAAGTTTATTTATTTTGATTAGTTCATTATTTAACTAATTATTTATCTGTTAAAGCCTCAGCAAACCTTTGGGAACCCCCCAGGGGGTTTCGCTAGTTGTACTATAGACTATACTATAGTATAGCTGTCATCTAAACTGATTGCTTTTTGTTAGTTTTATATTATGTTTTCATTTTATATTATCTTCTACTATAATGTGAACTGTGTGTGTTTGTGTGTGTGTGTATATATATATATATATATATATATATATATATATATATATATATATAATATAATATACACACACTGCATCGGGAAAGTATTCACAGCACTTCACTTTTTCCACATTTTGTTATGTTACAGCCTCATTCCAAAAGATTTCCTCAAAATTCCACAAACAATTCCCCTTAATGACAACAGGAGAGAAGTTTGTTTAAAATCTTTGCAAATTTATTAAAAAATGAAAAGAATCCCATGTACATAAGTATCACAGGCTACTTATGTACATGGGAGGAGCCTGTGATACTTATGTACATGGGAGGAGCCTATGATACTTATGTACATGGGAGGAGTCTGTGATACTTATGTACATGGGAGGAGTCTGTGATACTTGTGTACAGGGGTCAAGTCCTGGGGAAAAAAGTGTGGGAACTCCCACCCAAGATCCACTCCCCCACCAAAAAAAAAAAAAAAATATGCTCATATGCATATATATATTTCACATAAAATACAGTGACTGCAAATGTGACATGCTACAAGAGATGACCAGACTGTGAATGCGACTACAGGAGATGACCAGACTGCGAATGCGACATAGTACAGGAGATGACCAGACTGCGAATGCGACATAGTACAGGAGATGACCAGACTGCGAATGTGACTACAGGAGAAGACCAGACTGCGAATGCGACATAGTACAGGAGATGACCAGACTGCGAATGCGACATAGTACAGGAGATGACCAGACTGCGAATGTGACTACAGGAGATGACCAGACTGCGAATGCGACATAGTACAGGAGATGACCAGACTGCGAATGCGACATAGTACAGGAGATGACCAGACTGTGAATGTGACTACAGGAGATGATCAGACTGTGAATGCGACTACAGGAGATGACCAGACTGCGAATGCGACTACAGGAGATGATCAGACTGCAAATGTGACATACTACAGGAGATGACCAGACTGTGAATGCGACATACTACAGGAGATGACCAGACTGGGAATGTGACTACAGGAGATGACCAGACTACGAATGCGACATAGTACAGGAGATGACCAGACTGCGAATGCGACTACAGGAGATGATCACCCCTCCTCATTCCTTTCATTTTCTGATACTTTCCCCCTCCCTCCTTCATAACAGCGCCCTCTTCCCTGTCTTACCTTACACAGGACACAGCAGATGACATCGGAGGCACAGAGCTGACATCGGAAGTGCAGCAAAGGGATGGACAGAGGGCAGGACCTGCCCCAGTTAACTGATTGGTTAATAGAACCGCTCTGCATTCTACCAATCAGTTAACTGGGGCAGGTCCTGCCCTCCGTGCATCGCTGTGCTGCTCTTCCGATGTCAGCTCTGTGAAGACAACACAGCTAGCAGGCTGTGCTAGAGCCTCGGGCGGCTCTGGTCCTGCAAAGGGAACGGCGTTCCTGCTGTGAAAAAAGTGCAGGGACACCGTTCCCACGCGTTCCCGCATGACTCTAGCAATGCTTGTGTACATGGGAGGAGTCTGTGATACTTGTGTACATGGGAGGAGTCTGTGATACTTGTGTACATGGGAGGAGTCTGTGATACTTGTGTACATGGGAGGAGTCTGTGATACTTGTGTACATGGGAGGAGCCTGTGATACATATTTACATGGGAGGAGCCTGTGATATGTATGTACATGGGAGGAGCCTGTGATATGTATGTACATAGGAGGAGCCTGTGATACTTATGTGCATGGGAGGAGCCCGTGATACTTATGTACATGGGAGGTGCCTGTGATATGTATGTACATAGGAGGAGCCTGTGATACTTATGTGCATGGGAGGAGCCCGTGATACTTATGTACATGGGAGGTGCCTGTGATACTTATGTTAATGTGAGCAGCCTGTGATACTTATGTACATGGGAGGAGCCTGTGATATGTATGTACATAGGAGGAGCCTGTGATACTTATGTGCATGGGAGGAGCCCGTGATACTTATGTACATGGGAGGTGCCTGTGATACTTATGTTAATGTGAGCAGCCTGTGATACTTATGTACATGGGAGGAGCCTGTGACACATATGTACACGGGAGGAGTCTTTGATATTTATGTACATGGGAGGAGCCTGTGATACTTATGTACATGGGATTTTATTTATTTTTAAATAAATTTGCAATGATTTTAAACTTCTCTCACATTGTCATTATGGGGGATTGTTTGTAGAATTTTAGGGAAAAAAATTAATTAAATCCACTTTGGAATGAGGCTGTAACATAACAAAATGTGGAAAAAGTGATTCGCTGTGAATACTTTCCGGATAATCTGTACAATGTATAATATAAGGATACTGTATATCAGTATAAATATTACAAGTTAAATTCCTGGATTTCTGTACTGGGACGGTCTCCTCCTTGTAGGATGTGTGGGTCGGTATCACCCAATGTGTGGGAAATGATAGGTGGTGGACGGCCTTGCTGAGCGCGGTACGTCCCCGCACACACACGTGCAGTTTTCCCCCGTCTGGTCTTGCTTTGTATGCATTTGGGATGGATGGAGGTGGCTGGCATTCCTTTGTTAGCGGTTACCTTGGTAACTTGCAGAGCATGTGAAGTATCCGCCAGGCCAGGCAGGGCTTCTCCGTCTTCACATGAAAGGGAAAGTTTCCAGCAAAACAAGGGAACCGGATCACATAAACAATGACACCATGTGCCATCTCATCCCGCTTTCCCCAAACTGACATTAATTGTGCATCATAACCACTTGAAGACCCACCCTTTTTCTGGCGGTTTTTATGTACAAGTTTAAATCAGTATTTTTTTTGCTAGAAATTTACTTGGAACCCCCCAAACATTATCTTATTATCATTTTATTTTTGCAGATTTATTAAAAAAGAAAAACTGAAATCTCACATGGTTCTAAGTCTTCAGACCCTTTGCTCGGTATTTAGTAGAAGCCCCCTTCTTTTTGGGAAAGATGCAACAAGTTTTTCACACCTGGATTTGGGGATCCTCTGCCATTCCTCCTTGCAGATCCTCTCCAGTTCTGTCAGGTTGGATGGTAAACGTTGGTGGACGGACATTTTTTAGGTCTCTCCAGAGATGCTTAATTGGGTTTAAGTCAGGGCTCTGGCCGGGCCATTCGAGAACAGTCACGGAGTTGATGTGAAGGCCACTCCTCCGTTATTTTAGCTGTGTGCTTTAGGGTCATTGTCTTGTTGGAAGGTAAGCCTTCGGCCCAGTCTGAGGTCCTGAGCACTCTGGAGAAGGTTTTTTGTCCAGGATATTCCTTGTACTTGGCCGCATTCATCTTTGCCTCGATTGCAACCAGTCATCCTGTCCCTGCAGCTGAAAAACACCCCCACAGCATGATGCTGCCACCACCATGCTTCACTATTGGGACTGTATTGGACAGGTGATGAGCAGTGCCTGGTGTTCTCCACACAAACCACTTAGAATTAAGGCCACAATGTCTCTCCGTCAGGTCTGACAATTTTACAAGCAACAAGCAGATGACGGCTGGCCCAGGCCGTGAGTACAGTGATGGGGGAGGAGCTGCAGGAGGTCGCGGGCGCTGTGTCAGTTTTCCTAACCGATGCAAGCAAGACACGTGTGGAGCGGAGGGAGCCCAGACCAGAGACTAAGATACAGAGAAATGCAGGGGAATCCCCAGCGCTGCCATTGCCAATGATCCCAGTCCCCACCACCACCGCTGATTCCATCCCACCCCCCAGCACTAACACTCATCCCACCCCCCAGCACTGACACTCATCCTACCCCCCAGCACTGACACTGACGCCGCCCCCCCCAGCACTGACACTGATGCCGCCCCCCAGCACTGACACTGATGCCATCCCCCAGCACTGACACTCATCCCATCTCCCCCCAGCACTGACACTCATCCCACCCCCCCAGCATTGACACTGAAGCCACCCCCCCAGAACTGACACTCATCCCACCCCCCCAGCATTGACACTGAAGCCACCCCCCCAGCACTGACACTCATCCCACCACCCCAGCACTGGCACCATCTCCCCCCAGCACTGACACTCATCCCACCGCCCCAGCACTGACACTCATCCCACCGCCCCAGCACTGACACTCATCCCACCGCCCCAGCACTGACACTCATCCCACCGCCCCCCAGCACTGACACTCATCCCATCTCCCCCCAGCACTGACACTCATCTTACCCCCCCCAGCACTGACACTGATGCCACCCCCCAGCACTCACACTCATCCCACCCCCCAGCACTGACGCCACCACCACAGCACTGGCGCTGACATCATCTCCCCCCAGCACTGACACTCATCCCATCTCCTCCCAGCACTGACACTCATCCCATCTCCTCCCAGCACTGACACTCATCCCATCCCCCCGGCACTGACACTGACGCCACCCCCCGGCACTGACACTGACGCCACCCCCCCGGCACTGACACTGACGCCACTCCCCCAGCACTGACACTGACGCCACGCCCCCCAGCACTGACGCCACACCCCCCAGCACTGACACTGACGCCACGCCCCCCAGCACTGACACAGACGCCACGCCCCCCAGCACTGACACTGTTACCACCCCCCCAGCAATGACACTAATGCCACCCCCCCAGCACTGACGCCACCCCCCCGGCACTGACACTGACGCCACCCCCCCGGCACTGACACTGACGCCACCCCCCCGGCACTGACGCCACGCCCCCCAGCACTGACACTGACGCCACCCCCCCGGCACTGACACTGACGCCACCCCCCCAGCACTGACACTGACGCCACGCCCCCCAGCACTGACGCCACGCCCCCCAGCACTGACATTGACGCCACGCCCCCCAGCACTGACACAGACGCCACGCCCCCCAGCACTGACACTGTTACCACCCCCCCAGCAATGACACTAATGCCACCCCCCCAGCACTGACCCCACCACCCCAGCACTGACACTGACGCCATCTCCCCCCAGCACTGGCACTCATCCCATCTCCCCCCAGCACTGGCACTCATCCCATCTCGCCCCAGCACTGGCACTCATCCCATCTCCCCCCAGCACTGGCACTCATTCCATCTCCCCCCAGCACTGACACTCATCCCATCCCCCCCAGCACTGACGCTGATGCCACCGCCCCAGCACTGACACTGATGCCACCGCCCCAGAACTGACACTGATGCCACCGCCCCAGCACTGACACTGATGCCACCGCCCCAGCACTGTCACTGATGCCACCCCTCCAGCAATGACCCTGATATATGCCAGGCTTTGTGAGAAATGCTATATACCAGGCTTGTGAGAAATGCTATATGCCAGGCTTGTGAGAAATGCTATATGCCAGGCTTTCTGAGAAATGCTATATGCCAGGCTTTGTGAGAAATGTTATACCAGGTCTGTAAGGCTGCGCTATATACCATGATCTGTGATGCTGGGGCTATATACTCTGTCCTGTGATGCTGGGGCTATATACTCTGTCCTGTAATCATGAGCTGTATACTCCTGACACTGAGTGGAAGCAAGTGAAATACAGGGGACGGAGTGTGTGGATTCTATAAGGGGTGCGGCTTATGAGAAATGGGAGGGGCCAAACAGTAAGGGGCGGGGTCTGGCGCCCCCCATCCTAAAACTTCACCAGCCACCACTGTTCAGGGCAAAGTGGAGTGTTAGTTTTCCCCCCACACATAGGGTTTTGCTTTTAGGCCAAAAAGTTCAATTTTGGTCTCATCTGACCAGAGCACCTTCTTCTACATGTTTGCTGTGTCCCCCACATGATTAGTGTAGCCTGAATGTTCCCCTCCTTTTGTACCTTTTCAAAAATACCTTACCCCTTAGAAACGAGACCACACCTTTAATTGGAGTAACCTGGCCACAACAGTCTTTATTAAACACAAAACAAAACTCACTCCAATAAACTTGTATATATGATAAATATATAAATATATATATATAAATAACTTTTTTAACATCAACAACATAAAGTGCCCATTCTGGTGATCTCTGACGGTGACCCCACTTAAACCAACACCAACTCACTGTGGTACACCTGACCAACTTTTCCAAGGGCTCCACCTGTGACCGGTCGGAGACAACTTCCGTCAGTGAACATAGCCGTATTCCATCCACCCTTCCGGAATACCCAGAGGGGCCGATCTTTCGATGAGCCCCCCACACCGTCAGATCCCTTCTGAGTAACCGTCTACCGTCAGAAACCACCAGAAAACACCGCCACAGCCCAAAAGGGTGACTACCTCAACCTTGAGGGCAACCCCACACCCGAAGAGCCTTCTGTATGCCCTCCTGCAGACCCAAGGACCAGAGGTCTATCCCCACTTCGGATAGATGAACACCATCCTTCCACAAATAGAGCCCGGCATTGACCTCCAGCTCCCGATGCCGCACAACAATCCCACCATTATGCACTACAAACCTCCCCACCACCTTGTTAACCCTGATCCTGGTCTTGTTTATGCTGTCCACGGACCTAGCCCACTGCCACACCGTTCTAGCCACAATGTCCGACCAAGCCAAAATGGTGGCCGGGAAATGGACACGCAGGCGCAAAACATCCGCCTTAATATCCGCCAGAATGTCCTTCACCTTTCTTATCCCCAGGTCATTCCCCCCTGCGTGAATGACTAACACATCCGGGGGCCTGTCTCTCAGAGCAAAGCGTTCAACCTCCCTCATCACACGCTCCCACTGCATGCCTGGGAATCCCAACCACATCAAACAAGCCTCCAGCTTGGAAATCCCCAGTTGCCTGCCTGCCGGCCTTGCATCACCTCTCCTGGCCCCCCAGCAAACGTAGGAGTGCCCTAGGATCCAAACGAGGCGTGAGGAACCTCCATCTGGAACGAAAAAACACAACACATAACACATAACAACCAATCAACTTCTATACCGTAACTACCTGCAAGTACCAAACTGGCTCCAAACACCCCCGGCCGCACCCCAGTTACTCCAGGATCAACTTCGGCCAGACATAAGAACGGAATCTCCTAGATTCCCAACGCCCGATCCGGCGAACAATCGCCTCATCCAACCCACATCTGGCAGCCTCTGTGGCCGCCCCAAAGCGGAAGGAGTGCGACGTGTACTCCCGGCCCCAAATTCCGCAGGCACCGTCGAAAAACCGACACAAATTGAAACCTGGAGAGAAAAGAGCCATCCTCATGCCGTAAGAAAGGCCCCGCCCCCTCCGGCAGCAATGCCGTAAATGCCCGTACTGCAGCCACCGGGCACACCACCGAACCCGGCAAGGCAAACAGTGCAACCACCACCCCCCTGCCTAACTGATTGTTTTTTTACCTCCGCAGTCGGATACTCACCCGATCACCAGCCACCTGTACATCCTGATCCAACAACCCCCACGTCAACACCAACTCCCCAATCCTAAATGCCCCATAAAAAGCCAAAGAAAAAGCCGCTGCGAACAGAAGCGCCTCGTAAGCGGAATTACAGACTTCCCCAAGCCGAGCACAAATCGCCACTAAGTTATCAAACGTGACCGGCCTGCGCGCGTCCCAACATTTCCGTTGCCTCCTATACCCCTTCAAGGTTTGCCGCACCCAAAAATCCTTAGTCCCATCCGATTCACCCACTTCCGGTCAATCGACGCAGGCGCTAAACCCATTTCAATATTCCGAGCCACCCAATACAGCACCAACCAGCGTTGGCCAGAGCCCCGACCAACCGCCCCTACCTCCCGGACCAATTCCAACCATTCCGACCACACCCTGAAATAGGACGCCCACGTAGACTCGCTCAAAGACCTCTGGATCCAACCTGCGGCGACTCCAAGGGCAGCTCCCACATCCACCCGGGGCAAGGAGCCCCCGACTCCTCCGTTCTCTGCGCCAGCTCCCAGAACTTGTCCCACTGAAAACGAGAGAGCGAGTCAGCCAAAGAATTCTCCACCCCAGGTATGTGCACTACATACACGTAAACATTCAGCCGTAAACACCGAAACACCAGCTGCCACAGTTCCCGAATGACCGGGGGTGATGAAGCTGTCAGACGGTTGATAACCTGAACCACCCCCACGTTGTCGTAATTGATGCGCAACTTCAGATTTCGAAAATCCTCCCCCCACAACTCCAAAGCCAACACCACCGGAAAGAGTTTGAGCAAAACCAGGTTGCCCAACAACCCCGCCTCCTCCCGGGCTCCGACTCGCACGAGGTGGCCGAGGTGTAGGCCCTGGAGAAAAACGCGTCGGAGGGCAAAAACTCAGCGCGCGCTGCGGCGCCTCACCTTCCTCCCCGCCAGCCGATGCAGCGTCCTCCAGGTCTCCGACATGGTCCCGGAGCCAGTCCACTCCTCGCACCTCCACCGCCCGCCGCAGCTGCGCAAACAGTCCGTCCAAGTCGGCCATTGTAGAGGAGCAGTGAAAAAACTACCTCCTCTGATGTCTCACAGGCATCGAATGATCTCCTTCCGCTCCTCCCCTCCTTTTATTTGGCTCCTCCCCTTTCTCTACAACAACTTCCTTCACTCTACTTCTCACAAAGCGCCTAGAGGCGATTCAGTTCTCATTGTGCGCTATACAAGTATTTAATTCATTCATTCACTCAGCTCCACCTACAGAATGTTAACCCTCTAAGTCCCTCAGTCACACTGTCATGCCCAGCACTCCCTAGTACCTTTGGTCCTTATAACTTGCTTCTCTTGGCTTCTCACAAACTGCAAACAGGACTTCTTATGACTTTCTTTCACCAATGTCTTTCTTCTTGCCACTCTTCCATAAAGGTCAGATTTGTGGAGAGCACGACTAATAGTTGTCCTGTGGACAGATTCTCCCACCTGACCTGTGGATCTCTGCAGCTCCTCCAGAGTTACCATGGGCCTCTTAGTTCTTCTCTGATAAATGCTCTCCTTGCCCGGCCGGTCAGTTTAGGTGGACGGCCATATCTTGGTAGGTTTGCAGTTGTGCCATACTCTTTCCATTTTCCAATGATGGATTGAACAGAGCTCCATGAGATGTTCAAAGCTTGGGAGCTTTCTTTATAACCTAACCCTGCTTTATACTTCTCCACAACTTTATCCCTGACCTGTCTGGTGTGTTCCTTGGCCTTCACGATGCTGTTTGTTCACTAAGGTTCTCTAACAAACCTCTGAGGGCTTCACAGAACAGCTGTATTTATACTGAGATTTGATTTTATATATATATATATATATATATATATATATATATATAATTGTGTGTGTGTGTGTATGTATATGATTTTTTTATTAACTTAAAAAAAAAAATTTGAATTTTTTATATTTTTTTATATCAAAGTCAATATCTATGTATATTTTTAGAGTTGTACATAGTTTAATTCTTGGATATTCGTTCATTGTCATTGTGGTCCTAGTCTATTTGTGAGGATTCAAATTTTCGGGATTCAACTGAATTGAATTCTATTCAAATTCAAATAATTGTATGTCTAATTACCATGTGAAAGCTTGGACCAGTGTAGGTATGTACCTACCATACTTGCAGCATCTCGGTGGAAATTGAAAATCTGTGCAGTAGGTACCTACCAAAGCCATTGTCACCAGCTTACACATCCCGTGCCGATCTGCTGCCCTGCTGCTTGCTTGGTATGGGTGCCATTCACTGGACACTTTTCAATTTCTCAATTAATGCAAAGCGTTCTCTGATTAGACAGGATGAAGATCATAATGTCAAAGCCTTGCCTCTCCACCTCCTCCATACCAAGCAGGCATGCAAGTGAACAGGTGCTGTGGATTCTAACTTATCAATCTGTAAAAAATACTGGCTCACTCCAAGCCCTGGAGGACCACCTAGTAGGCCCAATAGTGGTCCTCATACCTCAGCTCAGTGTTGCAAGGATATGCTTTTCATATGCTATTTAAAGGGAAACTCTACAAGAAAACATGTAGGCTACGATAGATGACATCTCCTTCTGTGATGAGGATCGTTGGTTCCATTATTCTTGGAGTCACTGACCCAACCCTGACTTTGGCTGCATGCTTGTTCCAGATTAGTGGCTCTGGTATCATACTTGCTCAACATTTTTTGCGAACCTGAGCCTGTGTCCATTGTTAGTTCCTCCTTAGAAATGGGTACTGGTGGTCCAGAGTAATGAAGTTCAGACCCACCTTTAACCAGTTATGTTGCGGTCTCTTGACTTGATGTAAGCACACCACTTCAGTCTTCTGGGTCCTGAGGTGACCCCAGTGCTGAACAGCCAATAGGAAGTACTGGTAGAGTTGTGATAGCGCTAGACCAGTAAGGCTGAGAATGTGTTTTTGTGTAAATTCAACAAAGTGGGGCAGGAAAGTGTTTTGCGAATTCTGCCTTGTCCCAGAATAAATCTGTAATGACTATTGGCTCACTCCAAGCCCAGAAGGACCACCTAGTAGACCCAGTACCGGTCCTTATGCCCGTGCTCAATGTTGCAGTAACATGTTTTTTTAAAAACTATTAAAAGGGAACATCTACACACTCACATTACTGTCTCTTGATTTGATGTAAACATCACTACAGTCTTCTGGGACTTGAGAGGACCCAGTCAATGGACAGCCAATGGAATGTACTGGTAGAATTGTCTCTAGTGGGTCCTTATACCCCAGCTCCATTTTGCAGTAATATGCTTTTTGAGAACCATTAAAAGGGAACATCTACACATTCAGATTTCTGTCTTTTTGATTTGATGTAAACCTCACTACAGTCTTCTGCGACCTGAGAGAACCCAGTGAATGGACAGCCAATGGGATGTACTGGTAGAGTTGGCTCAAGTGGCTCTGATATTATACTAGCTCAACATTTTTTTTCATACCTGAATCCTTATGTTCATTGCTGGTGCCGTCTCAGGAATGGGTACTGATGCTCCAGTGATGAAGTCTTGACCCACCACCAACTGGTCACACTGCTGTCTCTTGACTTGACTGATGTAAGCACACCACTGCAGTCTTCTGGGAACTGAGAGGGCCCAGTCAATGGACAACCAATCAGAAGTACTGGCAGGGTTAAAGTTGCGCTGCACCAGTAAGGATGAGAATGTGTTTTTGTGTAAATTCAACGAGGAAGGGGTGGGCAAGTGCTGTGATTCTGACTTATATCAGACTAAATCTATAATAAATACTTCCTCACTTCTAGCCCAGGAGGATCACCTAGTAGACCCAATAGTGGTCCTGGTAACTCAGCTCAGTGTTGCAGTAATATCCTTTTCAAAAACAATTTAAAGGGAACATCTGTACTAAAATATGTCCATCATGTTGCTGTCTCTTAACTTAATCAGTCACCACTTGAGTAATGAGTTAACACCACTGCAGTCTTCTGGAACCTGAGAGTACCCCGTCGACAGCCAATGGGAAGTATTGGTAGAGTTGGCTTTAGTCAAATTTGTCCATTGCTGGTGCCTACTGGGGAATGGGTACTGGTGGTCCAGTGAGGAAGTGTGGACCTACCACCAACTAGTCACGTGCCTGTCTCTTGATTTGATGAAAGCACACCACTGAAGTCTTCTGGGACCCGAGAGAACCCCGTCGCTGGACAGCCAATAGGAATAACTGGTGGAGTTTGCTCTAATGGCTGTGGTATCATACTTGCTCAACATTTTTTGTTTACCTGAATCCCTGTGCCCGTTGCTGGTGCCTCTTTGGGAATGAGTACTGGTGGTCCAGTGATGAAGTTCAGACCCACCGCCACCAACCAGTTTTGTGGCCATCTCTTGACTTGATGTAAGCGCACCGCTGCAGTCAAGGATAAGGATGGCTTTTTGTGTAAATTTAACAAGTGTGTTCCTGCGAGAAAGTAGACCCATGATAAAAACTATGTGTTTGGACCTGGTTAGAGTCCCCAAGACACTCAAGACACGGCATCTCATAGGCTTGCAAACGGAATTAGGTAAAATAGGATTTTGGTTTATGTTTTTAAACCATATGCAAACTTTAGGCACTTTAATATGTATTGGAACCGATTTGTTTTATTGGACTACCTTAACACAAGCCACGTTATTGTGTGACATTGCGCATTATCTCATTGCAAAGCAATAAATGGGTTGGATGATCAACACACACAACTATCTTAATGGTTGATCTTTTTTTTCAACCAATGTAAATTTCCAAGAAGGTCGGAAGTGGTCATCTACAGTTTTTTCTTTCCATGCAGGTTCTCTTTAAAGCGGTATTTCAGGGGATGTTTAGAGAAGCTTTTCATTTGGTGATGGCATGTAAGACTTGTGGCCGCGTTCTGCCAGGCGTCTTGTGCTTCACTGGTCTTTGTGCTTTTTGAGTCCTTGGTATGCAGACTGTAAATGAAAGAGCATGACAGGTTCAGCAGATCTAATTCCTTATCTACGAAAGAGCTGAAAGTCAATGGGTCCCACCAGCTGGACGTGTGAAGTCTTTGCTCCCTCTCTACTGGACAGAGAAAGGAAAAACATTGGAGGAGAAGATTCACGATGGAAATATGCAGGAACGCAACCAAATTGCGCATGTTTCTGTAGCGCACAAATATGTACGTGCAATGCGAGTAGCCATGGAACATGCACTGTAGTTGCCAGCTGTCCTGGATTTGCTGGGACAGTCCTGCATTATGGCCCTCTGTCCTGCAGATGCTACGTATGTCCAGGACCATGTCCTGGGACACAATACTGAAGGTCAGAAATGGCCGTCTACAGATTTCTTTAAAGCAATATTTTCAGTATTCCAGCCACAGTTAAAAAAAGCATTTTTTTTTATTGCATGTCCCTCCCTTTTGAACAGAGCTCTTCTTTCAACCATGAACTGCAAAGGTCTTTCCACATCCCCCCAGTACGGTGCTCTAACACCCCCCTCCCTACTTCAAAGCTTTCTCCCACCAGTGCAAAGCTCCCCCCAGTACAGATCTCTTATACCAACCCCCATTCCCCCCTCCCACTACAAAACTTTTCCCCCATCTCCCCCTCGTACAGAGCTCCTACCCCTACCCCACTACAAAGCTTTTCCTCTATCTCTCCCCAGTACAGAGCTCTTGCTTCACCTTTTTCCTCTATCTCCCCCAGTACAGAGGCCCCCCTCCCCCACTACAAAACGTTTCTCCCATCTCCTCTCAGTACAGAGCTCCTACCCCCCCCCCCCCAACCCCACTAAAAAGCTTTTCCTCTATCTCCCCAGTACAGAGCTCTTCCCTTATACCCCCCCCCCACTACAAAGCTCTCTCCCACCAATGCAAAGCCGCCCCCCCCCCCAGTACAGATCTCTTATACCAACCCCCATTCCTCCCTCCACTACAAAATGGTTCCCCTATCTCCCCCCAGTACAGAGCCCCCCCCCCCCACTACAAAGCTTTTCCTCTATCTACCCCCAGTACAGAGATCTTCCCTTCTCTCCCACCAGTGTAAAGCCCCCCCCCCCCACTTACAAAGCTTTTCCTCTATCTCTCCCCACTACAGAGCCCTTACCTCACCCCCCACTGCAAAGCTTTCTACCACCAATACAAAGCTACCCCCCCCCCATTACAGAGCTCTTACCTCCCTCATCCACCCCCATCCTGTACAGAGCTCCTACATCACCCCCACTGCAAAGCTTTCTCCCACCAGTACAAAGATTTTACCCTCCCCATACAGATCTCTTCCACCAACCCAAATCCCCCCCCCCAACTATGAAGCTTTTCCCCTACCCCCAAAGTACAGAGCGTCTATCCCGCCCCCACTACAAAGCTTTCTCCCACTGATACAAAGATGTTATCCCCCCCGCACAGAACTCTTCCACCAAGCCTGATTCTTCCCCCCACTGCAAAGCTTTTCCCCTATCCCCCCTCCCCCCAGTCCAGAGTTCCCACTCCCACTACAAATATTTCTTCCAGTAGTAGCAGCTACACCCCCCCCCCCCCACTACAAAGCTTTCTTCCACCAGTGCAAAGATATTACCCCCCTGTACAGAACTCTTCTACCAACCCCCATTCCTCCCCCCACTACAAAACTTTAACCCTATCCCCCTTCCCCCAGTCCAGAGTCCCCCCCCCCCCAATAAAGCTTTCTCCCAGTAGTAGCAGCTAACCCCCATACAGAACTCTTCCAGCAACCCCCATTCCTCCCCCCACTACAAAGCTTTAACCCTATCCCCCCCTCCCCCCAGTCCAGAGTCCCCCCCCCCCCCACAAAGCTTTCTCCCAGTAGTAGCAGCTAACCTCCCCCAGTTCAGATCTGTACCATTAACCTCCATTTTTTCCCCCCACTTCAAGACTCTTCCCCCTGTTTCCCCCCAAGTACAGAGGTCCTACCAAACCCCAAAACTGCAAAGCTTTCTCCCAGCACTAAAAGCCACCCCCAGTTCAGATCTGTACCATCAACTCCCATTCCTTCCCCCAGTACAATGCCCCTTGCCTCACGGACCACTACATAACGCCCCCCTTTTCTCTAGAGCAGAGCCAAGCACCCCTCCCCAGAGCAGAGCTGTTCCATCAACCCTCCACTACAAAATTCTTCCCCCTCCTGCACAGTACCCAGTACAGAGCTCTTGCATAACTACCCCACCACCACCAATAACACCACAAAGCTCCCACACCCCATCACCAGCCATGTCTTTATAGACCGTGCTTTGTGCACTGGAACAGGAAAGGGTCATCCCCAAACTGTTCCCACAAAGTTGGGATGTCTTGGAATGCTGACACCTTAAGAGTTCCCTTCACTGGAACTAAGGGTCCAAGCCTAACCCCTGAAAAACAACCCAACACCATAATCCCCCCTCCAACAAATGATTTGGACCAGTGCCCAAAGCAAGGTCCATAAAGACACGGATGAACAAGTTTGGGGGGGAAGGAACTTGACTGGCCTACACAGTGAAGAGAACTCTTAAAGCATCAGCATACCAAGACATTCTGGACAATTTTAGGCTCCCAACTTTGTAGGAATGGTTTGGGGATGGCCCCTTCCTGTTCCAACATGACTGCACACCAGTGCACAAAGCAAGGTCCATAAAGACATGGATGAGCGAGTTTGGGGTGGAGGAACTTGGCTTGGCCCATTAGTTCCAATGAAGGAAACTCTTAAGACGTCCACATACCAAGACATTTTGGACAATTTCATGCTCCCAACTTTGTGGGAACAGTTTGGGGATGGCCCCTTCCTGTTCCAACATGACTGCGCACCAGTGCACAAATCGAGGTCCATAAAGACATGGATGAGCAAGTTTGGGGTGGAGGAACTTGACTTGGCCTGCATAGAGTACTGTCCTCCAACCCAATAGAACACCTTTGGGATGAATTAGAGTGGAGACTGCAAACCAGACCTTCTTGTCCAACATCAGTGCCTGACCTCACAAACGTGCTTCTGGAAGAATGGTCAAACCTTCCCATAGACATGCTCCTAAACCTTGTGGACAGCCTTCCCAGAAGAGTTGAAGCTGTCATCGCTGTGAAGGGTGGACCAACTCAATATTGAACCCTACGGACCAAGACTGGGATGCCATTAAAGTTCATGTGTGTGTAAAGGCAGGCGTCCCAATACATTTGGTTTTATATATATATATATATTTATTTATATATATATATATATATATATATATATAATATAATATAATCTTTGTCGTAGAGGGGGGAAGAAAAATACCGGCTGAGTTGAGAGTCTGTTATGTGAACGTGCTAACAGGATTATGGTGGAGCTGAGAGGAGGATCGGTAATCTGCGTCATTCCTAACTGATTGTGAATGATCATCTTTAACTCGGCTTTCCCACACAAAAGGGTGAGCGCATTGACGGCCAATGTTCTATCGTCACGAGGGTCTGGAGGCTGCAGTCCCACCAGCCCGCAGAGCCGCCAATGTTAGAGGGCTCGCTCCCGGGACTCTCCATTGTATCTGATTTACGCTGTGCTTCCAACCAGCACCATTCAGAGCAAACCCCGGACTTCACTGCTGACACCCGGCCAGCAAGCTGCAGAGTAGGGCCATTGTTTGCTATGTGTAAAAAGCGGTCTCTCTGCAGAGGTCTGACACACCCCCTTACCGTGTCATACCTAAAGCTCTACAGTGAGTAAGAGCTCACGCTTTCCTGCTGATTGGAAAGCTGGAACTCCTTAGCAGGGAACGTGTGGGACCTCTACAGAGGGATACTACTCGCCCACAGAGAGGTAATAATAAGGTAGGTACAACCATTTAGAGGGTAAAGGCCAACTAAACCTTCTGTTTAAATCCGCTAAATAGGTGCAGAAAAACAAAAAGCCTTCAATAGCTTACAGCTAATTTGCTTTTTAAAGGAACCACAGCTTGAACAGAAAAGCCAGTCCCCTGCCAGCAAGCTGCAGAGTGGGGCCCATGTTTAATATGTAAAAGCAGCGGTCTCTCTGCTGCAGAGGTCAGGCAAACCCCTTACCCATGTCAGACCTGTAGCTCTGAAATAAGTTAAGCTCATGCTCCCTGCTGATTGGAAGGATCCAACTCTGACTCAGAGAGTGGGACCTCTGCAGAGAGAATGCTGCTTACCCACAGCAAGGAAGAATCCTTCTCTACAGTATGCTGGCAGAGAAAAAAAACACCATGAAGCTCTCCCTCACTCCTCATTACCCCCTCCCCATCACCACCAAAAAGCTATCTCCCCCCTCCTAGTGTAGTGCTCATTAGGGAGCTGACCTCTGCAGAGAGACCATTGCTTCCATACAGAGAGGAAGGGACCTTCTCTACAGCATGCTGCCAGGTGACTGGCTTTTCTACCCAGGCTGTGGCTGTTTTCTAAAAAGAACAAACCTTACTGAATGCAGATCATATCTTTGACTCAGCATGGGCGTGTGCTAGAGCTCTGCAGATAGACCTCTGCTTCCACACACAGAGCTATGGTCCACCTCTGCGGCATCATGCTGGCAGGGTACTGGCTTTTATATCCACTCTGTGGCTGTTTTGTAAAGCGAACAAATTCTTCTGAATGCAAAACCCTAGCTCTGACTCAGCAGGAGAGTGTGCGGGACCTCTGCAAAGAGATCCCTGCTTCCACACATAGCTAAGGTTCATCTCTGCAGCATCATGCTGGTGGGGGACAGGCTTAATTTATTTACCCTTCTGAATGTTGAGGGGGGGGGGGGCAGGCTTTTATATTTAAGCTGTGATGGCTTTAGAAACGATGATGATTAATATTATTATATATATATATATATTTTTTTTTTTTTGTTGCTGCACCTGGAATGTATTTAGCGGATTTAAACTGAAGGTTCAGTTGGCCTTTAACCCCTGAATTGTTGTACCTACCTTACCAGTACCCCTCTGTGGGTAAGCTGTACAGTGCCTTGAAAAAGTATTCATACCCCTTAAAATTGTCCACAGTTTGTCATGTTACAACCAAAAACATAAATGTATTTTATTGGGATTTTATGTGATAGACCAACGCAAAGTGACACATAATTGTGAAGTGGAAGGAAAATTATAAATTACACAAATAAATATGTAAGTGTGGGGGAGGGGCATTTGTATGGCGCCCCCCGGAGTCAATACTTTGTAGAACCCCCTTTTCTACAAGTCTTTTTGGGGATGTCTCTACCAGCATTTCTGCCCATTCTTCTTTGTAAAATATCTCAAGCTCTGTCAGATTGGATGGAGAGTGTCTGTGAACAGCAAATGTTAAAGTCTTACCACAGATTCTCAATGGGATTTAGGTCTGGTCTTTGGCTGGGCCATTCTAACACATGAATGTGCTTCGATCTAAACCATTCCATTGTAGCTCTGGCTGTATGTTTTGGGTCGTTGTCCTGCTGGAAGGTGAACCTCCGCCCCAGTCTCAAGTCTTTTGCAGACTCTAACAGGTTTTCTTCTAAGATTGTCCTGTATTTGTCTCCATCCATCTTCCCATCAACTCTGACCAGCTTTCCTGTCCCTGCTGAAGAAAACCATCCCCACCACATGATGCTGCCACCACCATGTCTCACGGTGGGGATGGTATGTTCAGGGGGACGGGCAGTGTTAATTTTCCCCCACACAAAGCGTTTTGCTTTTAGGCCAGAAAGTTTGGTCTCATCTGACCAGAGCACCTTCTTCCACATGTTTGCTGTGTCCTCCACATGGCTTCTCACAAACTACAAACAGGACTTCTTATGACTTTCTTTCACCAATGTCTTTCTTCTTGTCACTCTTCCATAAAGGGCAGATTTGTGGAGAGCACGACTAATAGTTGTCCTGTGGACAGATTCTCCCACCTGAGCTGTGGATCTCTGCAGCTCCTCCAGAGTTACCATGGACCTCTTGGCTCTTCTCTGATGAATGCTCTCCTTGCCAGGCCGGTCAGTTTAGGTGGACGGCCATGTCTTGGTAGGTTTGCAGTTGTGCCATACTCTTTCCATTTTCCGATGATGGATTGAACAGATCTCCGTGAGATGTTCAAAGCTTGGGAGATTTTTTTATAACCTAATCCTGCTTTATACTTCTCCACAATTTTATCCCTGACCTGTCTGGTGTGTTCCTTGGCCTTCATGATGCTGTTTGTTCACTAAGGTTCTCCAACAAACCTCTGAGGGCTTCACAGAACAGTTATATTTATACTGAGATTAAATGACAGGTGGACTCTATTTACTAATTAGGTGGCTTCTGAAGGCAATTGGTTCCTCTAGATTTTAGTTAGGGGTATTAGAGTAAAGGGGGCGGAATACAAATGTCCCCCACACTTTTCAACAGATTTATTTGTAAGAAATTTTGAAACCCATTTATCATTTTCCTTCCACTTCACAATTATGTGCCACTTTGCGTTGGTCTTTCACATAAAATCACAATAAAATACATTTATGTTTTTGGTGGTAACATGACAAAATGTGGGAAATTTCAAGGGGTATGAATACTTTTTCAAGGCACTGTGTGTACAGCCTCTGTCTGCCCCCCACCGGTCTTGATCTGCCTTCATTGCATAGAGAAGCTCAGGGTCCCAGCAATGACATCACTGGATGCAAAATAAGCTATTACTTTATATTTAGTTTAAAAAAAAATTATTATTATATGATGATAAGGGAGGAGGAGGAACCCAGGGAAGACAGAATTTATGCAGATTAAATTTTTGCTTTAAACATATTTCCGGGTTATTTTGCTGAAATTTGGTGATTGCGAATGAATAAAAAATGAAAAATTGTGAATGGGGGAAAAAAAACAACATAATTAATTTCACAATAGGGGAATATCTTGAAAATTGTGAAACGTTGTTCTTGTGTAACCAAGTCAAGGACGCCGGCTGACAATCGGCAAGAAATTAAACTGCTGGACCAATCATTTTTTATCACACTAAATAAAAAGCACATTCTTGGAGTAAATAATAACATAACCCCCCCCCCCCCCAAAAAAAAAAAAAAACTTTATATATTTTCGGAATGTAGAGAACATGCAGACTAAATAGATGACAGGTATCCATTTTTATGCTGCTTGATATTTGCACAATATTTTATCAAATGTATATTTTCCATAAAAAAATACAAAATTAAATTATATTTTAACTATATATAATTTTTTTTAACAGAAAATATAAATTTGATAAATTATTGTGCAAATGTCTCATGGATTTTAGTGCCCACAAAGACCATATCATTCCCATTTTCTGTAAACTTTAAAAGGTAGAAATTGAACACGTAAAGCCTTAAAATTGTGCGCACCCGCAAAACAGTGAAAAATGCGCCAAATTTGTCTATAGGTGATGCTTTCATAGCCTTTATCGACTCATTCGTTTAAATTTAAATAGTGGCCCCAGAATGATTCCTCACACCCTGGAGGTGCAGCGACACCTAATGTGTGCATCAGATTTTACGTATGTGTGCGCAACATTCACTTGTATGTGTATGTACCTTTCTAAACACTATTTCATTTTCTTTTTCATTTAACTAAAGTACTATCACAAGGGGGTACCTCCTGAAATCAAAAGGGGGCACCTCCTGATGGCCCAAGGAGGCACCTCCGCATGGCCCAAGGAGGCACCTCCTGATGGCCCAAAGAGGCACCTCCTGCTATCACAGGGAGGCACCTCCTGATATTCCAATGAGGCACCCCCTGATATTCCAAGAAGGAGCCCCCTGATATTCCAAGAAGGAGCCCCCTGATATTCCAAGAAGGAACCCCCTGATATTCCAAGAAGGAGCCCCCTGATATTCCAAGGAGGCACCCCCTGATATTCCAAGGAGGCACCCCCTGATATTCCAAGGAGGCACCCCCTGATATTTCAAGGAGGCACCTTCAGTCCTGATATTCCAAGGAGGCACCTTCTGAAATAAAAAGGGGGTACCTTCTTCTATCACAAAGGGGGCCTCCTGATATGCCAAGGAGGCACCTCCTGATTTCACAAGGGGCTACTCCTGAAATCAGAAGGGGACACCTTTCTCTTTCACAAGGGGGGCCTTTGTAATATTCCAAGGAGGCACCTCCTGACATCACAAAGGTGAACCTTCTGATATTTCAAGAAGACACCTCCTGATATCACAAGGAGGGAAATCCTGATATGAAAGGGGGGCATCTCCTGCATTCTCAGGGGGGTCACCTCCTTATATCCCAAGGGGGCACCTACTGAAATTAAAAGGGGACACCTTCTGCTATCAAAAGGAGCGACTTCTGATATGACAAGATAACACCTCCTGACATCACAAAGGAGAGCCTTCTGATCTCTCAAGGTGGTACCTCCTGATATGACAAGGGGGCAACTCCTGCTATCTCAAATGGAAACCTACTGCTATCACAAAGGGGGATCTTCTGATATCTCAGAAGGTCACCCCCCGATAACAGAAGGGGACTCCTCTGACAGTCTTTATAGCCTTACAGACCACCTCTATCACAAAGCCCAAAGGCTGTTGATAAATACTAAAACAAGTTTACAAGTTTGTTTTTACCCCTTGATTTCCATGGCATATAGGCAACGTCATTGGCAATCAAAGTGTTAATTATATTCCCTTGCACTAAAGTTAAAATCTTGTTTTGCTTGTAAGGCCCCTTTAGTGTAGAACCCGCCCTGTAGTTGACAGCAGTTGGCAATGCCACTCAAACCCTCTTAGATGGGAAGGTATAAATTGTGGTAGTGGAAGGAGTTGACCTAATGTAGGGAACCCAGGGGAGACATATTTTCTGGGAAGAGCAACCTTTCCATTAGAGGTATGTGTTTGACAAAGAACCCAGCTTCCTCCTGGGGAGGAATCGGGCTACTCTCCCTTGGGAAGCCCTGCTAGGAGAACTGGAATCTGATACTGGAAAGGGAAAAGGTCTGCACTTCAGCAGTAAGTGCCAGGTAGTCCCTAAAAGCTTGTTTAACTGTACTGTGGGAAATATGGCAAGAAAGTAATTTGTTTAAACCTTGAAGTGAAGCTTGTGAAGATGTAAAAGCAAGTTTTAAGGTTAACTATATGTTTTCGGCAACAATCTATGTTGGATTGAGTCTCCTCTAAAGTTAGAGGTTCAGGCAATGCCTGGAATAAAGACTGTATTAATGGCTGCGTGTTGGAAAGGGGTAGGGTAGTCGGTCTGCCCTAAGGTCGCTAATGCTGTGGTATGGTGTAATTGGGTTTGACCTTGGGCTATGGCTTGCTGATGGCCCCTGGTGTCACAGTGGGTCCCCAAGGCATTGGCCTGGAGCTACTGGTTAAAAAGAGGCTTCCCTATGTAAAAGGTTTCCTGTGATAACAATGGAGCTATAAAGTAGTGAACCCTAAATTGCGTTTTTTTTTCAGGGTCTCCAACGCCCCATAACTAAAGTATATGTGAGTTCTAAAGCTTGGATAAGCCATTCTCAACTGGGGTTCTTTGGAGCCACAGGGTTCCTCCAGAAGTTTGTAGGGGTTCCTTTTCCAAGGAACCCTAAGGTTCCTCCAGAGGTTTCTAGGGGTTCCTTGAGAGTACTGTATATAAATACTTTAACCCAGCCATTCTCAATGGGCGCTCCTCCAGAGGTTGCTAGGGGATCCTTGAGAGTATGCAAATACTTTTAACCCATCCATTCTCAATCAGGGTGCCATTGAACCCTAGGGTTCTTCCAGATGTTGCTAGGAATTTATTGAGAGTATACAAATACTTGAACCCAGCCATTCTCAATGAGGGTACCAAGGAACCCTAGGGTTCCTCCAGAGGTTGCTAGGGGTTCCTTCAGCTATAGCTGATTGACCTCCCATTTGATGGTGCCTACATAGTATCAGGTCCAACGCCACTTGGCAGAACTTCTAAGTAAAAGTGACTGTGGGGGTAACGCAAGTACTAATGTGAAATTTCTTGAGAGCCATAAAATGCAGTTTAGCGATTTAACTCTCCAACAGCTAAAATGTCAGATGGGCAAGGACTCACTCCTTTGAAGAGCAGAGAGTTTTCAGCCTGAAAAATACAACAAAGAACTGAAATACAAAAATCCAATGAGGCAGAGGGAGGTAATGGCGAGATAATAAAGTTTATGAGATATTAGCGATAGGTAATTGATGATTAGATGGATGATCATCATTTTTTGACTGTGATCACAGCTTTTACCGCAGCTGTTTTTGACAGCCCAGTCATGGGGTCCCACAGGCTCTTGTATATTCTTCTCCTTACGGGGTACAGCTGTGAGTGTCAGGATGACACATGAATTGTGGACTCAAAAGGTAACCCTTGCTGACTGATGATTTAGGAACATTAGGTGGCTGATGTACATACAAATTATAGCTGGTAATTCAATTCAAAGCCATTTTTTGCCCATTTTCTTTATTTAGATCGGTCTTTACCAACCTTTTCACCCCAGAGGAACCTCTGTACAATATATTTAGGTCTTGTATTTCTCCTTACATTGGTATTTAGTAAAGGGTCCCAGAGGTTGGCATGTATGTTGATGAATGCCAGTATACCCTCACTCTGATGAGCCATCACTCCCCCCCCCCCCCATTTCTTATAATAATAAACACCAATAATCTCCCCCCAGGACTTCTAATGATAATCCCTCCACCACAACCTCCCCCCCATTCCAACTACTCAACTCATTCCAGCGCATTGTGACCACTTCCCACCTAAAAACTCCTGCTATTTAATATTTGGAATAAATGTTTTTCTAGTATTTTAGATTTGTATGTTTCATCGTATTCACAAAATCTTCACTTTCCTCCCTGTCCTTCCCTTCCATCCTTCCTCCCTTTCTTTCTTTTCTTGCTTACCACCCTTCTTCTCTGTCTTCTTTTCTCCTTCCACCCTCTCATTTCCTTATTTCTTTCCTTCCCACCTTTCCGTCTCTCTCTCTCTCTCTCTCCCCTCTCTCTCTGCCCCCTCTCTCTCTGCCCCCCTCGCCCTCATTCTCTCTGCCCCCTCTCTCTCTCTCCCCATCTCTCTGCCTCCTCTCCCTCATTCTCTCTCTATCCCCCTCTCTCTCCCCCTCTTTCTTATTTTCTCTCTCTCTCTCTCTCCCCCTCTCTCTCTCTCTCTCCCTCTTTCTTATTTTCTCTCTCTCTCTCTCACTCACTCTCTCTCTCATTCTATCTTTCTGCCCCCCTCTCATTCTCTCTCTTTCTCATTCTCTGCCCCCCTCTCATTCTCTCTCTCCCCCTCTCTCATCTCCATCTCTCTGTCTCCTCCCCCCTCTCTCTCCCTTTCTCTGTCTCTCGCTCTTTCTCTTTCTCTTTCTGCCCCCTCTCTCTCATTCTATCTCTCTCTCTCTCTCTTTCTCTCTCTATCATTCTTATTCTGTGTGTGTGTGTCTCTCTCTCTCTCCTCCCCTCTCTCTCTCCCCCTCTCTCTCCCCTCTCTCTATGCCCCCTCTCCCTCATTCTCTCTCTATCCCCCTCTCTCTGTCTGCCCCGCTCTCCCTTATTCTCTCTCCCCCCTCACTTTCTCTCCCCCTCTCTGTCTCTCTCTCTCTCATTCTCTCTCTCTCTCTCTGCCCCCCTCTCATTCTCTTTCTCCCCCTCTCTCTTGTCTCCATCTCTCTGTCTCCTCCCCCCTCTCTCTCTCCCTCTGTCTATTTCTCTCGCTCTTTCTCTTTCTGCCCCCTCTCTCTCATTCTATCTCTCTCTGTCTCTTTCTCTCTCTATCATTCTTATTCTGTGTGTGTGTGTTTGTGTGTGTGTGTGTGTGTCTCTCTCTCCCCCCCCCTCTCTCTCTCCCCCCTCTCTCTCCCCCCTCTCTCTCATTCTCCCCCCCCTCTCTCCTCTCTCTCATTCTCTCTCCCCCTCTCTCTCATTCTCTCTCCCCCTCTCATTCTCTCTCTCATTCTCTCTCTCTCTCCCCATCTCTCTCTCTGCCCCCTCTCTCGCATTCCCCCCCTCTCTCTCCCCCCCTCTCTCTCCTCTCCATCTCTCTGCCCTCTCTCTCTTTTTCTCTCTCTCTGTTCCTCTGTCTTTCTGTGTGTGTGTGTCTCTCCTTCTCTCTCATATTCTCTCTGTCTGTCTCTCTGTCTCCCTGTCTCTCTCTCTCTCTCTCTCTCTCTCTCTCTCTCTCTCTCTCTCAGTTCAGTGAATAATCCCTAAACAATTTTATCAATCAAAGTCCTGACATTGTCCTCCTGTGATTGAACCCACTCCTTGCATCTTCTTCCTTCTCTCAGTATATCCTCCACATTCTCAGGCACCTGACTAATGCCCAGTCAGGGGGAGATAGTAGAAGTAGGTGATGGGTTGGTGTCACATAGTTGTGGGAGGCTGAGATAAGGAAATCAGGAGGTGTCAGAGATTTCACATTCCAGCGGGGGGGGGGGGGGGTGGGGTATCAGGCCTGTGACTCAACCTGTGGTGACCGGGGAATGTCTGCATCATTAGGATCCGCTGCAGACTACAGCAAACAACTAAGAGCATTATTAGTCTGTAGGTTGTAAGAAAGTGGTGAAGAAACTATGCCGCAAGTCATCTTTTGCATCAGCAATTTGAAAATCATCCGATGCTGGGTCATAAGACATATGCCAAGGCAGTATCTAAAGGCCACCTTCTTCAATTACTCTATGGTTTAGACATCTAGCCATCCCCATCTGTTAGCTTCACGGGTGGGCCACAACATGTGCCACACCATCTTCTGAAACAGGAAAGCCATGTTTTGAAACTATCTGCAGCTTTTTATTTGCCATCCAGGTAAAACGCCAGTCTTGTAATTGGACCCAGGGAGCCCACCCTCATTTTCCATACCCAGTCTAAGAGTAGCAGCTAGGGAGCCCACCCTCACTCTCCATGACCAGTCGTGGAGTAGTGGACATGGAACCCACACTCACTCTCCATGTCCAGTCTTGGAGTAGCGGCCATGGAACCCACCCTCGCTCTCCATGACCAGTCTTGGAGTAGCGACCATGGAACCCACCCTCACTCTCCATGGCCAGTCTTGGAGTAGTGGACATAAAACCCACCCTCACTCTCCATGACCAGTCTTGGAGCAGCGGCCATGGAACCCACCCTCACTCTCCATGACCAGTCTTGGAGTAGCGGCCATGGAACCCACTATCACTCTCCATGACCAGTCTTGGAGAAGCGGCCATGGAACCCACCCTCACTCGACATGACCAGTCTTGGAGAAGCGGCCATGGAACCCACACTCCTTCTCCATGACCAGTCTTGGAGTAGTGGACATGAAACCCACGCTCCATGACCAGTCTTGAGATATACACCACCGCTCAAAGGCAGGTCTTGGGAACTCAGAGATAATTGCTTCAGGTGAAGGGATCTGGGTGCGAGCCACAGCATGCATATAATGTGGATAATGACATAACTCTGGACGGCCGCACTTCAATGCTAAAACGATGCTTTATTTTAAATAATATTTAGGAGACAGCAAATGACATCACAGCGAAAGATGCTAACAGTTGACACGTTTCACACTAAGGCTAGTGCTTACTCATAGCTGGTTCTTACCAGCTACGAGTAAGCACTAGCCTTAGTGCGAAACGCATCAGCTGTTAGCATCTTTCGCTGTGATGTCATTTGCTGTGTCCTAAATATTATTTGAATAAAGCATCGTTTTAGCATTGGAGTGCGGCCGTCCAGAGTTCTGTCATTATCTCCATGACCAGTCTTGGCGTAGAGGACATGGAACTTACCCTCATTCTCCATGACCAGTCTTGGAGTAGCGGCCATGGAACCCACCCTCACCCTCCATGACCAGTCTTGGAGCAGTCATGGCCAAGCTCTAGAACCCAAAATAAACAGGATCCAGAGTACTGTCTAAACCATCATATTCCTCTGGAGCCTATTTTACCAAGAAACCACCACAGCCATGGTGGCAAATATATTCCCTTCCAGAACAGAACAAATTACAAAGGGAACGATATACATACAAATGTAGAAATGCCATGAAGAGAGCATATTAGCCAAATCCAAGGCACCCAAGCAAGGCAGAAGAACATGACATCTCAAAACAAGATTTTAGTGAATACCTCTTCTTCAGATGAAATCTTGCCCCCCCAAATGTGTTGTTTTTTGGGTAATATGCTCTGTTTATGGTATTTCTACATTTTGGCATTTGGTTTCCTTTGCAATTTGTACTACTTTTGTCAAAACAGCCATGAACTGTGCATTGATGTATACTTTCATTCTAGATTGTTTATATTAAAGCGGAGGTCCACCCTAAAGTGGACCTCCCGCTCATCGGAACCCTCCCCCCCTCCGGCTCCACAATTGGCACCTTTCAGGGGGGAGGGGGGTGCAGATACCTGTACAGTACAGGTATCTGCACCCACTTCCGGGATAGCTCTCTGCGGAAAGGGGCGTATATTACGCCCCTTTCCGCAAGTGCCCGCCCCTTTCCGCAAGTGCCCCGCTGCCTGCTGGGAAAACACACAGATCCCAGAGGCAGCGCACCCCATTGTCAGCAATGGAAACGTTGAAATTGCAACAACTCATGTTGCAGCAACTTTTAACCACTTAGCACCCATACTACTACGTCATGGGCTTTGTGGCGGTATATCTGAATGATGCCTGAGTCCACAGACATCATTCAGATATCGTCATTTTCAGCCGGCGATTCCCATTCTCCCACAAGAATGATCATAGCGGCTGTTCCACCGCTTGATCGTTCTTATGGGCGACGGGAGGGGACGCCCCCCTCCCTTCCTCCCGCCGCCCTCCAGTGCTTGTACCGACTCAGTCACAGGATCCGCCAGCCCCCGGATGATACCATAGAGATTTCCGGCAGACCAGATCATCCCCGGAGGCTCTAGGATCGTTCAGAGACCGAGCATGATGTTATGACGTCACGCCCGGCCTCTGCATTAAAATTAACGGTGCCGTTTTGGCTGGGAAGCCAGGATCGTTTTTTTTTATTTTTTATTTTAGGCTTCCCAGCCTAGAGGTGAGATATGGGGTCTTATTGACCCCATATCTCACTGTAAATAAGCCCGATCGTGCCATATTCCTATTACAAGGGATGTTTACTGCGCAAATACCGTGCGATGGTATTCTCTAGGGTCTTTGCTAAAAAAACATATATAATGTTTGGGGGTTCTATGTAATTTTCTATCAAAAAAATTATGGATTTTACATGTAGGAGAGAAATGTCAGAATTGGCCTGGATGTGAAGTGGTTTTTGACGATTTTAATTACGACTGACTTGCGTAGACTTCTGTTGAATGGAGTTGCAAGCCACAATGAAATGTGCAGCTTTGAAATCGCGCTGAATGTGTGAATGAGGGCTTAATGCAGTGTTTCTCAACTCCAGTCCTCAAGGCACCCCAACAGGTCATGTTTTCAGTCTCTCCATTATTTTGCACAGGTGATTTAATCAGTTTACCTGCCTTAGTAATTACCTAGAGCTGGGTGATTTTCTTAAAAAAAAAAAGTAAAAAAAAATCGATTTACGATTCGAATCGAGTTTTTTTTTTTTTATGGACACCGCGCCGGTCATGAGGAGCTGCGGGCAGGAGTTTTTAGGCGAGGCCGCAGCTTCGGCCTAGTCGGCGGTGTCCGGCCTCGCGGACTAGCCCGAAGCCGCGGCCTCGCCTAAAAACTCCTGCCTGCAGCTCCTCAGGACTGGCGTGTTGACAGAGCCAGTCCTGGAGAGCTGCAGGCAGGAGTTTTTAGGCGAGGCGAGGCTTAGTTCGCAGTGTCCGGCCTTGCGGACTAGGCCGAAGCCGCGGCCTCGCCTAAAAACTCCTGGCGCGGTGTTAGCGCCGGTCCTGGGGAGCTGCAGGCAGGAGTTTTTAGGGGAGGCCGCAGCTTCAGCCTAGTCCGTGGCATCCGGCCTCGAGCCGCGGCCTCACCTAAAAACTCCTGACCACAGCACCTCAGGACCTCAGGTGAGGTGCGGTGGTGAAAAAAAAATCTAAAAAAATTGTTTTGCTTAAACTTTGAATCGATTTGACCTCTCAAATCGATTCAAGATTTAAATAGATTTTTTTCCCCCAGCTCTATAATTACCACAGCTTTTTCATCCAAGGGAAATCCTGAAAACATGACCCGATGGGGCACCTTGAGTACTGGAGTTGAGAAACACTGGCTTAATGATATCCATGTGGCAAGGTTACTACTGTACTTGTTCTACTGTAGCTCTGCGAGGTCTCTGCTTTCTCCTTCCTGTTTTGAACCATGATGACTGGGTGGTATTGCTCCTGAAAGGTTTTTGGCTTTTTTAATGACTTTGTTTACCACCAATTAAAATAATCTTGGGACATTTTTCTCAAGTTTTGGTCTGGTGCTCCCTTCTGTATTTCTATAATTAGAGCTAATATTGGGTGCCCATCAAGAGCAGCCTTGGTTTGTGGGAGTCACCTCACCAGATCTTTTGAGCTTGTTTGAAGTTTTCCTTTATCTGACTGCACTTGCAAGTCTAAATGTTCCCAGTGCGTCTTTGAGTATGTTGTTTTGTAGTTCTTCAGAAGACCTGCAGACTGTGATCTCGCTATACTCAACAATGTATGAAATATGAAATCATTTCAGGAGGTCACCCTCAAGTGACAGTGGCATCATTTCCTGAGCAGTTAGTCCTTCCTGGATTAACAACCAGAATGCATTGACAGGCTTTGTATTCGTACAACAAAACGGCGTTCCTGTACATCGTACCCACCATGCTGCACAGTCAGCATGCAAGCAAAACATTCCTCTAAATGTTATCTTAGATGCTCCATTGGCAATGTGTGGGTTAGACACACTTGTTGGTGCTCAGTGGAGTGTGATTACATTCTGTCGCACTCCCCGGGCATGAACTCACCATGTCATTCAGATTCAGCCTCTAAAGGTGGCCATGAATGTCCATATACCTCACAAAGGACAAGGGGCAGGGAGACATTTGCACACCCTTGAAAGACACATGGCATGCTGTACTCTTTGCACCTTATGGGCTACAGCCACAATTTTAGTCCCTTTGTTGAAAAGGGGACAATTGGCTATTGGCCACAAAGAGAATTGTAGTACAAAACATCATCAAAATAAAGTGTAGCGCCAAGAAAAGAAATACAAAATTTCTTATATAAGGCTAAAAGGGAAAAAAAAGTTCAAAAAAGACAAATAAAGCCCACACTGCCAAGCAATGCCATTACATGTGTAGACTTTTCTTGAAGTGCACAGATGACCAGCCACCAACATCAAGTGGATTCAAAATTCACCTAGAAATGGCTACCACTACAGCAGCCTGTGATAACTTGGAGGTCCCCCAGGAGTTAATGTTGCAGCCCACTTCCAATGGCACCATCTGTTGCGTTCCAACTAGGGCAAACAAAGCTCACCACGAGCAAAGTATGATCTCCAATAGTGTAGTACTGTTATTATCAAATACAGATAAAATCAAAGTATTAAAAATCCAGTAAATTCATATTAAAAGCTGCTGCCAACCCAGGATCGTGCAGCAGCGTGACGTCATTCGCCAGTATCTCCGCTCCTACACTTTTTGTCCAATAGGATGCCTGGATATCTTCCTATTGGACGAAACTCATTGGGAAGAGATTCTGGTGCTGCTGTCATGCAGCTGCCTGCTCAGAAGTCGGCAGTGGCTTTTCCTTCAAAGGCACCAGGATCAAAGACTTTAAGGGCAGTTGACTGCAGAACCATACCACCAGGGATCCAGTCCTGAGTGGCACCATTTCACTCACTGGTTTGTGTCCGGAGGAAGCTGGAAGGAGGCAGCTGTCCTGGGGACTTCTGAGTAGTGACTTAGTAGCGGAGCTCCAGTCTCTGAAGCAAAAAGTAAGTCAACAGCTACAAAAACTATAGCTGCTGACTTTTAATAAACAGCCACTCACCTGTCCCAGGATCCAGTGGTGTGCTCACCCCAGTCATGTTCTCCCTTTGTCCTCCCTCACTGGCATCTTCATTATGGGCACCCGGCTTTTCAACTTATGGCTTCACAGTCGAGTGCCCACTGCATATATGTGAGCGCCGCTGTGATCTGTGACTGGTCCCAAAGTGTTCTGGGACCTGTCGTGTCCTAGAAGACTTAGGGAGGGGGGAAGATCACCCGCCTTTGATCTCCTGAGACGACCTGAGCAGAAGTGGGAGTGGCTACCTGTCAAAATCGGGTACCTGCTCCCCCCTCCCCCTTTCTCAAAAGCTCCATTTCACAAACTGGAGCTGAGAAGAAGGCCTTAAAGCGTAACTTCCCCTTTTTTGGGTGGAGCTCCGCTTTAAGTTGATCCCTAAGGCTGGATACTGCGCTGGGTGCCAAATGTTGTGTACTGACACAATGTAGCCAGATGTCCAAATGCTTGCCCCATGGTCCACAGCTATGGGCCTTAGACTGTCCACTATTAAGAATTACCACTGCTGCTAAATGACTGTCCTCTGATTCTGGCTACTGTGGAACATTTTGGAGTATCCCATGCCCCAACCCCTCCCCAGTTACAAACTGTTCCAGCAATAAGCTACAAAAAGGCAACCCCTAAACTTTTTATTGGAGACAGGTTGTATGGACTGTTGCTTGGGTGGCTGGTGGTATTGTACTGTTTGGGGGAAAACCAGTTAAAGAGCAATGGCTACTATGGGGGTACCAATACAAATACGCTGGGCAATTTTCTAATAAATGTATTTTCTCCACTGACTTGTGGGTTAGTCTTATCAGAAAGTGAACATCTTTTCTCTCCCATACTTTGACAAGGTATTTTTCTTCAGCTTAGAAGTCGGACACCTTTCTAATCAATATATGCTCTCCATTGACTTGTGAGTTAGTCCTATTAGTAAGGTGGACGTTTCTTCTTCTCTCCTGTACTTTAAGAAGGTATTTTTCATCAGCTTAGATCTATAGGTTGGACAGTTTTCTAATAAATGTATCTTCTCAACTAACTTGTGGATTAGGTCTATCGGAAAGGTGCACATCTCTTCTCTTTCGTATTTTGAGAAGTTCTTTTTCTTGAGCTTGGAAGTATAGGTTAGAAAATTTTCTAAAAAAAAAAAGTATGTTCTCCAATGACTTGTAGATTAGTCCTCCCAGCTCCTAGCTCCCTTGTCACCACCTCCCATGCTCTAGGAATTTCCCTGAGTCTCTACCATTCTATGGAACTCCCTACCCCAATCTGTCTGGCTATCTCCTACTCTGTCAACTTTAAGGCGATCCTTGAAAACCCTTCACTTCAGAGAAGCCTATCTCACCCTCCCTTTTAGATTGTAAGCTCTAACGAGCAGGGCCCTCTGATTCCTGCTGTATTTAATTGTATTGTAACTATACTGTCTGCCCTCAAATTGTAAAGTGCTGTGCAACTTGTTGGCGCTATATAAATCCTATATAATAAAAACCAGAAAAGTGGACATCTCTTCTCTTTCATACTTTGACAAGGTATTTTTCTTCAGCTTAGATCTATAAGTCGGATACCTTTCTAATAAATATATGTTCCCCATTGACTTGTGGGTTAGTCCTATCAGAAAGGTGGACATTTCTTCTCTCCTGTACTTTGAGAAGGTATTTTTCTTCAGCTTAAATCTATAGGTTGGACAGTTTTCTAATAAAGGTATTTTCTCCAGTAATATATGTTCCCCATTGACTTGTGGCTTAGGCCTATCAGAAGGCTGGACATATCTTCTCTCCCATACTTTGAAAAGGTATTTTTCTTCAGTTTAGATCTATAAGTTGGACACTTTTCTAATAATCATATGTTCTCCATTGACTTGTGGGTTAGTAGGCCTGTCAGAAAAGTAGACATGTATTCTTCACGTCTTCTTTCCCATACTTTGAGAAGGTATTTTTCTTCAGCTTAGATTTATAGGTTGAACAGCTGTATAAAAAACATATTCTTGATTGACTCATAGATTAGTCCTATCAGAAAGATAGACATCTCTTCTCTCCCATACTTTGAAAAGGTATTTTTCTTCAGCTTAGATCTATAGGTTGGACAGCTGTATAATAAATAGATTCTCCATTGACTCATGAATTAGTCCTATCAGAAAGGTGAACATCTCTTCTTTTCTTCCCTCCTATACTTTGAGAAGGGATTTTTATTCAGCTTAGGTTCTCTGATAACCCCCGGCCCCATGTCTGTGACTTGGAATGTTAAGTGAAACTTTGCTGGTTTCTTATCAGCAGAGCTGTCTGAGCAAGTTATACTGCAGGTACCTGGGCAGACATGGCTAATGTTAGAGGATGACATGCCGAGATGCCAGAGAAAACATCACAAATCACTAAAGATATCCATTCAGGCAACCTATATTTTATTCTACATCCAAGAAAGTATTTCATTGGTCACCCTGATAAGCAAGACAATATATCCTAATAACATTTCTAGAAATATTTATGATACTTTAAATCAAAATAGGGAATGCTCTTCATGGGTCATTCCATCAATGAGAGACTTTATAGTTTGACCTATTGGTCCGTTAATCAATGCAATCGTACATTCATCATCTAACCTTCAAAATTGGATGTACACCCAAGAACAAAAATGGAATGTGTTGCATTTTACCAATTCATAGATATGTTAGGCCAGCCATGGATGGATAGAATCTAGGGCAGTTCAGCGGGAGCAACTTAGGCCGCGTATACACGGGCGGACTGTTCGCCCAACTTTGTCCGCTGAACAGTGTTTCAGCGGACAGTCCGCTCGTGTGTGGGCTTCAGCGGACAGTTTCAGCGGACAGTCTGACGAACAAAGTTTTTCGGAATTCCCGTAAGAAAGTCCGCTGAAACTTGGTTTGAGCGGACAGTCCGTTCGTGTGTAGGCTTGTTCGTCAAACTAAGTTCCGCGCATGCTCAGAAAGGATTTACACGCCGAAGGTTGCATTGCAGTGTATAGGACGTCGTTTTTCTAGTCCCGTCGTACGTGCCGTTCACGTCATCGCGCACGCTTTCAGCGGACTGTTCGTTCATCGTGTGTGGTCAAGTCCGCTCATGCAAATTTTGAGCGGACTGTTTGTCGGATTGTTTGACAAACTAAGTTGGGCGAACAGTCCGCCCGTGTGTACGCGGCCTTAATGTGTTGATGGTGGAATCAAGCAATTTTCTTTTCTTCAATCTATGCTTAGATTGAAAGCCCAGGGTGAACATGCCAAACTGCAAAACTGCACCCCCCCCCAAGATGTATGAACATTATGTGCCAGCAAAAATCTTAAGCATAAATTCCCCCTCCTCCCAGTACCAATATGCCACCTTGTTGAAATCCCCCCTCCCAGCACAAATCTCAGCCCCAGCCATCCCCCAAATCCCCCAGCACTAATGCCCCTGTCCCCCTAATAAAAAAACCCTCCTAGCACAAACCCTCCAACCCTCAAATTTCCCCTCAAAGTACACCCCCCTACTCCAGAAAGTAAATGCCATATGAATCATTTGCCCTTACTCAAGATGGCCACAGCTAGTAATGCTGGGGGAATGGGGGCAGGGGCTGACCGGCAACTTTTGGCCCAGGGGGCAAGTACAACCCAGAGGCCCATGGTGCAGCAACCCCCCCACTCTCCCTTTTCCCTGCCTCCTCTCAATACCAGGCTTAAACTCCGCTCCAGGTACTCTGCTCATTGAGCAGGTTTGGCTGGACAGCACCTGCTGCCCTGACTCTGCATTCCCAAACTGGCCAGCAGGGGGTGGCCAGGAGCTGCAGGGGTGAACCAGTCAGGGGTGACTGGGGGGAGGAGAGCCTCTGGTGGGGCATGGAGCTGGCCTCTGCTCGGACATGGTGTACACCGTCCATGCCGGAGGCGGGGGTAAGCCTTTGTGAAAGGAGGGGGGTGGTGTTGCGCTACCTCTAGTATATTTTTTGGTATATTACCACAGTATTGCCAAAATATTAGTTGTATATCCAGCAATAAACAATATAGTGCATTAAAGTGCAACAATCAGTGAATAATCTTAAATTAATTAATTCAATAAATTAAATCGGTATGTCTAAAACACATAATAGTTTTAAAACAACGAGAGGTACAATAAACAATCTCTAAACCACAAAAACAAAAAAATATATATATATATATAAAATTATAACTAATAGGTGACTGTATCACTTGTGCAATAAATATGAGGTATAGGTAAATGGTTCAAAAAATGATGATAGATTGCGAACAAATAAAGCAAAATTAACTAAAGATATATATGTGCCATATAAGGTAAAAATGACTCAAGATATATAGGTAACGTGTATACAAATATTCCAACTGGCTACATAAATATAAAGTGCGATATTGAATTTTTAGTCCTTAATCCAGTGTGCAAATATTGGTGCAAAGGTGCTTCGCTGGAATACTATATATAGCTATCTTGGTATTATAGTGACACTGTGCCTTTAAGTGCAGAAATTAAATCAAATCTTCAGTGTCCTAGACACCCGTGGAAAAAATGGGTGATTACCTTACTGCTGTAAGGTATACAGCGTATAGCAGAGTAATCTTTAAGAGGAGGGGAGAGTCCCTTCAGCTCGGTTCAATCCTGGACTTTCATTCACTTTTAAGTGGAGCCAGGGGGATGAGGGGGGAGAGAGGGGTGGTAGTACTCCTTTTCTTCCTTTCCTTCACTGGGTGCCTCGGATTATATCATTCACGATATGTATTTAAAAGAGATAAACAGGCCCACCATAGTGTAGTATTTTGAATGGAAAAGGTATTTTTATTTAAATATTAAAAACACTCACATTTCTGTAGTATAAGCAAGCGTTGTATAAACGAGCGCCGAGCTCGTATCTCAATGCCTGAGCGTCTGTTTTGGTGTCTTCGTTAGCCTCGGGTCCTACGCGTTACGTCTGGTCCTACGCGTTACGCTTTTGCTCTCCCCTTGTCCTCAGCCCTTATTCGGTAGGACACCGGCGGGGACTTTTTACTCCTGTTCACGAAGAAGCCTTTAGGCATGTCTGCGACAGGAGCGATGTGGCCTTTTTACGAGGCATCAGAGTAGCCCAGGGGGGCAATTGCCCCCCCCCCCGACCTAGGGGGGTGTCAAAGTGATCTCTCAACAAAATAAAGCATGGAGATATGGATGGATGGGGGGAGTTTGCTTTGAATATATTTTCAGTTTGGAGGTCTCAGATACAATTTAATTCCACTTTAATGTGTGTGAGGATGGGGACCGAAGGGTCTGCAAAACCAGCTCCTTGAAAGTGGGTTTTCCTTTAACTAGATGTTGTATTCCGTCTCCGCCAGTATATGGGATCAGTGTTTAATTAGTGCAGCAGATTACACAGTATGGTGACCAGAGCGAGGTAATCGAATATGACAGCAGATGAGGTCGGCTGAGCTCACCTTACAATCCCTTTCCCTTTCTCTGCAAAACAACAGACCTGAACTGACCTTTTTACATTTCTTTGGCACACAGCGACCTTCTTGGCATTTTTTGGGTTCACTAATTGAGATTTTAGAATGACGTGGAAAAGCACTCACATCTATGAGGTTTATTGGGCAAAAAACAAGCGTGTTAAAAAGTATGACAACCAAATATATTTAGGTTACACTTAAAATGTAAATTAAAAAATAAAATAAAATAATTGGTTGTGCGTATATCTCAGCATTCCCATGGCTCTAATATGTTTATTTCCCCTGATTGCCAGTTCCATCAAGTGGCCATAATGCAGTATTTTCCTAAAATACCTCAGTAAACAAAATACACCATTACGACCACTAGATGGCTCTAACAATCATTGTAGACACATTGCAGGGATTATTTACCCTGGTGACATTTGCACAATGAATTGTTTATGAATAGATATGTAAACCCAATCACTAAAATCTCATAATGTGTTAAAGCTGAGCTCAGAGTGAAAATATGCCCCTTTGCAGTGCCCCCGCCCCTGTAATGCGTGTTTTGTGGAAGATGAGAGCAATAAGCAGCTTCCTTCTCTCTCTTGGTCCCCTGGCACCCAAAGTACTCCTCAAATCTAGACCCTTCAGGATGTGGTGGGCTCTTACCATACTTGGGTACAAGGCAGGGCTGCTCGCCCTGCATTGTACGTGATGACGTCGGACTGCCTGCGACCAGTCAAGAGAGCGAACAGAAGCGACATTGGGGCCAGCAGGAGCAAAGAAAATATTGAGAATTACTGCTTAATCTTATACCCCATAGACTGCATGAGCATTTAACCCTTGCATTGTGGAGGCCCATAGAGAGGGAAGGTACTTGAAGGGTCTTTTTGTCACCTAACCCAGAATTCAGCTTGTGATAAAGCAATACTAGCATGGAGGTCCTTGTTCAGGTACCTACTGTTACGGGACAGTGTTCTGTCCCTGTCTCCCAATTGTGATTATTCACCCTTTTCACGTGGGCTTCAGATGGAGACTAAAAGTGTTTTTCAGTTACATTAAACAGAAATAGCCCACTGAGGCGTTATTTCAACTGGGATATCCTTGGGGGGTCATCGGAATGGACTACAAGTATGGAAGGAGGGAGAACTCCACAGATATAGTGTAAGTATGCCTGCCTGACTGGCAACCCACATAAATCCTGTCCATTATGTTATGACCCGTTGTCCAGTGAAGTCCAGTAACTCTTTAGTTTGCCCCCTTAAGGGGCTCAATACATCTCCCTTTTAACTATCTGCATCCAAGCCCTCATAAAGGAGTAGGTTTGAGCCCCTGCAACGTGTTGGAATTTTCTAGTCACTTCCAAACTAAAGGTTTACCAAACTTTCACTATATTGGCAGTGTTCTCATTCTCTCCACCCATCTGTAGTAATGGAGGGCTCTGGAGAACCAGGGGATCAGGAGAGAGCCACTGCCAGAAGAGCCAGCTTGTGAAGATTCCTCAATGGGAAATCTTTGTTGGGCATGGACAGCAGAAGAGGTGAGATTCTAACTTCTTAGCAGAGAGACCTTGATCACCAGGTTCAGTTAAATGATGGGTAGTTTAGAAGAACCAAGGAACATAATGGGGTACCAGAAGAGCCAGCTTGTAAAGATTCCTCAATGGGTGACCTTTGTTGGACATGGTCAGCAGGAGAGGTGAGTATCTAACTTCTTTGCAAGGAGACATTGATCGTCAGGTTCTGCCAAATGATGGAAGGTTTAGAAAAACCATGGAACACAACAGGGCACCCGAAAAGTGCTACTCTCAGAATAGCCAGTTTGTGAGTTTTGAGCCCCTGAAATACGTAAGATTTTTCTAGTCCCTTCCTGTTATCCAAACCTAAGATTTACCAGACTTTCACTGTATTGGTGGTTCTCTCACTATCTCCACCCTTCTGTAATGATGAAGGGCCCGGGAGAACCATGGAACATAATGGGGGACCAGAAGAGAGCCATTCCTATAAGAGGCAGCTTGTAAAGATTTCTCAATGGTCAATTTTTGTTGGGCATGGGCAACAGGAGAGGTGAGTATCTAACTTCTTAGCAGAGAGACCTTGTATATCAGGTTCTTTTTAATAAGGAAGGGTTTGGAAAAACCATGGAACATGGCAGAGGACCAGAAAAGTGCTACTCTCAGAAGATCCAGCTTGTGAAGATTACTCAATGGGCAACCTTTGTGGGAAATGGGCAGCATGATAGGTGAGTATCCAACTTAGCAGAGATACCTTGATAATCAGGTTCTGTTGAGTGATGGAGTGTACGGAAAAAACATGGAACATGGCAGGGGTCCAGAGAAGTGCTACTCTCAGAAGAACCAGTTTGTGAAGATTATTCAGTGGGCGAATACATGCATGGTCAGCATCCAACTTCTATACAGGAAAACCTTGATCACCAGGTTTAGTTGAGTACCATTTACAGTCTCTTAGCCAACTGGTATGCTTCAGCACAGAAAGAACGAATCTTCTACACAAAGAGTCCTAGTGTGGGGTGTTCAAACAAGGGGTCAGGTTTGCTCAATGGAGATTTAAGTTAGCACCTTTTCCTTGGATTACCATGAGGTTTACCATGGTTTACCTTGGTTTACCACCACCACCTTGGTTTACCATGAGGGTAAGTGTAAGTGTTAGACATAGGGTTGCAGGGAGTATTCAAGTCATGGGGACCTTAAGGATAGCTTTACAGTGGGATAGGCTAGCAATATATGTTTTCTCATGTTCAGTTCTACGTTCAAATTTTTTGCCACTCAGCTTGTATTTAAGCCGATTCAGCAAGAATTTGCCAAAACTGGAGCTGTGTATTGCCAGCTTAAAGCCCCATACACACTATCAGATTGTCTGCTGATTTTTGTCTTCAGATTTACCAAAACCATGTAGTGCAAGGGCCTGCCTGATTGCATACACATTGAAACTCCTAAGGTTTGACCTCATATTATATGGTTTTGGTAAATCTGAAGGAAAATATCAGCAGACAATCTGATAGTGTGTATGGGGCTTAAGTGTAAGGGTTAGAGTTGGGGGTTAAAGCTAATATTCATATAATGGGGGCCTTAGGGCAGGGCATTGCTTGCTGTGCCAAAAACCAGCAGCCCAGAACTCAAGTGATGTTTCAGCATCCAGCATAAAAGTGTTGGGTGATGTTATGAAGAGCAGGTATTTAGCCGCAATGTCTGTTTGCATGGGCAAGATTCCAGCTCTGTCGTAATGGTGCTTAGTGGTCTGGAAAGGACTGTTATGGCACAATCTACATGTATTTAGAGCGCATTATATGCCAATTGTTTGGTTTTGGATGGGAAGTCAGAGAATGTAATTGTACCAATTAATAATTATCTTGGTCACCCATTGGCTCAACTCCACTGGCTTGAAGTGATCCTCTCAAAAACAAATGCTAAACCCAGTTCCCTGTAATGGACAAGGTATTCTATTCATGTTTCTGGCAGTCCATGTTCCAGGCCGGCCATTGTGGTGTACAGGGGCAATCATCGATCAACCTTGTTCAAATTATTATTGTTATATAGGATTTATATAGTGCCAATAGTTTGCGCAGTACTTAACAATTTGAAGGTGAAAAATACAGCAACAATACTGTTCAATACAAGAGGGTTAGGAGGGCCCTGCTCCTGGGAGCTTACAATCTAATAGGGATTTTTTTTCCCACGCAACAGATGATTCGCTCATTGCTCAAGGAACCCTGGTTGACAAAGGCTGCTCTATAGTATTTGTACAATATTAACACAGGTGATTGACAAACCATGCTAGGAGATATCCTTGATTTACAAAAAGTGAGGTGGAGGTGGAGAGATTTCTAAATATTTCTAAATGCTTTTTTATTTGCCATAACAGCTACATTTTCAGAACACGCTTCCAGAGGTTTATTCTCTTCTAAGGTGCCTGGACCTTAAGAAAAGAGGGTATACCTACATGGACCTTCAAAGAAAGGGGAATACCTGCTTGGACCATAGAAGAAAGGGGAATACCTGTTTGTACCTTAGGAGATGGAGGGTATACCTGCTTGGACCTTAAAATAAGGGAATATACCTACTTGAGCCTTTAGGTATACCTCTTTGGTCCTTAGGAGAAGGTGGTATACCTGCTTGGACTTTAGGAGAAGGGGGAGGCCAGTTTGGACCTTAGGAGATAGGGGTAGGCCTGCTTGGACTTGAGAAGGGCCTAGACCTGCTTGGACCTTAGGAAAAGGTGGTATAACTGTGTGGTGAAGGGATACACATTTGCACCTTTCTGAGACTGGGTATACCTGTTTGAACCTTATGAGAAAGGAGTATACCGATTTCGACCTTAGGAGAAGGGGGTAGACCTGCTTGGACCCTAGAACAAAGGGATTTACCCGATCAGACCTTGGAATAAGGGAATATACATACTTAGAACCTTAGCAGAAAGGGGGGTATACCTGTTTGGATCTTAGGAGAAAGGGTTATACCTACTTGAACCTTTAGAAGAAGGCGCTACACCTGCTTGGAGCTTACGAGAACAGGAGCAGGGGCTGGACCAGTGCGAGCCTTTAGAAGACTGGGGTAAACCTACTTGGACCTTAGAAGAAGGGGGTATACCTTCTTGGATCCTAGAAGAAAGACGTGTACTTACTTGAACCAAAGAAGAAGGGGGGACACCTGCTTGGACCTTAGGAGAAGAGGGTATACCTGCTTGAACCTTAAAAGAATAGGTATAGCTGCTTAAACCTTAGGAGAAAGGACTGGACCTTCTTGGACCTTGGGAGAAGGGGGTAAACCTACTTGGACCTTAGAAGAAGGGGGTATGCCTTCTTGGATCTTAGTAGAAAGGGGTGCACTTGCTTGAAACTTTGAGGAAAAGGGTATACCTGCTTGGACCTTAGGAGAAGGGGCTAGACCTGCTTGGACCATAGGAGAAGGGGATAGACTTGCTTGGACCTCAGGAGAAGGGGATATGCCTGATTGGACCTTAGTAGAAGAGGCAAGACCAGCTTGAGCCTTCGGCTAAGGGGGTAAACCTACTTGGACTTTAGAAGAAGGGGGTATGTCTTCTTGGATCTTAGAAGAAGGCTTGTCCTGTAAATAAAAAAAGTATAGACCTTAACTGGGTTGTTGCAAGTGCACCGATATTGTTACAATCTCTTTGTATATAAGGTAAACATAAATAATTATTATAATAAAATCGTAAAATGACAGGAACACTTTCGGTCCCCGGACCAGGAATTGAAGTGCAGTCTTCATTTAGCCGTGATCTCTGGGAATGTGCAGCAATTAGTGCCGAGAGCGCACACAGGCCATCCTCGAAAACAAAGGCCCGAGATGGTGGGAATGCACTTCTATTATGTGACCTCCATCAATGACTGGACTCCTGCAGCCTTTTGATGACACTGCTGAGATCATACAAATGAGGGGCACAAAGGAATTCCTTTCCTATCGAAAAAAGGAAACAATTGTGTTCCTGGAAATTGACACGCATGCACATGGACAGTCTGGCGAAACTGCACCTGACTGCAATAAGCAATCCCATAGTAATAAAAGAAGAAGCTTGCACATATTTATCTAGGACTTTCTTAAAGGACTTTCTACGATACCCCGACCAGATAGTAACCTTGGTTGCCTTGGTAAACACAAAGGGCATGTAAACTCTAACAATGAACCTTTCTTGTGTGCTCCCTTTTGGCTGTTACTAATACCAATTGAAAGCATTTTGTTGTCTTTGGTAAGTACAAAAAATAAATAAATAATAATAAATGTACACAAATAATAGTAAAAAAAAAAAAAATGTATATATATATATATATATATATATATATATAATTACAATAATAGTAGTATATAAATAATAATAATGTTATATATATTAATATATTACAATGATGATAATAGTAGTATATAACTAATAATATATGTATATAAATAATATTATATGCAAATATATCTATATAGTAATATTTATAGTAATATAGATAATATAATATCTATATAGATAGAATATATATTATATTATTATATTTATTGCAATAGTAGTAGTATATAAATGATAATAATAATAGTAGTTTTATAAATAATATTGTTATATATACAATATATTCATTACAACAGTAATAATATATAAATAATAAGAATAAATGTATATAAATAATAGTGATATATATATATATATATATATATATATATATAGTATATAAACATAATTGTATATAAATGATAATTTACATATATTTATGTCAATAATAGTAGTAGTATATAAATAATAAAAATGGCGTGTGTGTGTGTGTGTGTATGTGTATATATATATATATATATATATATATATATATATATAGTTTCATAGTTAATAAGGTTGAATAAATACACCAGTCCATCCAGTTCAACCTGAGTGAGTGTCTACAATTGTCCCTATCCCTGTACATTGCACACTCACATCGGTCCTTACCCTCAATGAGCCCACAATCCAAGGTCCCCATTCATATACTAGGGCCAATTTTGGACAGAAGCCAATTAACCTACCTGCATGTCTTTGGATTGTGGGAGGAAACCAGAGTACCCGGAGGAAACCCATGCCGGCACAGGGAGAACATGCAAACTCCAGGCAGGTAGTGTCATGGTTGGGATTCGAACCAGCGACCCTTCTTACTGCTAAGTGAGAGTGCTCTATTACAATAACCATTTTAGAATCAGTGATTTCATAACTGGGACACTGTGCTTCTCTAGCAACTGCATGTAGATCAGGGCTGGTGGCCAGCTGCTGCACATAGCTTTCTGAAAACATCACAGGGCCTCAGTCCTCCTCCCAAGAGCCCTCTGTCCTGATGCAAATATCAAAATGCCTTGATGGGTAAGTGTCAGTCTGAAGATGTGGGCATTCCTAGGCAGGCTGGGTATGTAGGGTAATGCGCACATGTGATGCTGAGCCTCTATCACTGAAAGAACTGAAATCCAATGAATGAAAGGGGTGGGCCAGAGTCAGTAAGGATGGTAAGGAAAGGGATTGATGATGCTTGACGTCCTCCAACCAGGAAATGAGACGGAGCTCTATCTGGCTTGCTGCAGCTTCTAATGTACACGTATGTATATGTATGAGAAGCTCGTAGTGTGCGGTGAAATCAGAGGAAGCCGTTTCAGTCCAGGAGAGGAGCCGGTACACCTGTGCAAGACTGAAAGGGGGAGGAGCCAGTAGACCTGTTCAAGACAAAAAGGGGAGGAGCCGGTAGACCTGTGCAAGACAAAAAGGGGGAGGAGCTGGTAGACCTGTGCAAGACACAAAGGGGGAGGAGCCAGTAGACCTGTGCAAGACACAAAGGGGGAGGAGCCGGTAGACCTGTGCAAGATACAAAGGGGGAGGAGCCGTAGACCTGTTCAAGACAAAAAGGGGGAGGAGCTGGTAGACCTGTGCAAGACAAAAAGGGGGAGGAGCCGGTAGACCTGTGCAAGACTGAAAAGGGGAGGAGCCGATACACCTGTGCAAGACTGAAAGGGGAGGAGCTGGTAAACCTGTGCAAGACTGAAAGGGGGAGGAGCCGATACACCTGTGCAAGACTGAAAGGGGAGGAGCCGGTACACCTGTGCAAGACTGAAAGGGGAGGAGCTGATACACCTGTGCAAGACTGAAAGGGGGAGGAGCCGGTACACCTGTGCAAGACTGAAAGGGGGAGGAGCCGGTACACTTGTGCAAGACTGAAAGGAGGAGGAGCCGGTCCACCTGTGCAAGACTGAAAGGGGAGGAGCCGGTCCACCTGTGCAAGACTGAAAGGGGGAGGAGCCGGTAGACCTGTGCAAGACTGAAAGGGGGAGGAGCCGATATATACCTGTGCAAGACTGAAAGGGGAGGAGCCTGTAGACCTGTGCAAGACAAAAAGGGGGAGGAGCCGATAGGCCTGTGCAAGACAAAAAGGGGGAGGAGCCGGTAGACCTGTGCAAGACTGAAAGGGGGAGGAGCCGGTAGACCTGTGCAAGACTGAAAGGGGGAGGAGCCGATACACCTGTGCAAGACTGAAAGGGGGAGGAGCCAGTACACCTGTGCAAGACTGAAAGGGTGAGGAGCCGGTACACCTGTGCAGGACTGAAAGGGGAGGAGCCGGTACACCTGTGCAAGACTGAAGGGGGGCGGATTTAATTCATCCCTATAGGATATTGAAGTGTTCATGTTTAGTTATTTTGTGTGTGTACCGCATACTATCTGCTCCAGTCTTTTGTGTGTTCCCAGTAATGGGATATATTTCATGTAAATATGAGACGGAAGGTCACGTGTGCTCTTCTATATTTTGTATTATTTGGGTGGGGGAGGGCATTGTGTCTCAGTCAAGCATAATAATCAGTTCCTGAACAAAGAAAATCAGACTTGTCCAGAAGGAGACAAGACTGAGAGCACTTCCCAGGGAAAGTCTATACTACCTTAAATCACATAAAAGCCCCATCAGTTTCGGTGTGACCGGTGGTTGTCTGAGTTTCAAAAGAACTCCGGGTGATTTGTTGAGGGTCTGACCCCATAATGAGTCTCACATTTACATTGTTTTCCTTTTATCTCAGCTCAGCACTGTCCAGGATACGTTTTTTAACAGTTACTTTATCAGAACAAGCTTTTAGGGAGGTCTACTACCTTCTTCCAAGTTCCAAGCAGGTATACCCCCTTATTCCAAGATCCAAGCAGGTCTACCTGTGCTACCTTCTTCTAAAGTCCAAGAAGGTCTGCCACCTTCTTCTATGGTCCAAGCAGGTCTGCCACCTTCTTTCAAGGTCCAAGCAGGTCTACCCCCTTCTTCCAAGATCAAAGCAGGTCTATCCACTTATTCTAAGGTCCAAGAAGGTGTAACCCCTTCTTCCAAGATCCAGGCAAGTATACCACCTTCTTCCAAGGTCCAAGCAGGTCTGCCCCCTTCTTCCAAGATCCAAGCAGGTCTACTACCTTCTAAAGTCCAACCAGGTCTACCGTCGTCTTCTAAGCTCCTAGCTGGCATAACCCCTTCCTCTAAGGTCCAAGCAGGTGCGCTCTTTCTTCTAAAGTCCTAGCAGGTATACTTCTTTCTTTTTAAGATCCTAGCTGCTGCTTGCTTCCTCTAAAATTCAAGCAGGTATGTGCCCTAACAGATATGTCCCCTATTTCCAAGGTCCTAGCAGGTCTACTACCTTTTTCTAAGTTCCAAGCAGGTCTGTCTCCTTCTCCTAAGATCCGGGCAGGTATACCCCCTTCTTCTAAGGTCCAAGCAGGTCTACCCCCTTCTTCTAATGTCTACTCTCTTCTTCTAAGGTCCAAGCAAGTATACCTCCTTCTAAGGTCAAAGCAGGTCTACCCCCTTCTTCTAAGTTCCAAAAAGGTCTACCCACTTCTTCTAAGTTTCAAGCAGGTATAACCCCTTCTTCAAAGGTCCAAGCAGTTCCACTCTTCTTCAAAGGTCCAAGCACGTACACCTCTTCTTCTAAGGTCAAAGGAGGTCCACCCCTTCTTCTAAGGTACAAGCAGGTCCGCCCCTTCTTCTAAGGTTCAAGCAGGTCCGCCCCTTCTTCTAAGGTCCAAGCAGGTCTACCCCTTCTTCTAAGGTCCAAATAGGCATGCCCTAACTCCTTTAAGGTCCAAGCAGGTATACCGCTTTTTTCTAAGGTCCTAGCAGATATAATCCTTTCTTCTAAAGTCCAAGCAGATATGTCCCCTTCTTCTAAGGTCCTAGCAGGTATACTACTTTCTTCTAAGGTCTAGACAGTGATCTGAAAAGTGTGTAATAGAAGACTCACAGGGGCATTTAAAACTGGTAAGACTGGGTTACCACTACTGACTGTATAGCAAAAAGTGCAAAAAATACATGTGTTCCTTGAAGTTTTTCAAATTCAGATTTTATCATCCTCTTGATGACCTGTAAAAATCCATGCCCAGCACCCTACCTCTGACTTATTCTTGGATAAGTCCATGCAAGTCCGGTAGAAGTTTAGTAATATTGATGGACAGTCAGAAGATAAAGCCAGTGTGGTAGCAAGTGGCCCCGTCACCCTCATAGTTGACTTAAAATGTGTGCCCAGTACAAGCATCTATTCTGCTCAGCTTCCAAGCCTTGATGAAGAGGAAATTATGAGCCCACCAAAATTCAATGGTTTTATCTTCTGACTTTTTATTATTGACCTGTTAACCTGCAGTCCTGCACTGACTTATGATACTCGATCTTTTACACTTTGTTTAGACTTTTGAGGGGCACCCTGATGCTTTTCTTGAACTAGAGATTGAGCGCCACTTTCCCACTTGGGTTCAGCTCCCCTACACAACTTTTGTAATACTTTTTGTTTGCATGGCACAATAGTCCTCTAACAACTGTGTTCTCTCTTTGACCTCTAGGACAGGCACAGAACTGTTTATCTGCTTCCTGCCTGAATGGAGGGACTTGTCAAGAAACCCTTAATGGTTCTACCTGTCATTGTCCCACACAGCCTCTGGTTTTCACTGGTCAACACTGTGAAGTCTTATATGATGCATGTACAGAGTTTGATTGCCCTAAAACCCACACGTGTCAAGCTAAACTTGGATACCCGGAATACCAGTGCCTCTGCCAGTCTGGATCTAACTGCACCACTAACAACTGTGACAATAACCCCTGTCTATTCCCGAACACTCAGTGCTCAGATGATGGAGAGGCATTCACATGCAAATGCCAAAATGGGTACGGTGGCCTAAAGTGCCAAGAGAAGGTGTCGCCGTGTGCTCAAAACCCCTGCGACAACAGTGCTCAATGTGTGGAAACCGTGGATGGTTACACTTGCGTATGCCAAACGGGCTACACCGGACAGCATTGCGAAACCGTTATAAACAAATGTACATCGAACCCTTGCCAGAATGACGCCATCTGTGTGGATAAGTGGAACAAGTACCTGTGCTTTTGTGTCCCGGGCTTCCAGGGACACCACTGTGAGATAGACATTAATGAGTGTGCGTCAGCACCATGCCAAAATAACGGCACCTGCCTCAACCTGATGGACGAGTATGAGTGTGACTGTGCCACGGGCTATACAGGTAAGAAGGAAGATTGCTGGCCAATTCTTGTCTACTGCACTTTGCACTACCTTAATTATACATAGGCCTTATTTTCTCCCGATATCAGTGGAACTCTCACAAGTAGGGTTATAGACGGTAAAAAAAAACAAAAACAAAAAAGACAGGCCCAATGCAATTGATCTATAATTGACATGACTTTAATATCACTTTTATTTTTACTCTATATTCCAAAGGCTTTTTTTTTTTTTTTTTTAACATGTGACCAGCAGCAGAGGACTAGAAGCTCCTCCTGCTTATGTTTCCCTGCAGGCAGGCTGAGAGATAGCTGGGTCATCTGACAGCTGGATATCAATTAGGAAAAAAGGTACTTCGATTTTCTTTTTTTTTTTTTTATTAAAATACTTACAGTGCCATCATCCACATACAGAAATAGAAGGGACAATGTACATTACACAGTGTATGTTTAGTATCACTTTAATTGTTTGATCATACATCTCTAAGCATTGACAGAACATCGGAGGATTACCACCTTTAGAAGACATACCGGAACAGGGGACCACTGTAAGAACCTCATTGGGGTTGATGGTCCTTGCAGTGGACCCTATTCTGCCCTGAGTGTCTTCTTCCTCATATTGGGCTGGTAAGTGAAGCTTCTTAGTATCCTTATCTGTTGAGGGTATTGCCAGCAGAGAAGGGTTGGACCATGAAGAACACATGGCCAGCCTCTTATAGAATGATTCTTTATTCAATAAACAGTACAAGTCCAACAGGTTTACCGGTCTTCATTTACTGCAAAGTAATAGGAATGACCATAAGATGCCTCCCTTCAGCTTTCAGTTGGTTGAGTCATCTTTGTTGGTTATCTTTGTTACAGGTTCTCTTTATGCCCCGTGAACACGATAGGACTTTCCGTCAACAAAACAGTGGATTTTTGTTCGAAGGATGTTGGCTCCAACTTGCCTTGCATACACACGGTCACACAAATGTTGGCCGACAATTACTAAACGTCGTGCACAGCGCAGTATACACCTGTATCTACCCTTTATTGCTGGTGTTCTCTAATACAGGCATCTGCAGGAGTTAAAGTGGGTGTTTTGTGCCTCCAGCACAGTATACACCTGAAGATACCCTTTATTGCTGGTGTTGTCTGTTGCATATCTTGCATATTAGCCTTTAAAATTAGCACTATTGATTTCGAACGTTCGAGTCCCATAGACTTTAATAGGGTTCTAAAGTGCGTACAAATTTTTGGTCCGTTCGAAGGTTCTGGTGCGAACCGAACCAGGGGGTGTTCGGCTCATCTCTTCCTCTACAGCAAGTCTTCTTCTTTTTTCCTTTGGCTTTCTTCCTTCTTTTTCTTCTTTGGTCTTTCTTCTTTTCTTTCTTCTTTCTTCTTCTTCCTCCTACTTTCTTCTTCTTCTTCTTCCTCCTTCTTTCTTCTTCCTTCTTCCTTCTTTCTCCTCATTTCTTCCTTCTTCTTTCCTTTTTTATTCTTTCTTTCTTTCTTTCTTTCTTTCTTTCTTTCTTTCTTTCTTTCTTTCTTTCTTTCTTTCTTTCTTTCTTTCTTTTTCTTTCTTTCTTCTTTCTCCTTCCTTCTTTCTTCTTTCTCCTTTCTCCTTCCTTCTTCTTCCTCCTTCCTCCTTCCTTCTTCTTCCTCCTTCTTTCTTTTTCCTTCTTCTTTCCTTTTTCTTCTTTCTTTCTTGCTTCCTTTCTCTATCTTCTTCCCTCTTCTTTCTTCTTTGTTCTTTCTTCTTCCTCGTCCTTTCTTCTTCTTCCTCTTTCCTCATTCATTCTTCTTTCTTCCTCCTTCTTTCTTCTTCCTCCTTCTTTATTCTTCTTCCTTCTTTCTTCCTCCTTCTTTCTTCTTCCTCCTTCTTTCTTCCTCTATCTTCTTTCTTTTTCCTCCTCCTTTCTTCTTTCTTTTTCCTTCTTCTTCTTCTCCTCGTCCTTCTCCTCCTCTTCCTTTTCTTCCTCCTCTTCCTCTTCTTCTTCTTCCTCTACTTCTTCTTCTTCTTCCTCCACTTCTTCCTCCTCTTATCCTTCTTCTTCCTCCTTCCTTTTCCTCCTTCTTCTTCCTCCTCTTTCTTTCTTTCTTCTTTCCCCAAGCAGAAGCAACATGCCGTCATTGAGTTCTTAATGATGGAGGGGTACAGGCTATCCAACATCCACAGAAGGCTACAGAATGTTAATGGAGGTGACACCATTGACAAAAGTTACCAATGACAAGACATTGCTCTTCTGTGTTCGGCAGCCGGCACCCCTTCTTTGTCAAGAACTCAATGGCGTCACGTTGCTTCTTCTTGGAATCCATTATTTACCTGCAATGAAAAAAAAAAGATGATGAGTTACAATAGAGGAAAAGTTACTCTACCAACATGTGAAATTTGAATAATCTATGTAAGTTAACTGCTTGCCGCCCCCCCCCCCCCCCCCCACGCCAAATACTGGCGGGACAGTGCGCCTCTTGCTCTGGGTGGATGTCATATGACGGCACACTGGAACACCCGCAGGTGGCGCCCAGCTTGTCGATTGCGGCCACACCATGTTGCTAGGACAAGGTACAACCCCAATCTCTCCCGCGGCTCTTTAACTCCAATCACAGCCGGTCATATGTAAACACGGAAATGCCGGTAATCGGCTCTCCTCACACTGACCAAGTGGGTGACGAGGAGCACCGATCAACGGGAACTCCTCACAGGGGACATTGAGACATGTAATCAGGGCACTGATCATCAGTGCCCTGGTTACAATAAAATGCAATCAGTGCCCACAAGTGCCACCAACCAGTGCCCATTAGTGATGCCAGTCAGTGGTGGCTATCGGTGCCACCTATCATTGCTGCCCATCAATGCCAATCTTTGCTGTCCATCAATGCCCATCAGTGGGCACTGATCATCAGTGCCATGATTGCAATAAAGCGCAATCATTGTCCACAAGTGTCACCAACCAGTGCCCATTAGTGATGCCAGTCAGTGTTGGCTATCTGTGCCCCCTATCATTGCTGCCAATCATTGCTGCTCATCAATGCCCATCAGTGGCCACTGATCATCAGTGCACTGATTACAATAAAGCGCAATCAGTGGCCACAAGTGCCACCAACCGGTGCCCATTAGTGATGCCAGTCAGTGCTGGCTATCGGTGCCGCCTATCATTGCTGCCCATCAATGCCTATCAGTGGGCCTCATCAGTGCCCATAAGTGCCACCTCATCAGTGCAGTCTATCAGTGCCGCCTCATCAACGCACATCAGTGTTAGGAGAAAAATTGCTTATTTACAAAATTTACTGACAGGAAACTAAGAAAAAAGTTTTTTTTTCAACATTTTTGGTCTTCTTTATTATTTATTCATTTATTTTTGTTGTAAAAAAAAACAGCAGTGCTTAAATACCATCAAAAGAAAGCTCTATTTGTGTGAAGAAAATTATAAAAATCTCACATGGTTACAGTGTAGCATGACCGCACAATTGTCAACCAAAGTGCGATAGCGCTGAACAAAAAAAAATTCTGCCCACTTTAGCACAACTTTTGATACAGCCCCCTATCTCTTGTATTCCCTAAATCCTCCTCCTCATCTCTTCATTCTGCAGTGATCTCCCCTCTCCACATACACATCACAGCCTGGTACAAGGAGAAGGATGTACATGTGAGTGAATGGGGAGATGCAATGCTCAGACATTCCTTCAGTGATCAATCGCAGTTTAATCTGTTAAGCTGTGGAGGAGCCATTGTAACTGGACACCAAAGACAACCAAAACCTAATCCATTTAGAAGAGCAAAAGAAATAAACATCAAAGGGGCAGCCAATGTGACCTTCCTGGATTTCTAGTATATTTATTGGGAAGGTGAAATGGTAACGTATTAAATAATTGGCGAGAACAGTCCCGACATTAACAATATTCAATGTAAAAAAAAATGTATTCAAGTAAATGTAAACCTAATCACTAAGAACCATAGAAGCTTCAACATTTTAATTTAATTCCAAAAAAATTTCTTTTCATTTTTTATTTTTACATTTAATATTCACATTTTTATAATATAACATTTTTATTTTATATATATATATATATATATATATATATATATATATATATATATATATAAAACAAAAGGGTATAAAATAGGCCCACAATACCCCACTCATCGCCTATTTCAGCAGACCAAACATTCAGAGAAATAGTAAAAATATATAATAATGACCTATCGAATTAGTCTCGAGGGTCTATAGGGCAGCAGCCGTTAAAATTAAAAAAGTCATAAAACAAATAGTACACAAATAAAAATCAGTTCACGTCCTGAAAGTATCAGTACTAAAACAGCGCTAAACAATAAAAATAAAGTCCCAAATAGTAGCATATTGATCAAAAAATAAATTGTGCAGAAAGGGTGACAATGATGGTATGATCAACGCTGTAAGGTGATAATAATGTTCATCAAAAAGTGCTGTAACTACTCCATCCACCAGGGTTGCACCAGTATTTCACCACGTGAAGCTCGTATCCCCTCAGGGGGTTAAACTCACCAGATACAAGAGTAACAAGCGCCTTTAAGGGAATAATCCCATTTCTGTCTACCACAATTCAAATGTCCTCCACCAGGGTTCGTCTGCCAACAACGCTTCCACAACGTCATAAAATATAAAGAAATTTGTACATAGCGTAATAACATTTTTTATTAAATAATGGTCACACACATATAAAAACCCTTATGTCAATCTGCGTACATTTAGTAAGAAAAAAATAAGCATAAGAACATCAGTGTGTTCTGACACCGTTTTAGATGGATGCCAGGAACTTTCCCCATGTGTCTTTCTGCTGACACTGTGTCACTTTCTGGGTCTGGTTAGCGGTGGAACGCAACTGTAACTTCCGGTCAACGTCGCATAGGCCACGCCCATATATATATATATATATATATATATATATATATATATATATATATATATATATATATAAAATATATATTCTTTATTGATAGAAGTAGGCAAATTGGCAATGCAGTGTGTGATGAGTGATACAAATACAGATATTTCTTTTAATTATTGTAAAATTTTCAGCTTGCGTTTGAAATATTCCCTGGTGATCCTGCCAAGAAAGACCTGATTGAGGCACTTTATAGGGTAACAACGCATTGCCTTTGTCTTTAATTCGTTCTCCTGTGTTTTTAAGTTGTCACATGAAACTGAGCGAATATTATATAGAGAACTTTGTGCAAATATCATGCATACCCCCAAAAAAAATATCTATACATATAAATACGTGTGTGTGTATATATACTGTGTATTTATATATATATATATATATATATATATATATATATATATATATATATATATATATATATATGAGAGAGAGAGATATGTGTGTGTGTGTGTGTGTGTGTGTGTGTATATGTATGTGTATGTGTGTATATATATATATATATATATATATATATATACACAATGTATACATATAGTATCTTACAAAAGTGAGTACACCCCTCACATTTTTGCAAATCTTTTCTTCTGACTGGGTGTACTCACTTTTATTGCCAGCAGTTTAGACATTAATGGCTGTGTGTTGAGTTATTTTGAGGGGACAGCAAATTTACACTGTTATACAAGCTGTACACTCACTACTTTACATTGTAGACAAGTGTCATTTCTTCAGTGTTGTCACATGAGAAGAAAAGATTTATAAAAATGTGAGGGGTCTACTTACTTTTGTGAGATACAGTGTGTGTGTATGTGTATGTGTGTATATATATATATATATATATATATATATATATATATATATATATATATATATATTTTTTTTTTAGATTTACAGTATATATTATATATTTTATTTTTTAGCATCACAAGTTAAGAAAACATTCATATATATATATATATATATATATATATATATTATGATATTTGCACTGAGCCCCATTTATGTTTATAAAAGGACCTCTAATTATTTAACATTGGTGAGCATAGAAATTTTATTTTTTTATTTTTTTTCAGTTTTGTTACTTTTCTGTCTTCAGACTGCATAGAAACCAACATTTTTTTGCAAGACGATATCGGCAAATAAAAATCTTTGCTTGTACAGAGTAATTCTAAATAATGGCCAGGTGGGGGCGTACAGGTGTGAAAGTTGATGGCGTTATTTCTTTGCCACAAAACAGAAACAAGAGGATCTGCCCAATCACTGCCAAAGTCTCAGTCTCGTGTTTTTGGCATTGTACTGCCACCTACTGTCAATATCAGTACACAGTTTCTAACTGTCATTATTAGTGATGGAGCGCAGTAAAAGCTTTCTTAGAATAAAAGTCATTTACACGTCTCACTCCATTACATATCCCAAAAATAAGAGGATTGTGCCACATTTCAGGACGGTAGACTGAAAAAATAAAAATCAGTCCTTTACCAGCCACTGGCCAGACGTACATCCAGAAGCCATTTGTTTTAAACTGCATACAACTTTAACCTTTTGGCATGTGCGCCAGGACGGCTACAGCGTGGGCCTAAAATTCCAGGAGGGCGTACATAGACATCCTGCCGTTCTCATGCTGCCCGTGCTTTGTGATCGCCGAGCCCTTGGGACTCGGCTGATCAAAGATCGGGCAAATGGCCAATCACAGCAGGTCCTTTTACTTTCGTGATCAGCTGTCATTGGCTGACAGCTTATAACGTGGTAAACAGAAGCCGGTTATTGGCTTTTTTTCTCACGCTATCAGCATGAAGAAAAGAAGAAAGCCGGTAACCGGCTTCTATTAGGACATCGGGCCCACCAGTGCCATCTATCAGTGCCCATCAGTACTGCTAATCAGTGCCCATCAGTTCTACTAATCAGTGCAATCAGTACTGCTAATCAGTGCCCATCAGTTCTACTAATCAATGCCATCAATCATTGCCCACCAGTACTGCTAATCAGTGCCCATCAGTACTACTAATCGGTGCCATCTATCAGTGCCCATCAGTACTGCTAATCAGTGTCTACCAGTGCCATCTATCAGTGCCCATCAGTATTGCTAATCAGTGCCCATCAGTACTGCTAATCAATGCCCACCAGTACTGCTAATCAGTGCCCATCAGTACTACTAATCGTGCCATCTATCAGTGCCCATCAGTACTGCTAATCAGTGCCCACCAGTGCCATCTATCAGTGCCCATCAGTTCTACTAATCAGTGCCATCTATCAGTACTGCTAATCAGTGCTCACCAGTGCCACCTATCAGTGTCCGTCAGTATTACTAGTCAGTGCCATCTATCAGTGCCCATCAGTACTACTAGTCCGTGCCATCTATCAGTGTCCATCAGTACTGCTAATCAGTGCCCACCAGTGCCACCTATCAGTGCCCATCGGTTCTACTAATCAATGTCGTCTATCAATGCCCATCAGTACTGCTAATCAGTGCCCACCAGTGCCATCTATCAGTGCCCATCAATACTACTAATCGGTGCTATCTATCAGTACTCATCAGTACTGCTAATCATTGCCCACCAGTGCCATCTATCAGTGCCCATCAGTTCTATGTCATCGACCAAATGTAGCTGCGTGACTCTATTAGGTCAACAATCCCACAAGCAATGGGCATTATTTTGGCAATGCCGTTGACAAAAAATTGCCATGTGATCATATTAGCATTGCCCATATTTGGACAATGTCATTGACCTAAAATGGCCATGTGACTATCTTAGCTCAATTATGCCACCAGCGTTGGCCATATTATGTCATCGACCAAATGTAGCTATGTGACTAGCAATGGCTGTTATTTAGGCAATGCCATTGACTAAATATGGCCATGTGGCCATATTTGGCAATTGATGTCACCATTATGCCTGCCCTTTTTGTTAGGTGTGGCTCTTAGGTGGGGAATTTCATGACAGCAGCTGATTTGACCAGTAGCCTGCTATCATGGGACAGTTTCCTGCGGGTTTGGGCTGAACCTTAGCTCGTCCTTGAGAAAGGACTAAAGGAATAAAAGAGCTCTCCAGCCAAGTCAGTGCGTGGCACAGCAAAGCCTCTTCAGATGTGATGGTGTCTCATTCTATCACATGTTTTTTTTTTAGTGATGAAAAATATCACCATCACGTTCTCCCTTCACAGGTGTCAACTGTGATATAGAGATAGACGAGTGCCAGTCAAATCCGTGTCAAAATGGTGCCACGTGTCGGGATTACGTTGGGTACTTCCTGTGTGAATGCCCCGCAGGGTACGCCGGTGAAGTGTGCCAACAAGACATTGATGAGTGTCAAAGCCAGCCATGTCTCAATGGAGGAGTTTGTCTGGATGCTCTTAACAGGTGATCTATTATTTTTTTTTATATATTTTATAAGAAGTCTTTTAGATTGTCGTTCTTGTATCATCATGTATCACCGGGGGTGCTAAAATCCCCACTCTAGGTGATGGCCTTGGAAGTAGAATATACTCGCTTTAGTGTTGGCTGCCTGGCAGGCAGTGGGGTGAGCACACGGGTGAATTAATTGTGCCTTGGGGGCCATAAAAGCAGCTTGAAGGCCTAAGCAACAATCTCCAATACCAGAATGGAACCATCGAAAGGGAAGACCTTCAAGTCTATCTTAACCCAACAATGAAAATGTAATACATTGCAAATGACTGGTCCTGCCGCTTTACTCTGGGGACTGAGGAAATGCTTCCTTCTGCCTACAGCAGACATGACATGGTTTCATCCTGATTGGAGCTATGGAGGCTCTTTTTCTAACCCCTTTCCACTCGAGCTATACCCGAAAAAGCCCCGCCAGAGCCCATGAACGTCCTCCCAGAGCCGCACCTCCCATCTGCCCCCTTGGGGTTCACATTGGGCATGTTCTGTGACCGCTGTGTCCTTTTGGACACAGATGATCACAGATTGCGGTAAAGGGCCAATCACAGTGGCCCTTTGCCATGTGATCAGCTGTGTCCAATCACGAACTTGCTGGTTATCGGCATTTCCTTTCCTCACACGTTGTCTGCGAGCACAGGAAAGGAGTGCAAACAACCGGCAAGGCTGACCGTTAAATGTTTACACTGATGATCGGTGCCACCCCATCAGTGCCCCCTCCTCAGTGCAGCTTCATTAGTCCTCATCAGTGCCCATCAGTGCCGCCTCATCAGTGCAGCCTCATTAATCTTCATCAATGCAGCCTCATCAGTGCAGCCTCATCAGCGCCCATTAGTGAAGAAGAAAAATTACTTTCCTTCAGTGCCACCCCATCAGTGCAGCCCCATTAATCCTCATCAGTGCAATATATCAGTGCAGCTTCATCAGTGCCCATCAGTGCAGCCTCATCAGCGCCCATTAGCGAAGAAAAATTACTTTCCTTCAGTGCCCATCAGTGCAGCCTCATTAATCCTCATCAGTGCAGTACATCAGTGCAGCCTCATCAGTGCCCATCAGTGAAGCCTCATTAGCGCCCATTAGTGAAGAAGAAAAATGACTTTCCTTCAGTGCCACCTCATCAGTGCCCATCAGTGCAGCCTCATCAGCGCCCACCAGTGCCTCCTCATCAGCGCCCACCAGTGCCTCCTCATCAGCGCCCACCAGTGCCTCCTCATCAGAGCCCATCAGTGCCTCCTCATCAGAGCCCATCAGTGCAGCCACATCAGCTCCTACCAGTGCCCCCTCATCAGAGCCCATCAGTGCCTCCTCATCAGCACCTACCAGTGCCTCCTCATCAGCGCCCACCAGTGCCTCCTCATCAGAGCCCATCATTGCCTCCTCATCGCAGCCCATCAGTACAGCCACATCAGCTTCTACCAGTGCCTCCTCATCAGAGCCCATCAGTGCCTCCTCATCAGCACCTACCAGTGCCTCCTCATCAGCACCTACCAGTGCCTCCTCATCAGCACCTACCAGTGCCTCCTCATCAGAGCCCATCAGTGCCTCCTCATCAGCACCTACCAGTGCCTCCTCATCAGAGCCCATCAGTGCCTCCTCATCAGCACTTACCAATGCCTCCTCATCAGAGCCCATCAGTGTCTCCTCGTCAGCACCTACCAGTGCCTCCTCATCAGCACCTACTAGTGCCTCCTCATCAGAGCCCATCAGTGCCTCCTCATCAGCGCCTACCAGTGCCTCCTCATCAGAGCCCATCAGTGCCTCCTCATCAGCACCTACCAGTGCCTCCTCATCAGAGCCCATCAGCGCCTACCAGTGCCTCCTCATCAGAGCCCATTAGTGCCTCCTCATCAGCGTCTACCGAATCCGCGGCGGGTTCCCGCATACCTCCCGGCGGCAGTTCACACTGCCCTATGCGAACTGCTGGGAGTGTCAGTGAAACGTTAATGACACCCCCAGATCAGTTCGCATATCGCAGTGCGATCTGCAAACTTGGACAGGAATCGGATCGCATGGTGTGAACACCCATGCGATCCGATTCTGCTGCGGACCAAAAAAAGGGTCCTGTGCGAGTTTGGGCCGTGTGCGATGCGAATTCAGCCATACTATCTGTATGGCTGAACTCGCATCGCATAGAGATCGGATGTGATTTGCACTGCAGTGCGGTGCGAATCACATCCAGTTCTCGTAGCCGCAGCGGTGTGAACCCAGCCTTAGTATGATTGATTAAATTAAAGTTCTGTTTGTCTCCAAAAAAAAAACAACAATGTCATATGTGTACAGTGTTGCATGACCAAGTAATTGTTATTCAAAGTGTGACAGCTGAAAAGTGTCCTGGGCAGGAAGGGGGTAAGAGTGCCCGGTCCTGAAGGGGTTAATACATGATACTGTTCCTCTATACGTTGTTACGTTGGTATGATCTCCGAGGCCTTCAACCTTTCATTGGATGATCTCCACACCGATGACAATTGTCGTGCACCACCCTAAATTGGATCTCCTGTATTTTTTAGGTTTCACTGCAACTGTGCTGACACCGGGTATGAAGGTGATACGTGTGCGATCGATATCATGGAATGTTCCTCCAACCCCTGTGTGAATAATGCCACCTGTGTGGAGGGAGTGAAGGGCTACACATGTGTCTGCTGGACAGGTCAGTGCCAACATTCCATCCCATCGTCTGCGTCTTTTAATTAAGACGATCGCTGACCCCCATCCGGATGAAGAACATTACACCCCCGACCCTAAAGTCACCCTTTGCCCAGATTATGACCAACCATTCTGAGGTCAACTCTCCTACCTGTATGGGCACCTCATGGGGCAATTTTTACATTTCTATTATAGGCCTCTTTATTTGGTGAGAATTTTGTCATTGCATATTAAATAATATATACATTGCTTTTTTATTTTTTTTGGGGAGTGGGAATAGGAAAAAAAATGTTTCATTTGTTTTAGTAAAACTTGTTTTACTTTAAATAAAAAGTATATATTTTTATTAAATATTTTATTTTATACAATCCAACAAATTTTTTTTTATTAAAACAAATGAAAAACATTTTTATCTTATTATTATTGATCAGAGTTAAAAAAAAAAATTGGGGGGGGGGGGGGGGGGCGGATGTGGGAATAGGAAAAAAAATGTTTAATTTGTTTTTGTTAAAAAAAAAACCAAAAAAAAGTTTTATGTGGATTTAAAAAAATATAATAAAAATGTGTACTTTTAATTTAAACTAAAAAATAGATTTTATTTTATACAATCCATAGAAAACACTTTTTTTTCTTTTTACTAAAACAAATGAAAAACTTTTTTTTTTTTTATTATTGATCAGTAAAATTGACAAGTAAAATAGTTTTACTTTAAATAAAAAGATATAGAAAACACATTTTTTAAATGTATTTTATTTTTTATTTTTTTGGGTGGGGGGGGGGGGGCAGGGGATAGGAAAAATGTATTCTCTATAAAATCCATAGAAAACACATTTTTTTTTCTTTTTACTAAAACAAATGAAATACATATATTTTTTTATTATTATTGATCAGAGTTAGAAAAAATGTTTTTCTTTAAATAATATTATTTTTATTATCTATTTTATTTTATAAAATCCATAGAAAACACTTTTTTTTTCTTTTTACCAAAGCAAATGAAAAACATTTTTTTATTATTGTTCAGAGTTAGAAGAAAATAGTTTACTTTTAGTTTACTTTAAGTAAAAAGCATATATTTTTAATTACATATTTTATTTTATAAAAACCACGTTTTTTTTTTTTTCTTTTTTTTTACTAAACAAATGAAAAACTTTTTTTTATTATTGATCAGAAAAAAAATTATAAAAAAATTGTTTTACTTTATTTGACCCCTCCAAAAGTGACACTAAGCCCTCTCGGTTAACACCAGCGCGATCTGTCATGGTCCAAATCGCATGACAAGTCGCACCCTATTTTTGGAAATGGAACTGTCCAAATTGGTGTGACCGATATGAAAAAAGACATTTCTGCACAATTTTTTTTTTTTTTTGGAGATGTCCGGTGAGACTTGCACAGACTGTGCATGAAGTCGCACAGATGTCAGCCAAGTCATGCCTGAAGTCGTACTGAGGTGTGGCTTTGAAAACATGCGATTTTTCAAGTTAAGTCACACAATTTCCACTTTGAAAGTCGGATTTGGTGTGAACGGGGGCTAAAGTGATGTTTCTGGTTTTGCAAATGAAAATAAAAAAAAATTATTATTTTGGTTCAATCTGAATGAAAAAAAAAAAGTAACAGTAAGAAACAAAAATTGAAACAAAAATTCAATATTAATGGTATGAAAAAAATAAAAATAAATATATATATATATATATATATATATATATATAAAACAATGTAAATATTAATGGTAAGAAAAAAAGAAATTAAATCTTAATGGTAAGAAAAAAATAGAAAAAAAAATAAAAACAGCAAAATAACAGCTAAGGGGAGAAGTGAAAGAAGAAGTTAAAACATTAGACCTATTTAAGGGTTACTATTAATATACATTTTATTTAATTTACATTTTATTTAAAAATAACAATAATTATCCCAAAGTCTGATGAGAAATGGACACCTTCATGTGTCGATCTCCCGGGTCCTTTACAGGGCTCACTGGTTCTTCCTGCCGACATCCATGTCAATATTGTTTGCAATTTCTGAATTTCCTATCCTCTGGCTTCCCGTGTTCATTGCCTGTTTTGTCTTATTATACATGTGATCCTTTTTTTATTTTATTTGTTTTTAATTTTTTTTAGGCTATTCTGGGAACAGCTGTGAGCTCGATGTTGATGAATGCGCAGAACACCCCTGCCTGAATGGCGCCCTCTGTCTTGAACGATCGAATGAGACCTTTTATATGACAGAGCCAGAGTTCAACACAGAATTCAGTTACGCCGATGCCGCAGGATACGTGTGTCGGTGTCAGCCGGGATTTACAGGTTAGTAGCAGATGACTGTTTCTTTATTATTTATTACAGGTATTTATATAGTGCTGATAATTTACAAATTATACATTCACATCAGTCTCTGCCCCCAAGGAGTGCTAATAATTTATATATTATACATTGACATCAGTCCCTGCCCTTGAGGAGCACTGAAAATTGACATACTATACATTCACCTCTGTCCCTGCCCCCAAGGAGTGCTGATAATTTACATATTATAATCAGTCCCTGCCCCTGAGGAGCACTGGTAATTTACATATTATACGTTCACATCAGTCCCTGCCCCTAAGGAACGCTGGTAATTTACAAATTATACATTCACATAAGTCCTTGCCCCCAAGGATGGCTGATAATTTTTATATTATACATTCACATCAGTCCCTGCCCCTAAGGAGCGCTGAAAATGTACATAATATACAGTCACATCAGTCCCTGCCCCCAAGGAGTGCTGATCATTTACATATTATACATTCACATCAGTCCCTGCCCCCAAGGAGTGCTGATAATTTACATATTATACATTCACATCAGTCCCTGCCCCCAAGGAGTGCTGATAATTCATATATTATACATTCACATCAGTTCCTGCCCCCAAGGAGTGCTGATAATTTACATATTATACATTCACATCAGTCCCTGCCCCTGAGGAGCACTGATAAGTTACATATTATACATTCACATCAGTCCCTGCCCCCAAGGAGTGTTAATAATTCATATATTATACATTCACATCAGTCCCTGCCCCCCAAGGAGTGCTGATAGTTTATATATTATACATTCACATTAGTCCCCGCCCCCGAGGAGCTTTCAATCCTAATGTCCCAGCCAGGTCCAGGCAAATGTTAGATTTTTCGTTGCCCCTACACATGATTGGGAACTTGAAGTGTAACTCTGCCCCTTTTGGCCTTGTTTCTGTTGAACCCGGAAGTGATGTCATGATGCTGCTCCGGGCCTCCTAGACCATAGAGATGAGCGGAAGCCATCTTTTCTCAGCTAATCTCTGTGGTCAGCTGGTGCAAACCCCCAGATCGGTTCTTGGGACTCATCCATCATGCTGGTAAGCAGCAGAAGGGGGGCTTTTTAAAAGTGATTCAGCTCTGATCACTTTTAGCGGTTGGAGAATAGCCGGCTGAAAAAAAACAATATCGACGTTTATAGCATATTGCCCCCACCAAGGAAGTCTTTTTTTACTATGGCCCGGTAAGGAAGTGGAAGACGTCTCACTTTGATTTTTATCAATGTGCCCCAGGGGACAGGCTACTACGGGAACTTCATCCCATCTTCTTAGGTGCTGTCTAAGGATAGCTGTGAGGTCAAACAGGACTCCTCCCTCCCTCTCAATGACCACCCGACAACGCAGCCAGCAAGGAGTAGGTTGTCTTGATGGATGTCAAAGCATTTGTCTCCTTGCTAGCTGCGTTGTTGGATAGCCATGAAGGGAGGGGGGCGCCTTGCCTGACCTGCTTTGATAGACTGCACTTTTCTTCATTGCCATGCCCTTGCTTGCTGGCCTGGAACATCTGATCTGGCACACCACCCTTGTCTGTGGAAAGTGATTGGCGACAAAGAAAGGAACTCCTTGCTAGCTGCGTTATCAGATAGCCACGGAGAGAGCGGGGCGCTCTGTCTGGCCTGCTTTGATAGATGGCTTATTTCTCCATCGCCATTGGCCTTGCTTGCTGGCCTGAAACATCTGAGCCAGAATACCACCTTATCTGTAGCAAGTGCATGGAGACAAAGAAAGGAGCCATCTCCTTGCTAGCTGTGTTATTGGATAGCCATGGAGGGATGGGGCGCCTTGTCTGGCCTGCTTTGCTAGATGCCCTTGTTTGCTGACCTCAAAAATCTGAGCTGACATGCCACCCTATCTGTAGCACGTTCTTGGAAACAAAGAATGGATCCATCTCTTTGCTAGCTGCGTTGTCGGATAGCCATGGAGGGAGGGGGCACTCTGTCTGACCTGCTTTGTAGACTGCACTTTTTTCCATCTCCATGCCCTGGAACATCTGAGCTGACATGCCACCCTATCTGTGGCAAGTGTTTGGAGACAAACAGAGGAGCCATCTCCTTGCTAGCTGTGTAATTGGATAGCCATAGTGGGAGGGGGTGCTTTGTCTGGCCTGCTTTGCTAAATGCCCTTGCTTGCTGTCCTGGAACATCTGAGCCGGCGCGCCACCCTTGTCTGTGGCAAGTGGCTGGAGACAAAGAAAGCAGCCATCTCCTTTCTATGTGCGTTGTCGGATGGCCACAGAAAGAGTAGGCATTCAGTCTGGCCTGCTTTGATAGACGGCACTTTTCTTCATTTTCATGCCCTTGCTTGCTGGCATGGAAAATCTGAGCTGGAATGCCGCTTAATCTGTGGCAAGTTCTTGGAGACAAAAATAGGAGCCATCTCCTTGCTAGCTGCGTTGTCAGATAGCCATGGAGGGAGGGGGGCGCACTGTCTGACCTGATTTGCTAGACGGCACTTTTCTCCATCTCCCTGCCCTTCTTTTGCTGGCCTGGAACATCTGAGCCGTTTTACCACCCTTGTCTGTGGCAAATGCTTGGAGACAAGGAAAGGAGCCCACTCCTTGATAGCCACACTGTCAGATGGCTATAGAGGTAGGAAGGAAGGGAGGAAGGGTGCCCTATATGACTATGCAGCTAGTTTTAGACAGCACATAAGAAGTTGGGACAAACTATTACACATAAATTGCCCCTCCACGGGGAACAGAACAGTCTAAAATCAAAGTGGGACTACTTAGAGCACACACAAAAGGAAAGGCTATCCTCAACGGCATGTATGAAAATCATCACGGTAATGACGCTTGTTAATGTTGCCTGTGGGGGTGGAGACCATGGCAAAAGGCAATTTGCATATAAGAAGTGCAAGTTAAAAAAAAAAACACTCCATCTAGTGGCCAAAACGTGGAATTATTATTATTATATATTTTTTTTAGGTATTTCAAATAAAGACCACATTATGGCCACTAGAGGGAGCTGACGATCACAGGAGATAATTATATTATAATACGGCAGACAATCATGGTGCCTGTTGAATGCTTAATGCACAGCAAGCATTTTATATATAGACCCCTATATGTTGACTGAAAAAAACTGACCTAACTTTTTTATTTTTTTCGTTTTCAGGGGAAAATTGTTCAGTGAACGTTGATGAGTGCACCTCCAGCCCTTGTCAGAATGGAGGGAGATGCATCGACCTAATCAATGGGTACAAGTGTCAGTGTGACCCGGGATATGCTGGTAAGTGACGATCTGTGTTTCAGTTTAGAACTCATAGAGCAGCGTTGCCCAACCTCCCCCGGCACCAGGGACCGTCCTCTTCACAGAAGAAGACCCCCTCTGCTGACCGGGAAGGGTGGGGGGGGGGGGAGTTGTTGGGGGTTTGCAGCCTGTCACTTCACCTGCCACTCACATCTTTATTTGTATCTGTACTTATTTATTTATTATTATTATTATTATGAGATAAATATATATATATTTTTTATTATTATTGAAATGTTTTATTTTTAAATCTTTCTATTTTTTATCTGTTTGGCTGATCACATGAGTGCCATTTAAAATGATTAATATTATTGAATTGATCTCATGTAACCAGCCAAAGAGATACAAATAAAGATTTTAAAAATATTTTTTTACAATAATAAAATTTTTTCTTCTTTTTTACCACAGTAGTGTGACAATCCCTCCACCTCCTGTCTAACTAATCACTCTCACCTTATGGCATGGACCCCTGTGCCAACAGGTAGTCATTCAAGCGGGTATCAAAAGGGTTAACACGGACCATAAACTTCTTTCACGTCTCCTAGATTCAAACACAAACTTCTCACATAAAGATGACGTCATGCGTAGCTCCTCCCCTGTACGCATTACGTTCAATCAGAACGCCGTCACCGGACTCCTCCCCCCTTCCCTTCATTAGCAGACGGAGGCACTTGGGGAAGGGGGGAGGAGCGACCGAACTCCCTAAAGACCCGGAAGCCGGCGGAGAGGTGAGTACCGATCAACAGAATTTTGATTGATCAAAAAAATGTATTGATTAATCGAGGAATTAATCTTTAATTTCCACAGCCCTAATAGATATATAGATATATAGATAGATATATAGATAGATAGACAGAGCGATAGAGATACAGTGACTACAAGTAGTATTCAACCCCCTGCAGATTTAGCAGGTTTGATAAGATGCAAATAAGTTAGAGCCTTCAAACTTTAAACAAGAGCAGGATTTATTAACAGATGCATAAATCTTACAAACCAAAAAGTTATGTTGCTCAGTTAAATTTTAATACATTTTAAACATAAAAGTGTGGGTCAATTATTATTCAACTCCTAGGTTTAATATTTTGTGGAATAACCCTTGTTTGCAATTACAGCTAATAATCGTCTTTTATAAGACCTGATCAGGCCGGCACAGGTCTCTGGAGTTATCTTGGCCCACTCCTCCAGGCAGATCTTCTCCAAGTTATCTAGGTTCTTTGGGTGTCTCATGTGGACTTTAATCTTGAGCTCCTTCCACAAGTTTTCAATTGGGTTAAGGTCAGGAGACTGACTAGGCCACTGCAACACCTTGATTTTTTCCCTCTTGAACCAGGCCTTGGTTTTCTTGGCTGTGTGCTTTGGGTCGTTGTCTTGTTGGAAGATGAAATGACGACCCATCTTAAGGTCCTTGATGGAGGAGCGGAGGTTCTTCGCCAAAATCTCCAGGTAGGCCGTGCTATCCATCTTCCCATGGATGCGGACCAGATGGCCAGGCCCCTTGGCTGAGAAGCAGCCCCACAGCATGATGCTGCCACCACCATGCTTGACTGTAGGGATGGTATTCTTTGGGTCGTATGCAGTGCCATCCAGTCTCCAAACGTCACGTGTGTGGTTGGCACCAAAGATCTCGATCTTGGTCTAATCAGACCAGAGAACCTTGAACCAGTCTGTCTCAGAGTCCTCCAAGTGATCATGAGCAAACTGTAGACGAGCCTTGACATGACGCTTTGAAAGTAAAGGTACCTTACAGGCTCGTCTGGAACGGAGACCATTGCGGTGGAGTACGTTACTTATGGTATTGACTGAAACCAATGTCCCCACTGCCATGAGATCTTCCCGGAGCTCCTTCCTTGTTGTCCTTGGGTTAGCCTTGACTCTTCGGACAAGCCTGGCCTCGGCACGGGAGGAAACTTTCAAAGGCTGTCCAGCCCGTGGAAGGCTAACAGTAGTTCCATAAGCCTTCCACTTCCGGATGATGCTCCCAACAGTGGAGACAGGTAGGCCCAACTCCTTGGAAAGGGTTTTGTACCCCTTGCCAGCCTTGTGACCCTCCATGATCTTGTCTCTGATGGCCTTGGAATGCTCCTTTGTCTTTCCCATGTTGACCATGTATGAGTGCTGTTCACAAGTTTGGGGAGGGTCTTAAATAGTCAGAAAAGGCTGGAAAAACAGATAATTAATCCAAACATGTGAAGCTCATTGTTCTTTGTGCCTGAACTACTTCTTAATACTTTAGGGGAACCAAACAGAATTCTGTTGAATTGAGGGGTTGAATAATAATTGACCCTCTGAATAAACTTTTCACTATTTAAAAAAAAATTAAACAAAGAAATAACATTCTTTTTTGCTGCAGTGCATTTCACACTTCCAGGCTGATCTACAGTCCAAATGTCACAATGCCAAGTTAATTCCGAATGTGTAAACCTGCTAAATCTGCAGGGGGTTGAATACTACTTGTAGGCACTGTATATATATATATATATATATATATATATATATATATATATATATATATATATATATATATATTTATTTTCTTTGATAATAATATAGATTGGCTGACCACATGAGCTAAATTATTATTATTATTATGGAAAAAAATAATAATTGAAAAAATATATTATTATTATTATGGAAAATTGTTAAAGATTTCAAATATATTTTTTTCAAGTTACTATTTGTATCTCTTTGGCTGATTACACGAGCTCAATTCAATATTAATAATATAGGGCTCATGTGATCAGCCAAAGATATACAAATAAAGATTTAATAAATATTTTTTTCAATAATAAAATTATTTTTTCATAGTATATATATATTTTTTCTATAATAATGATGATTTTCATTTCAAGAATAATAATAATAGATTGGCTGACCACATGAGCTAAATGATTATTATGGAAAAAATGAATAATTGAAAAAAAATATTATTATGAAATAATGTTAGATTTAAAATATATTTTTTAAAATTACTATTTGTATCTCTTTGGTTAATTACATGAGCTCAATTCAATATTAATAATAATAGGGCTCATGTGATCAGTCAAAGAGATACAAATAAATATTTAAAAAATATTTTTTTCAGTAATAAAATTAGTTTATCATAGTATATATTTTTTTCTATAATAATGATTATTTTCTTCTCAAGAATAATAATAATAATAATAGTAGTAGATTGGCTGACCACATGAGCTAAATGATTAGTATTATGAGAAAAAATGAATAATTGAAAAAAAATATTATTATTATTATTATGAATAAATGTTAAAGATTTAAAATATATTTTTTTAAATTACTATTTGTATCTCTTTAGCTGATTACATGAGCTCAATTCAATATTAATAATACAGGGCTCATGTAACCAGCCAAAGAGATACAAATTAAAATGTAAAAAATATTTTTTTCAATAATAAAATTAGTTTTTCATAGTGTATATATATATATATATATATATATATATATTTTCTTTATAATAATGATGGTTTTCTTTTCAAGAATAATAATAATAGATTGGCTGACCACATGAACTAAATTATTATTATGGAAAAATGAATAATTGAACAAAATATATTATTATTATTATTATGAAATTTTTAAAAGATTTAATTTTTTTTTTTTTTACTTACTATTTGTATTCAATATTAATAATATAGGGCTCATGTGATCAGCCAAAGAGATACAAATAAAGATTTAAAAAATATATTTTTTTCAATAATAAAATTATTTTTTCATAGTATATATATTTTTTTACAAATAAAGATTTAAAAAATATTGTCACAAAGGGAAAATGTCGCTGCGTTGTGGTCTCACATTCCACCAGGTGCAAGCAAAAATGAATCAATTTTTTTTATATTCCTTCCCAGTATTTGGGTATCTTTTGCACAGAGAATTTTCACCACATTCACCAACTTCTTGCAAAGTAATCGGCCTTTAGTAAATCTTCCCCAAACCATCTATGTAATATAGGAAATATATTGATAATATTGATTATGTAGCTTTAGCATCTCGGCGGTCTCTCAATGCTGCCCCGGCCTCAGGGAAGATCGCTTTGTTATAATGGAAGGAAATTAAATTTGTGCATCGGGGGAGGAGGAATGGAGGAGCCCCGGAATTCTGCTGAGTCGGTGTAACTAGAAGTGTGAGAATGCAGGGGGAGCCGTCCGTTATAAGGGGCCAGATATGAGGCCGGGTGGGAGTGACGAAAACCCAGACTGGAAAACAACACTTTGAGGTTTTTTTTTTTTTAACTCATCAACAAGTCTCGAGTTTGCTGATGTTTTGACGTTTTGAAGTTTGCAACCTCTAGTAGTATTGTTTGGTTGTTCGAACCCTTTGGAAATATGTTTTAATCTATTTTTTATTTTAATCCATCATATATTAAAAAAGTCTGCCTCATTTTCTACATTATAAATATATTGTGTATGTGTATATGTATAATATTTTGTATATCTATCTAGATAGATAGATATTGGACAAGAAGGCCTGGCTCGCTGACTCCTCTCTAATTCATCCCAAAAGTGTTCTATCGGGTTGAGGTCAGGGCAGTCATGTTCGTCCACCCCAAACTGGTCCAAATCATTTGGTGGAGGGGGGATTATGATGTGGGGTTGTTTTTCAGGGGTTGGGCTTTGCCCCTTAGTTCCAGTGAAGGGAACTCTTAAGGTGTCAGTATACCAAGACATTTTGGACAATTTCATGCTCCCAACTTTGTGGGAACAGTTTGGGGATGGCTCCTTCCTGTTCCAACATGACTGCGCACCAGTGCACAAAGCAAGGTCCATAAAGACATGGATTTGACAGTTTGGGGTGGAGGAACTTGACTGCCCTACACAGAGCCCTGACCTCAACTGGATAGAACACCTTTGGGATAAACTAGAGCATCCACTGCTCAAGGAACCCCTTCCATTGGGTTGTCAATGTAGTGCTTCTTTACATTGTAGAAGTACCCTAGATTGTTAGTCAGTGGGAGACAGGCCCCTTATTCTAGTGATCAGTGATGTGTCCTCCTACATTGATGGTCAAGCAAGAGTTCAAACCACCAATGTCCCCACTACTCAAGGAACCCCTAGCGACCTCTGCAGGAACCCAAGGCCTTCTCAGTGGACCCTGGCTGAGGAAGCCTCACTAATATAATATTCTCTTACATTGATGGTCAGGCAGAAGATAATCCCTCCAGTTCCCCCCCCCCCCACCCTCTCACTGGTGAGTAAAGCCTTTTCATATTGAGTGGTCAATATAGTTCTTCTTTACATTATGGGAGAAGCAACACATGGTAATGGTCAGTGGGAGAAGGGTTCCTATATACTGTTGACCAGGCAGGAGATCAATCCGCCAATGCCCCCACTGTTCAAAAGAAGTCCTTTCATTGGGTGGTCAGTGTAGTGCTTCTTTATATTGTGGGAAAAGTACCCTACCCCCACTGCTCCAAGGGACCCCTTATATTTGGCGGTAAGCACAGTGCTTCTTCACATTGTGGAAGAAGTAGCCTAGATTAGTGGCCAGTGGGAGAAGGACCCCACTTACACTAGTGGTAAGGAAAATGTCCTCCTACATTGATGGTCAGGAAGGAGTTCAATCAACCAATGTCCCCACTGCTCAAGGAATCCCTTCCATTGGGTGGTCAATGTAGTTTTTCTTTACATTATTGAAATACCCTAGGTTAGTGGACAGAGAGAGAAGGACCCCCTTACAATGGTGAATAGTAAAGTGTCCTCTTACATTGAGGGTCTGGTGGGAGATCAATCCTCTAATGCCACCAACTGCTCAAGGAACCCCTCCTAATTGGTGGTCAACGTAGTGCTTTTTTGAATTGTGGGAGAGGTAGCCTAGATTAGTAGTCAGTGGGAGAAGGACCCCTTACACCGGTGGTAAGAAAAATGTCCTCTTACATTACAGAAGATCAATCCACTGTTTGAGGAATTCTTTCCATTAGTTGGTCGATGTAGTTCTTCTTTACATTGTTGGAGAAGTACCCTAGATTAATGGACCATGAGAGACTGACCCCCTTACACTAGTGATCAGTGAAGATCAAGCCACTGGAATTCTTTCCATTGGTTGGTCGATGTAGTTCTTCTTTACATTGTTGAAGTACCCTAGCTTAATGGACCATGAGAGACTGACCCCCTTACATTAGTGATTAGTGAAGTGTCCTCTTAAATTCATGGTCAGGCAGAAGGTCATCCACCATTGCCCCCCACTGCTCAATGAAACCAGTCCATTGGTTGGTCAACGTACTGTAGTTCTTTGTTACAGTATGAAAGAGGCACCCTAAATTAGTGACCAGTGGGAGACAGGCCCCCTTACGTTGGTGATCAGTGACGTTTCCTACATTGATGATCAGGCAAGAGTTCAATCCACCAATGCCCCCACTGCTCAAGGAACCCTTAACAACCTCTGGAAGAACCCTTAACAACCTCTGGAAGAACCCTGGGCCTTCTCAATAGAACCCTGGCCGAAGAAGCCTGCACTAATGTAATGTCCTGTTACTCTGATGGTCAAGCAGAAGATAATTCCGCCACTGCCCCCACTTGTGAAGGATGTCTTTCCTTTGGTTAATGTAATTCATCTTTTATATTATGGGAAAAGCACTTCATGGTAACGGTCAGTAGGAGAAGGGTTCCTACACACTGGTGACCAGTCAGGAGATCAATCCACTAATGCTCCCGCTACTCAACCTCTGGAGGAACCCTAGGCCTTCTCCATTAAACCCTGGCTTAGAAAGCCTGCACTAATATTGGAGGAGGCAAGGGGTGCAACCTCATATAGAAATAAAAATTAGGTATCAATTCATTCTGTAGTCTGTGCACAGAGACAATCGTTATCTAAATCTCGTGTCAACCAGAACTGCTACAATGTTAAAATGGTTGCAACATACCTAAAATTGATTTCTGTGGGGGAGGGCATAGACTGTGCCTGTGCCAAGTACACTCTTTTGTAGGCACCTGAAAATCAACCATCAAGCAAGTCTACCCTTTGATGTGCAGGATTTCAGTGTTCGGAGACTGCTAACGAGTTACTGGTGCAAACACCGTGGTTTGCGAGAGCATGTGCGACGCCGCTTCGCTGAGCAAAGCGAGGCCTTTTGAAATAACCAGCAAAGCCTGGCAAGAAAATAAGGCCACTAATCCCCTCCACTTTGTCTATTAATCCCTCCAGAGTCAGCTTATTAGTTCATATTAGGATCACCGAGCCTTCAGCCAGACGTAAAAATGTACCATGGTGGTGGGGGAGAGATCCCATATTCCATGTGACATCATCCAACACCATGACCTCATTTCTGGCTCAGCATTGGCCACACCAATGTTTTATCAGATGTAGCCTTCAATTGTAACTAGACCCAAAAAAACTAAAATTAAATAAACTGCAGCCTACTAGTTCTTGGATGAGGTGGCTCCATTAGTCGTTGTTCTTAGTGTTCCAGAGAATAACCGTATGGCCATAGTTGGTCAAAACCATTGTCCAAATACGAGCATAACCATATTAGGTCAATGATGTCACCATCATCCTCACTACTTTGTAGCAAGTGGCAGCGGGGCGGGGAATTCCCCAGCCACGTGTGGTAGCCTGCTACCATTCCGAGTCTGGCTTGAACCTTAGGTCATCACTGGTACCAAGAAAGCTCACTAGAATAGTGGTCTCCATATTGTTGCCCGGGGGCAGTATGGGGTCCTTTGCTTGTCTTTATCTAGCCCTTGAGGCACTATTTCTTCCCACCATTGCTCCCACTGATTCCAACAATTGGGTACTACTCCTTTCACTAAATCCAGTGATGGGGCACTATTCCTCCCACTGACACCAATGATGGGGCACTAGTCCTCCCACTGACACCAATGATGGGGCACTAGTCCTCCCACTGACATCAATGATGGGGCACTATTCCTCCCACTGACACCAATGATGGGGCACTATTCCTCCCGCTGACACCAATGATGAGGCACTATTCCTCCCACTGACACCAATGATGGGGCACTATTCCTCCCACTGACACCAATGATGGAGCACTATTCCTCCCACTGACACTGATGATGGGGCACTATTCCTCCCGCTGACATCAATGATGGGGCACTATTCCTCCCACTGACACCAATGATGGAGCACTATTCCTCCCACTGACACCGATGATGGGGCACTATTCCTCCCGCTGACATCAATGATGGGGCACTATTCCTCCCACTGACACCAATGATGGGACACTATTCGGGAGGGTGTTACTTTATGGCAATCTTGTAAATTGGCACTTTTTTTTTGTAGTGATTTTGGATGGGGCTATGTGATGCAAATGTTTTATTTTTATTTTTTTTATTTATTTTTTGTAAAATGTAAAAAATCTATTACAATTATTTGATTTAAAAAAATGGCACATATTTCAATTTAGAGTTACTGTAATAAATTATTTTATTTTATTGCATATCCCAGACTAGCGATGGACGAACTTCCGACGGGACGTTTTGCAAACAGCAAACGTGGCCAGAAGTTCGCAAATCTCAAAGTTCGTGGCGGACCCCATTGACTTTAATGGCAGGCGAACCTTAAAAACCTCCAGGTCATATTTTCAGCCACAAAATACTTACTAGCTGTGCACACATAGTCCCACAACATGGACACTGACATAACGAAAGTATTAAGTGAATCTGGGATCGACAACGACAATCATTCTTTTTTTATTTGTCCCAGTGTGCCAACCTGTGCTTGAGCCCCTCCCTCTGCCCGGCCCTTACCCCCACCTATGCAGGGCTCCACTGTGGTGGTCCGGAGGTGCCAGTCCAGTGCTGATCCTCAGCCATGGTGCTGGCACTGCCTGCTGATTGGCTTCTCCGCTGCTATCTCCCTCAATGTCTGAAACCAGCACTGCGATAGAGACTGAGCACTGACACCAGCACCGTGATAGAGACTGAGCACTGACACCAGCACCATGATAGAGAGCACTGAGACCACACCAGTACCGAGATAGAGAGCACTGACACCAGCACCGAGATAGAGAGCACTGACACCACACTAGCACCGTGATAGAGAGCACTGACACCAGCACCGAGATAGAGAGCACTGACACCAGCACCGAGATAGAGAGCATTGACCCCAGCACCGAGATAGAGAGCATTGACCCCAGCACCGCGATAGAGAGCACTGACACCACACCAGCACCGTGATAGAGAGCACTGACACCAGCACCGAGATAGAGAGAGAGCACTGACACCAGCACCAAGATAGAGAGCACTGACACCACACCAGCACCGTGATAGAGAGTATTGACACCAGCACCAAGATAGAAAGCACTGACACCACACCAGCACCGTGATAGAGAGCACTGACACCAGCACCATGATAGAGAGCACTGAGATAGAGAGCACTGGCATCACACCAGCACCGATATAGAGAGAGAGCACTGACACCAGCACCGAGATAGAGAGAGAGCACTGACACCAGCACCATGATAAAGAGCACTGACACCAGCACCGAGATAGAGAGAGAGCACTAACACCAGCACCGAGATAGAGAGCACTGACTCCAACACTGATACCAGCAACTCGCTGCGGGACCCAAAAATATGACACCGCTCAACCTCTTCAAACAGGAGGGTACGGGCATATAGTACGGTGTGCTTTTTTTGTACAAGGAAGTGAGCCGAAGGTAGAAAAAAGGTCTGTGTGCTCGATTAAATAAATCGTTTATAGCGTTATGCATATACATGGTCTACTGGTCACATGTGTTGATTTCCTCCGAGATCCATGCCTCATTCATTTTTATAAATGTGAGGTAGTCAACACTGTCGTGAGCTAGGCGAGTGTGCTTATCGGTCACGATCCCCCCTGCTGCACTGAACGTCCTTTTCGACAGGACGCTGGACAAGGGGCAAGACAACAATTCCATTGCAAATTGGGCAAGCTCTGGCCAGAGGTCAAGCCTGCCCACCCAGTAGTCCAGGGGTTCATCACTTCTCAGAGCGTCCACATTGGCCGTTAACACGATGTAGTCAGACACCTGTCGTTCTAGGCGTTCCCTGATGCTGGATCCGGATGAGACCTGTCGATGGGTCGGCTGAAAGAATGACCTCATATCAGAAGTCAACCAACACATCTTCAAACCACCCTCTTCTTGCAGGTGCTGTTGGATTGGTACCCGCAACTCTTTCTCTGGGAGTGGGAATTCCTCCTCTGCCAGCGCACGCAAAAGCAAAATGCAGCATTTCTCGAAGCAAGGCCTGTAAGTGCTCCATTCTGACAGCCCTCTGTGACGGTGGTAAAATTTCCGCCATTTTGTGTTTGTACCGGGGGTCCCAGTACCGGTCCTTGACCTTTATGCTTTTTATACGGGGGTCCCTGTTAAAACATTGGAGCATGAAGGCCCCCATTTGAACTAAACTGGAAGCGGTGTGGTGGCCTGGCTCCTGCTCATCATCCAGGATAAAGTCATCCTCCTCGTTCTCCTCTCCCCATCCACGCACAACAACAGGGATCCCAGAAAGGTTTAAAGCATGCTCTTCTTGCTCCTCCTCATCTGCCCTGGCACCATTCTCCTCTGACTCCTCTTCAGACTCCTGTTGTTGACTTGTCTCAGATAGAGTAGCCCCCCCTGGGAATTCATCCAGCATTGCGACTTCCTCATCTTCCTGCTCCTGCTCCTCCACGGCTTGATCAATGACACGATGCAATGCACGCTCCATAAAGAAGGCATGAGGTACGATGTCACTGATGGCGCCATGGCTACGACTGACCCGTTTGGTGATCTCCTCAAATGGCCGCAGAAGTCTGCATGCATCGCGCATGAGCAGCCACTGGCACGGTGAAAAAAAACCAAGCTCCCCAGAACCTGTTCTGCCACAGAGTTTGTACAGGTAGTCGTTAACTGCACGTTTCTGCTGGAGCATCCTATCAAGCATATAGAAGGGTGATTTCCATTGCATCGGGCAATCGCAAATAAGACGTCTGACCGGCAGATTGTGTCGCAGCTGAATGTCAGCAAGGCGAGCCATGGCCATGTAAGATCTTCTGAAATGGGCCGAGATTTTCCTTGCCTGCTGCAAGATGTCCTGGACCCCAGGGTATTTGACAATGAATTGCTGCACGACCAAGTTTAAGACGTGTGCCATGCATGGCACGTGTGTAATTTTGCTCTTTTTCAATGCACTAAGCAGATTGGCACCATTGTCACACACCACTTTACCAACTGTCAAATTGAGTGGTGTTAGCCACTGATCTGCCTGTGAACGCGAAGCTGAAAGGAGTGCAGGGCCAGTGTGGCTCTTGGCTTCCAGGCACAACAGACGTAGCATGGCAATGTCCCACCTGGCATGTTGAATAGGTTCTGGGGATCTTGGGCGGCGCAGCGGAAGAGACGCTAGCAGTGGAAAAGGAGGAGTCAGCCGAGGAGGAGAGGGAGGAGGATGGAGTAGGAGGAGGAGAAGAGGAGCCAGGCCTGCATGCAATCCATGGCGGTAAAACCAAATCTACACGGGTGCCGTCAGAAGGTTCACCCAGTGGGCAGTAAAAGTTATATACCTTCCTTGCCCGTGTTTGCTAGACCACGTGTCTGTGGTCAGATGTATCTTGGCACCGACACTGTGTGCTAGAGATACATTCACTTGCTGCTGAACATGGCCATATAGCTCTGGGATGCCCTTCTGTGAGAAATGCTTCCTTCCTGGGACCTTCCATTGTGGTGTTCCAATGGGCACAAATTTTCTAAAGGCCTCCGAGTCCACCAGTTTATATGACAGTAGTTGGCAGGCTATCAGTTCTGACAAGCCAGCCGTCAACCGTTGGGCAAGAGGGTTATCCGGCGTCATCATTTTTTTACGCTCGAACATTTGGCCCACAGAAGCCTGCCTTTTTCCAGAAAAACGTGAGGACGGCATAATGGAAGGTGGAGTGGAGGACAATTGTGAGGAGAAAGGAGAAGGAGAAGTAGAAGACGAGGCTAGACGGTGAGAGCCTGGAGTGTGGCTTTGTGGGTTCCGTTGCTCCCACTGGGCTTGGTGATGGCAGCTCATGTGCCTTCTTAAGGCGGTCATCCCAAGGTGAGTGTTGGACTTACCGTGACTTATGCGTTGACTGCAAAGGCTGCAGATGGCAACACTATTGTCAGCAGTGGACACGTTAAAAAAGCCCACACTGCAGAGCCGCGTGCCGGCGTCCTGGGAGCGCCAGATGTGACCGTACATGGTTGATGCCTTGCTCCTGATACATTAGCAGTCTGCTTTGTCCCTCCTGTGCAATGTAAGTTCCGCCTGCTTCTCCCCCCTATCTGCTGGTCCATATCTCCCTCTGAACTCCCCTCCTCTTCCTCTCTTGTGGGCACCCACGTGACATCACTAGACACATCATCATCGACATAGGCAGTAGGCAGCAACACCGGGGACCAACCTCCTCCTTGGAGTGATCTGGGTACTGTTGTCAGACTGCTGAGTGGCGGTTGTTGCTACCTCCTCTTCCTGATCCAATGCCAAGAGTGGCTGCGCTTCGGCAATGTCTTGTGATGGATTGAAAAATAATTCCTGTGACTCAAGCGGAGGGTATATGGTGGTGTTGGTGGTAGTGTCTTTGGGGGTGCACACAGCAGAGAGTGAAGAAGAGGGTGCAGATCGAGAGGATGAGGAGGGTGCAGAAGAGTAAGGCTGAGTGAGCCACTCAACCAAGCCTGGTGCGTCCTTTGACGTAATTGCACGCACCTTCTGCAATTTACCACTTTGGCTCAAGCCTGTTGCTCATGCCCTACCCCTACCACCCCTGCAGAAGGGCCCACCTCTTCCTCTGCCTGTCATTTTTTAAATGACCCTGTGACAAAAGTCTCTAGAGAAGTGCAGTATTGTGCCTTGTGAAAGTATTCGGCACTTTCTATGTGCAGCACAATCTATGTACAGCAGAGTTATGTCAGTTCTCACAAAGTGGATTTACATCCTCTATGGCTATTGAGGAATACAGTGCCTTGCGAAAGTATTCGGCCCCCTTGAACTTTTCAACCTTTTGCCACATTTCAGGCTTCAAACATAAAGATATAACATTTTAATTTTTTGTGAAGAATCACCAACAAGTGGGACACAATTGTGAAGTGGAACGAAATCTATTGGATTTTTGAAACTTTTTTAACGAATAAAAAAATGAAAAGTGGGGCGTGCAAAATTCTTCGGCCCCCTTGCGTTAATACTTTGTAGAGCCACCTTTTGCTGCGATTACAGCTGCAAGTCGCTTGGGGTATGTCTCTATCAGTTTTGCACATCGAAAGACTGAAATTCTTGCCCATTCTTCCTTGCAAGACAGCTCGAGCTCAGTGAGGTTGGATGGAGAGCGTTTGTGAACAGCAGTTTTCAGCTCTTTCCACAGATTCTCGATTGGATTCAGGTCTGGACTTTGACTTGGCCATTCTAACACCTGGATACGTTTATTTGTGAACCATTCCTTTGTAGATTTTGCTGTATGTTTGGGATCATTGTCTTATTGGAAGATAAATCTCCATCCCAGTTTCAGGTCTTTTGCAGACTCCAACAGGTTTTCATCCAGAATGGTCCTGTATTTGGCTGCATCCATCTTCCCCTCAATTTTAACCATCTTCCCTGTCCCTGCTGAAGAAAAGCAGGCCCAAACCATGATGCTGTCACCACCATGTTTGACAGTGGGGATGGTGTGTTGAGGGTGATGAGCTGTGTTGCTTTTACGTCAAACATATCGTTTTGCATTGTGGGCAAAAAGTTCAATTTTGGTTTCATCTGACCAGAGCACCTTCTTCCACATGTTTGGTGTGTCTCCCAGGTGGCTTGTGGCAAACTTTAGACAAGACTTTTTATGGATATCTTTGAGAAATTGCTTTCTTCTTGCCACTCTTCCATAAAGGCCAGATTTGTGCAGTGTACGACTGATTGTTGTCCTATGGACAGACTCTCCCACCTCAGCTGTAGTTCTCTGCAGTTCATCCAGAGTGATCATGGGCCTCTTGGCTGCATCTCTGATCAGTCTTCTCCTTGTCTGAGCTGAAAGTTTAGAGGGACGGTCAGGTCTTGGTAGATTTGCAGTGGTCTGATAGTCCTTCCATTTCAAAATGATCGCTTGCACAGTGCTCCTTGGGATGTTTAAAGCTTGGGAAATCTTTTTGTATCCAAATCCGGCTTTAACCACTTAACCACTGGGCACTTAAACACCCTTAAAGCGGGAGTCCACCGGGACTCCGCGTTTTTTTTTTTTTTTTTAAAAGCCAGCAGCTACAAATACTGCAGCTGCTGACTTTTAAATAGTGACACTTACCTGTCCAGCGTGCCCGCGATGTCGGCACCCGAAGCCGATCGCTCGCTCGTCTGTCGGGTCCTGCCGCCGCCATCTTGGGTATGGGAATCAGGAAATGGAGCCTTTCGGCTTCATTTCCCGGTTCCCTACTGCGCATGCGCGAGCCGCGCGGCGCAATCCGGACGGTCCCCGCTGCCTCTGGGAGCTGTGTGTTTCCCAGCAGGCAGCGGGGCACTTGCTGAAGGGGGTGGGCGCTTGCGGAAAGGGGCGTAACGTACGCCCCTTTCCGCAGAGAGCTAGCCCGGAAGTGGGTGCAGTTACCTGGATTATCCAGGTAACTGCACCCCCCTCCCCCCTGAAAGGTGCCGATTGTGGCGCCGGAGGGGGGGGGGGATTCCGATGAGCGGAGGTCCATTTTAGGGTGGACCTCCGCTTTAATAACCAGACCAATTTTCAGCTTTCGGTGCTCTCACATTTTGAATGACAATTACTCAGTCATGCAACACTGGACCTATATGAAATTTTTGTCCTTTTTTTCACACAAATAGAGCTTTCTTTTGGTGGTATTTAATCACCGCTCGTTTTTTTATTTTTTGTGCTATAAAAGAAAAAATACCGAAAATTCTGTAAAAAAAAGAAATTTTCTTTGCTTCTGTTATAAAAGTTAGCACATTAGTAATTTTTTCTTCATAAATTTTGGCCAAAATTTATACTACTACATATCTTTGGTAAAAATAAGTACAAATTGGTGGATATTATTTGGTCTTTGTGAAAGTTATAGAGTCCACAAGCTATGGTGCCAATATCTGAAAATTGATCACACCTGAAGTACTGATGGCCTATTTCAATTCTTGAGACCCTAACATGCCAGTAAAATACCCCCCAAATGACCCCCTTTTGGAAAGAAGACATTCCAATGTATTTAGTAAGAGGCATGATGACAAAATTGTCATATTATCAGTTTATTTCTCACACACAGCATATGCATACCACAAATTACACCCCAAAACACATTCTGCTATTACTCCTGAGTACGGCGATACCAACATTATATATGTTTTTTTTAGCAAACACCCTGGAGAATACAATGGTGGTTGTTTATAACTTTTTATCTCGCACGGTATTTGCGCAGCAATTTTTCAAATGCTTTTTTTGGAAAAAAAAACAGTTTTGTGCTTAAAAAAACAAAAAACACAGTAAAGTTAGCCCAATTTTTGCATAATGTTAAAGATGAAGTTATGCTGAGTAAATATACCTAACATGTCACTCTTCAAAATTGCACATGCCCGTGGAATGGCGCCAAACGTCGCTACTTAAAAATCCCCATAGGCGATGCTTTACATTTTTTTTACTGGTTATATGTTTTGAGTTACAGAGGAGGTCTAGGGCTAGAATTATTGCTATCGCTCTAACGTTCGCAGCGATACCTCACATGTGTGGTTTGAACACCGTTTTCATATGTGGGCGGGACTTCCGTATGCGTTCGCTTCTGCATGCGAGCACATGGGGTCAGGGGCGCTTTAAAAAAAAAAAAATTTATTGTTCATTTTACTTTATTTATTTTAGTTTGACATTTTTTTCCCCAAAAATAATTTTTTTTATCACTTTTATTCCTATTACAAGGAATGTAAACATCCCTTGTAATAGGAATATGGCATGACAGGTCCTCTTTACAGTGAGATATGGGGTCAATAAGACCACACATCTCACCTCTAGGCTGGAAAGCCTGAAATAAAAAATAAAAAAAGATTCTGGCTTTGATCGTATTGGCGAGTCGGTAGAAGCACCGGAGGGCGGCGGGAGGGGGGGGGGGATGTCTATGGCTGGGTATTGCAGGGTATCTCCGAGTATGGCTGAGTATCTCCGAGTATGGCTGGGTATCTCCGAGTATGGCAATTTATGGCAGGGTATTGCAGAGTATTGGCTGGAATTTTACTGCGGAGTATTGGCGGGTACTGTAGAGTATTGGAGGGTAGTGCAGAGTATTAGCTGGTATTGCAGAGTATTGGCGGGTGTTGCAGAGTATTGGCGGGTGTTGCAGAGTATTGGCGGGTATTGCAGAGTATTTTGCGGGTATTGCAGAGTATTGCAGAGTATTTGTGGGTATTGCAGAGTATTTGTGGGTATTGCAGAGTATTGGGGGTTATTGCAGAGTATTGCAGGGTATTGCAGAGTAATGGCAGGGAATTGAGGGGTTAAATTTCGGTGAGCAGTGATGTGGGGACTGCAGATGCAGCCCACAGCGCTGCTGACACCGATCTCTTCCCCCTCCGCTGTACCGATCGGTACAGAGAGGGGAGGGAGGAATCGGCGTCATAACATGACGCCGGTTTGTTTACAAGTGATCACTCCGACATTTGACAGAGCGATCACGTGGTAGATGACCTCGATGAGCGGCCGTTTACCGTGATCCACAGGACCCGGCGGTCACGGATACTCTCAAGTGTGCGCCCCAGGGGGCGCGCGAGAGCGGAATTCTGGGAGAACATCATATGACGGCCTCCCAGAGTTAAACAACCGCCCTGTAGCCGCCATTCGGCTATGGGCCGGTTGTTAAGTGGTTAAAATTCTCCACAACAGTATTACGGACCTGCCTGGTGTGTTCATTGGTCTTCATGATGCTCTCTGTGCTTTCAACAGAACCCTGAGACTATCACAGAGCAGGTGCATTTATACAGAGACTTGATTACACACATGTGGATTCTATTTATCACCATCAGTCATTTAGGACAACATTGGATCATTCAGAGATCCTCGCTGAATTTCTGGAGTGAGTTTGCTGCACTGAAAGTAAAGGGGCCGAATAATTTTGCACGCACCACTTTTCAGTTTTTTATTTGCTAAAAAAGTTTCAATTATCCAATAGATTTCGTTCCACTTCACAATTGTGTCCCACTTGTTGGTGATTCTTCACAAAAAAAAATTAACATTTTATATCTTTATGTTTGAAGCCTGAAATGTGGCAAAAGGTTGAAAAGTTCAAGGGGGCCGAATACTTTTGCAAGGCACTGTATGTGGAAGAAGGTATATAACACCCCGCTTCAATCTGTCGTTTTTGGGGGCCACTGGTATATCACACCAGTTATAATACTTTTTTTTAAATTGCGTTTGTCACTCTTTGTAGTATCGCTGCAGAACCGCTCAGCAGTCACAATGCTGCACAGTGGAAATGCACTATACTATGCTTTCTATATGTGCAAGTATTTTATACGTGTATTACACCCCTATATACTGCACACCAAATAGTACACTTAAAGCAGTCCTTAAAAGGACCTTTGTGAACCTAATAGTAGCTAGCTAGTAGTTAGTGAATTGCAGACTGTCCCTACTCCAAAAACCAAACTGTCCCTCCCTACACTGAGAAACGACAGCTGCAGAATTGGTCAGCAGCACTGCATGCAGTGCACTTTAACCACTTCCCGACCAGCGCACGACGATGTACGTCGACAGAATGGTACGGGCAGGCATATTGGCGTACATGTACGTCCAATATTCGTTGCCGCCGTGCCATCGGGAGCGCGCCGCCGGCGGCGCGCTCCCGCGACCCCCGTGAGTCCGGTCGCGGGACCCGCGGACTCCATCGCCGCGGGCATCCCCGCGATCGTCTCACGGAGCGGCCGAATGGAGGAAATGCTGTATAAACAACATTTTTCCATTCTGCCTAGCAACTAGTGACGCTGATCTCTGCTCCATGTGATTGGAGCAGAGATCAGTGTACACTAAATGAAAGCCCAACCCCCCCACAGTTAGTAACACACCCCTAGGAACACTTAACCCCTACACTGCCACCCACTGGTTAACCCTTTCACTGCCAGTGTCATTTACACAGGAATCACTGCATTTATATAGCAGTGATTACTGTATAAATGACAATGGTCCCAAAAATGTGTCAAAAATGTCCGATGGGTCCCCCACAATGTCGCAGTCACAATAAAAATCGCAGATCGCCGCCATTACTAGTAAAAAAAAAAAATAATAAAAAATTATTAATAAAAATGCTATAAAACTATCCCTATTTTGTAAACGCTATAACTTTTGCGCAAACCAATCAATAATCGCTTATTGCGATTTTTTTTACCAAAAATATGTAGAAGAATACGTATCGGCCTAAACTGAGGGAAAAAAATGTTTTTTTTTATATTTTTGGGGGATATTTATTATTACAAAAAGTAAAAAATAATGCGTTTTTTTCAAAATTATCGCTCTATTTTTGTTTATAGCGCAAAAAATAAAAACCGCAGGGGTGATCAAATACCACCAAAAGAAAGCTCTATTTGTGGGAAAAAAAGGACGTTAATTTTGTTTGGGAGCCACGTCGCACGACCGCGCAATTGTCAGTTAAAGCGACGCAGTGCCGAATCGCAAAAAGTGGTCTGGTCTTTGACCAGCAAATTGGTCCGGTCTGAAAGTGGTTAATATGCTTTCTATATTTGAAAGAAAGTATATTATACGTGTACAACCCTATATACTGTACACCTATAAAAGGACCTTTGTGGACCTAGTAGCTAGTGACTTGCAGACAGTCCCTGCTCCAAACACCAAACTGTCCCTCAGTCCCTACACTGATAAAAGACAGCTGCAGAATCGGGCAGCAATCAGCTCAGCAGAACAGCAGTCAAGTATAATATGCTTTCTATATTTGAAAGAAAGTATATTATGCGTGTACAACCCTACATACTGTACACCTATACCAGTCCTTAAAAGGACCTTTGTGGACCTAATAGCTAGTGATTTGCTGACTGTCCCGGCTCCAAACACCAAACTGTCCCCCACTACACTCATAAAAGGCAGCTGCAGAATCGGTCAGCAAGCACTCAGCAGTACAGCAGTCAGCAGTGCACCATAATATACTTGAAAGAAAGTATATTCTAAGTGTATTACAACCCTATATGCTGTACACCTATACCAGTCCTTAAAAGGACTTTTGTGGACCTAATAGTAATAGTTAGTGATTAAACTGACTGTCCCTGCTCCACACAGCGTCCTTTCCCTACACTGACAAAAGACAGAATGTAAAATGGCCGCCAGATCAGGTCTATTTATAAGGTAGAGGGAATGTCCAATTGTCCATGTGCTGAAATGTCTCAATTGGCTGTCCTGTACCCCATGATGGATGTGTCATGGGTCAAAGTTCTTCACAATGTAAACAAATATGGCTGCGGCGAACAGTGCCAGAAGTCCGTCGGTTTTGCGAATCGCAAACGAGCAAAATTCGCCACGAACCGACCACCGGGCGAACCGCAAGGCCATCTCTATCCCAGACTTGTTCAGTGTATAGGTGTTAACTTTTTATGATGCAACACATCACCTAATATATACAATTTGTTGGTTGCATCAGCCTTGCGGACTAAATCCACCCATGACAGCTCTTCAACTCGCCAGCAATGCCCTTTGATTGGCAGATTTTAACTGCAGTGACTATTTAATCTGATTACGCCCAAACCTGCAGGGAGGGGGGGGATGGGGGGTTGTTGAAAGAGGACATTTTCTGTTACTAAAGAAAAAGAAAACGATTACTTAAGTGAATTTTATTTTTAATGATTTTTTTTTAATTTAGTGCGCCTTTTCCATTGCTGAGTTTTTATTTATTTATTTTTTTTTTAAGCGTTTTGTTACCTAAAAACAACAGCTTTTTTTTTTTTTCTCTTAATAATTTAACTAAAAAAATGATTAAAATAGCCTTCTTTTTTTTTTTTTTAAATAACCTTTTTTTATTGTGCTTTTTTTCTTGCTAATTTTTTTAACACTTTTTTTTACCCTAAAAACAAAAGTTTTTTCACACCTTTTAAAAAAAAGTTTAATTAAAAAGAGTTAATTCAAAAATGCACCTTTTTTTAACCACTTCCATACCTGGCCTATTCTAATACTCTTCTCCTACATGTAAGAATCTTTTTTTTTTTTTTGCTAGAAAATTACCCAGGACCCCCCAAAAAGCAGAGACCCCTAGAGAATAAAACGGCGGACGTTGCAGTTGATTAAAAATAGTATTTATTTATTTTTTAAATAACCTTTTTTTATAGTGCTTTTTTTTTTCTTTTTTTTGCTATTTTTTTAAACACTTTTGTACCCTAAAAACAAAAACTATTTGAAAATGATTTCATTCGAAAGTTGGTATAAAAAGTCCTTTCTTTAAAAGATTTTTTTTTTTATCTATTGTGCTTTTATCTTGTTATTTTTTAACACTTTTTTTAAAAACGTTTCTTTAAAAAGAGTTAATTCAAAAATGTCCCTTTTTTTTCAACCTCTTACATATGGGCCTATTCTGGTACTCAAGAATCATCTTTTTTTTTTTTTTGTAGAAAATTTTTTTTTTATATTTTTTTTTTTTTTTTTTTTTTTTTTTAGCAGAGACCCCTAGAGAAGAATAAGAATATTAAGAGTTGATTGAAAATAACCTTTTTTTATTGTGCTTTTTTTAATACTTTTTTGTTTTACCTTAAAAGCGACAAACAAACAAAAGCTATTTGAGAATGATTTCATTAAAAATTCCTTTGTTTAAAAGAAACTTTATTATTATTATTTATTGTGCTTTTATCTTGTTATTTTTTCAACATTTATTTTTAAAACATTTCATTAAAATGTCCCTTTTTTTAACCACTTCTGGTACTCTTCTCCTACGTGTAAGAATCATCTTTTCTTTTCTTTTTTCTTTTTTTTTTTTTTTGCTAGGAAAGTACTCTTTCTTTTGGAGTAACTTGTATTTTTTTTTTTAACACTTTTTGTTACCTAAAAAAAAAAAATATTTAAAAATAATTTAATTAAAAAAGATAATGAAAAAAAGTATTATTTTTTGTGTGCTTTTTCTTTCTTGTTTTTTATTCTTTAAAGCAATTGTTACTTAAAAGTAAAAAAAAACTTTTCAAATGATTACAAATGTTCACATTTTTTTTTTATTTTTTTTTTGTGCCTTTTTTTATTTTTTATTCCTATATACTCAATCAAGTGTTTGCTGTATTTATGTAGCTGGTGGACAGCGCTGACAAGCATCCAATGAGTCAGCAGTGACAGGAGCCAGCTGGGAGTTTGCACCAGGAACGGATTAGATGTGGAGCCGGGCTCTCAGTCTGGATACAAATCAAATCCCTTTTGCCTGACTGGTGTGAGAGGGAAGAGGTCGGCCTTTGCTCTTCTCTCTGCCCCCCTCCAATCTTCAGAGCTCGGCTCGCCCTTCCCAATGTAGGTGATCACACCATGAGCAGGACAACCGCTCCGGGCATTCCCATCCTACTCCACCTTCTTCTCACAGGTAACTCAGACTGAAGGTGGGGGGCAGGAGAAATGGGGGGGGGGCACAAAGTTCTTTACCACGTCACATACTCATCATTCCTGACTTATAGGAAAACAATTTAACTGATAGATCCTTCCAAAAATCCATAACCAGAAAGTTTCTTCATTTATTATCACAATGTATCTTTATAGGTGGCAGGGTCGTATTGTCATTGTACATATCATCTTATATTAGGTGTGTCTTTATTGTAGCATTTAGTAGTACTATTGTAGTGTTTGTTGTATTGGTGTTTATTAGTAATACTGTTTATTGCAGTTTATATTGTATTATTGTGTATTGTATTATTGCAGTGTGTATTGTACTGAAGTGTTTTATTGGTGTTTACTCTAGTGTTTAATAGTATTAATATAGTGTGCATTGTAATGCTTAATATTATTATTCCAGTGTATATTGTAGCATGATTGTGTTTATTGGTATTGTTCTAGTGCTATTGTAGCGTAAATTGTGTTTATTGGTATTGTTCTAGTGCTATTGTAGCGTAAATTGTATTAGTGTTTTATTATAGTATTTAGTAGTAATATTGTAGTGTGTATTGTATTAGTGTTTATTATAGTGTTTAGTGTAGTAATTGTAGTGTTTATTGTATTGGGGTTTATTATAGTGTTTAGTAGTAATATTGTAGTGTTTATTATATTCGTGTGTACTATAGTGTTTAGTAGTGTGTATTGTATTTGTGTGTATTATAGTGTTTAGTAGTAATTATAGTGTTTATTGTATTGGTGTTTATTATAGTGTTTAGTAGTAATATTGTAGTGTTTATTGTATTGAGAAGCTTAACCTGTTCCATTTCCCGTACCATGTCTCTAGGTGCCACGTCATCCTGCAATTCTAATTTAATTGATCTATTATACTAAAGTGGCATGTTACACATCCCATCACCCTCCAATGCCCGTCCCTCCTCTTCTGTCAATGAGCGTTCTGTAAGCAGCTAAAATGACCTCATTTTGGTGACCGGCACCAACTAGAACGTTTTTGGGCTGACGAGTTCTCTCTGCTTTTCACCCTCTTTTTTTTTTGTTATTTTAACTATTTAAATGATGTTTTTCTGACTGGCACAGATCATACAAAGATTTACGGTGGGGGGGGGTTTTTTTTTTGTAAAATCTTTTTTATTGAGTTTTTCAATAGCATAGAAAATTGCCCACACCCGGGCCAACAGTACCCACGCAGGGGCAAACTCTCCGCTACGGCTACAACCGCAGCAGGGCATATCAGGTAACACAACATGATCGGTCTGCCTCTGAGGCAACAACAGGCACGGTGGGGGGTTTTAATGGTTGGTTTATTATAACGTTGAGAGACAGAATAACAGCAAAAATATCCAGAAAAGTTATAAAGTTATAAAAAAAAGTTATAAATTGATTTGCATTTTAATGAGTGAAATACGTATTTGATCCCCTATCAATCGGCAAGATTTTTGGATCCCAGGTGTTTTCTATACAGGTGACGAGCTGAGATTAGGAGGACTCTCTTAAAGGGAGTGCTCCTAATCTCAGCTTGTTACCTGCATAGAAGACACCTGTCCACAGAAGCAATCAATCAGATTCCAACCTCTCCTCCATGGCCAAGACCAAAGAGCTGTCCAAGGATGTCCGGGACAAGATTGTAGATCTACACAAGGCTTGAATGGGCTACAAGACCATTGCCAAGCAGCTTGGTGAGAGGGAGACAACAGTTGGTGTGATTATTCGCAAATGGAAGAAACACAAAATAACGGTCAATCTCCCTCTGTCTGGGGCTCCATGCAAGATCTCACCTCGTTGAATTTAAATGATCATGAGAACCGTAAGGAATCAGCCCAGAACTACACTGGAGAATCTTGTCAATGATCTCAAGGCAGCTGGGACCATAGCCACCAAGAAAACAATTGGTAATACAAAACGCCGCGAAGGACTACAATTATGCTTTGGGGGTGTTTTTCTGCTAAGGAGGACAGGACAACTTCACCGCATCAAAGGGGCGATGGATGGAGCCATGTACCATCAAATCTTGGGTGAGAACTTCCTTCTCTCAGCCAGGGCATTGAAGATGGGTCGTGGATGGGTCTTCCAGCATGACAATGACCCAAAACACACAGCCAAGGCAACAAGAGAGTGTCTCAAGAAGAAGAATATTAAGGACCTGGAGTGACGGCCTAAGCAGTCTCCAGACCTTCATCCCATAGAAGATATGTGGAAGGAACTGAAGGTTTGAGTTACCAAACGTCAGCCTGGAAACCTTAAGGACTTGGAGAGGATCTGCAAAGAGGACAAAATCCCTCCTGAGATGTGTGCAAACCTGGTGGGGCCAACTACAAGAAACGTCTGACCTCTGCGATTGCCAACAAGGGTTTTGCCACCAAGTACCAAGTCATGTTTTGTGAAGGGGTCAAATACTTATTTTACTTATTAAAATGCAAATCCATTCGTAACTTTTTTGAAATGTGTTTTTCTGGATATTTTTGTTGTTTTTCTGTCTCTCACTGGTAAAATAAACCGACCATTAAAATTACAGACTGATCATTTCTTTGTCAGCGGGGAAAACGTACAAAATCAGCAGGGGATCAAATACTTTTTATTCCCTTGCTGTTATACTCTTATTCTTTGAGTAAGTGCAATAAGCATTCAGGCTGTGTAAGGTGCAATAACCTACAGCAGCCATTTAAAGTCATCTTCCAAAGCCCAACTGCGTCAAAACAAAAGGAGCGCAAAGTCTTAATTTAGAAAGCAGCCACAGCCTGCGTAGAAAAGCCTGTCCCCTGCCAGAATGCTTTAGAGAAGGACATTTCCTCTCTGTGTGGAAGCAGTGGTCTCTCTGCAGAGGTCTGTCAGATCTAAATTATGACACGGATACATGCAAAAGCCTAGGGGAAAGGCTTTTCTACTCGGGCTGTGGCTGCTTTCTGGAGAAAATGTACTATTAGACATATGCACCTTTTGGTAATGATGCACCTGGAATGCCTTTAGATGATCTAAACAGAGTTCAATCGGGCTTTATGGAACCTCCACCGAGGGCTGCTGTTATCAACCTCTTAGGATATGCACATTACAAAGTGTGCAGAACCAATGTGCAATGACCAATCCTAGATTGGTTGGGTTATAGTTGTTTATTATAGTTACTATATTAAATTACATTGTACTATTTTATTTATATATATTATATTATTTTTATTTTTTTATTATTATTATTTATTTATTCTGAGAAAGTGTCCCATGGGGACAACATTATATCAAATATAACGACTATGTTATAGATACTCTGAATATATATCATTTTTTTTATTTATTTATTCTGAGAAAGGGTCCCACGGGGACAACAACATATCAAATATTACGACTATTTTATAGATGCTCTGAATATTATATTAATATAATTAGTATACAATGACTATTTTACAGAGTATATATATATATATATATATATATATATATATATATATATATATATATTACAGTTACTATAAATTACTATATCATATACAGTATCTCACAAAAGTGAGTACACCCCTCAGTCACATTTTTGTAAATCTTTCCTTCTATCTTTTCATGTGACAACACTGAAGAAATGACACTTGTGTACAATGTAAAGTAGTGAGTGTACAGCTTGTATAACAGTGTAAAGTTGCTGTCCCCTCAAAATAACTCAACACACAGCCATTAATGTCTAAACCGCTGGCAACAAAAGTCAGTACACCCCTAAGTGAAAATCTCCAAATTGGGCCCAAGTAGCCATTTTCCCTCCCCAGTGTCATGTGACTCGTTAGTGTTACAAGGTCTCAGGTGTGAATGGGGAGCAGGTGTGTTAAATTTGGTGTTATCGCTCTCACTCTCTCATACTGGTCACTGGAAGTTCAACATGGCACCTCATGGCAAAGAACTCTCTGAGGATCTGAAAAAAAGAATTGTTGTTCTACATAAAGATGGCCTAGGCTATAAGAAGATTGCCAAGACCCTGAAACTGAGCTGCAGCATGGTGGCCAAGACCATACAGAGGTATAACAGGAAAGGTTCCACTCAGGACAGGCCTCGCCATGGTCCACCAAAGAAGTTGAGGTCACGTTCTCAGCATCATATCCAGAGGTTGTCTTTGGGAAATAGACGTATGAGTGCTGCCAGCATTGCTGCAGTTGTTGTAGGGGTGGGGGGTCAGCCTTTCAGTGCTCATACCATATGCCACACACTGCATCAAATTGGTCTGCATGGCTGTCATCCCAGAAGGAAGCCTCTTCTAAAGATGGTGCACAAGAAAGCCTGAAAACAGATTGCTGAAGACAAGCAGACTAAGGACATGGATTACTAGAACCATGTCCTGTGGTCTGATGAGACCAAGATACACGTATTTGGTTCAGATGGTGACAAGCGTGTGTGGTGGCAACCAGGTGAGGAGTACAAAGACAAGTGTGTCTTGCCTACAGTCAAATACAGTGGTGGGTGTGTCATGGTCTGGGGCTGCATGAGTGCTGCCGACACTGGGGAGCTACCGGTCATTGAGGGAACCATGAATGCCAACATGTACTGTGACATACTGAAGCAGAGCATGATCCCCTCCCTTCAGAGACTGGGCCGCAGGGCAGTATTTCAACATGATAACGACCCCAAACACACCTCCAAGACGACCACTGCCTTGCAAAAGAAACTGAGGGTAAAGGAGATGGACTGGCCAAGCATGTCTCCAGACCTAAACCCTATTGAGCATCTGTGGGACATCCTCAAACAGAAGGTGGAGGAGCGCAAGGTCTCTAACATCCACCAGCTCCGTGATGTCGTCATGGAGGAGGGGAAGAGGACTCCAGTGGTGACCTCCATGCCCAAGAGGGTTGAGGCAGTGCTGGAAAATAATGGTGGCCACACAAAAATATTGACACTTTGCACCCAATTTGGACATTTTCACTTAGGTGGTACTGACTTTTGTTGCTAGCGGTTTAGACATTAATGGCTGTGTGTTGAGTTATTTTGAGGGGACGGCAAATTTACACTGTTATACAAGCTGTACACTCACTACTTTACATTGTACACAAGTGTCATTTCTTCATTGTTGTCACATGAAAAGATAGAAGAAAATATTTACAGAAATGTGACTGAGGGGTGTACTCACTTGTGTGAGATTCTGTATATTATAGCTACTACGGATAATATATTACTATAATTATTATACTCTCTGACTATAATATTTCTCTCGGTAGATGGTTAAATAGATATTATAGTTACCATACTATATTATTTATATTGTAGTTACTATAGTATATGACTACACTAAATATATTAGAGTTATTTTAACATAAAACTACATTATACAGTATATAATATAATACTATTAGTAGAATTATTATACTATATGACTATTATATATAGTATGTTAGCGTTGCTATATTAAATTATTATATTAGTTACTATATTATGTATAGTTTAGTTACTATACAATAGGACTACATTAAATATGTTATAGTTACTATATTATATAACTATGATTATTATACTATATGTTATTTATAGTATATTCTAGTTACTATATTAAATAACTATATTGCAGTGTATATATATATATATATATATATATATATATATATATATATATATATATATAAAATAGTTACTACAATAAATTATTATATTATTCATAATATAGTTACTATACTATATGTCCATAAAAAATAATATATATATATTAAGACTGCATTATGTTTATATATTGTAGTTACTATATTATATGACTATAATATAAAGAAGGAAAGGGAGATCTATTTTATATTACTATAATGTTTATATTATAGATATATTTTAGCCACATTTGCTATAACTTTTTTTTTTTTTTGCATAGTATAAAACATGAAATAAAATTTTCAACATATTTAGTGAATAGGCTAAACAGAAGGTACAGAGATCCCAGCTGTCATCTACATGGTGGGTCTTTCTGTATGCTGCATATGGGGGGGGGTCTGGGTCTGTATATGGGGGAGGGGCTGGTACAGGCTGGTACAACTCATTGCATTGTGTTTAACCTAAGAAATATTCAGCTCAGGCTCTGCGGAGCGAGGAAGAATTTTCTGCATTCCTGCGTGTTTTTACTCCTAAACCAACATGAAAAGGAAAAGTTGGGGGAGGCAAATCATAATATATTAATATATGAGGAGCTTGGAGGGGAACATTCTTTTTTAACTGCCCTGTCCAGTTTATAATAAAGGATAGACTAGTCTGACACTGATGGTGATTTCAGTATTGCTGAGCTCATATCATATCCGGCCTCCTCAGCAACAAATTCATTTATTTTACCATAACCAGAAAAAAAATGAGCGCAAGGAGAGTAATTTCACTGTCCCACCTGTACGTCATTTATGGAGCGGAGCTATGGCTAGGGACGCTTCCTTTGCTCTCGTACTTTGTGCTAAAAGGTGCCCCTTAAAAAGTTGAGGGGTTATGGCATTATATGTTGCTTTGAACAGCACCTTTACTGCGGTCATAGCTCATGGTTTTCAGGGTGACCTGGACACTGGGTTGGAGATTTCTTCCCTGTCAAAGCACCTCATAATCTCCAACCCAGTGTCCACATCTTCCTGAAGACCATCAGGGTGTGGGTCCAGGTGCACAGTGTTCAGGTCTTGCCATGTCTAGATTTTGGTATTAGAAAAAGACAACTTCTCCTGCGCTCTGGTGTCCCGGTCTTCAAAGTGTGATACCGACAGTTTAAGATGGTCGTGTCAAAAGGTCTTGCAGCCCTCCTTAGAATATTGGGTATTCAAATACTGGAAAAACAAAACAAGAAAGGAATCCATTGCACCAAACATCGACACATCCAGATCTGATGTCAGGTAGATTGATTGATGAATACCCCAACGTAAACGGCTGTAAACGGCTGACGCGTTTCGGGGGAGAACCCCTTATTTCAGAGCCAAAACAAGCAATGGATGTGTCGATGTTTGGTGCGATGGATCCATTTGTATTGATCATGCCTTTTATCAATACTCGTTTGTGAGTAGCCATTTTGCTATTTGTTCTGTTCTGAATAAAGATTTTTTATGGTAATGCACTAGGTCAGTGCACCTTCCTTTCTTGTTTTGTTTAGATTTTGGTATTCCCAGACTGGGCTCCAGAGTTTGGAGATTTGTAAGTGCTTTGGCAGGATAGAAATCTCCAACCTAGTGCCCAGGTTTCCCTGATTATAATAGGCTCACCTGCTTCTTCTCCCTAGTCACCAACCAGGGAAAAGACTATGGTGAGAAGAGGCAAGTTAAGTTGGTATCTGTAATGCCGCGTACACATGACCGCACTTTTTGGCAGACTAGGTCCGGACAATCCGATTGTGTGTGGGCTAATCTGATAATTTTTTTGGTGAAAAAAATCAGACGGACCTAGAAATAGAACATGTTTCAAATCTATCTGATGGACTCAATTCCGACACGCTAAAAATCTTGAAAACCGTTCGTCTGTGTGCTGGTCCGACAGACCAAATATGACGCAAGGGCAGCTATTGGCTATTGAACTTTTTTTTTTGCTCCATTTACGTCACCACGTAAACTTGGGAAGGCCGCTGGACCCAGTTTGCCGGAAAGTCCGGTCGTGTGTACGCGGCATAAGTGTTGTGTGCACCTGGACCCAGATCCTGCTGGTCTTTAGCGAGACCTGGACACTTGATTGGACATTTCTCCCCTCCCAAAGCACTTCAAAATCTACAAACTCCAGAGCCCAATCTGGGAATACCAAAATCTACAGAAGGCAAGACCTGAAGATTGTGCACCTGGACACAAACCTTGACAGTCTTCAGGGAGACCTGGACACTGGGTTGGTGATTTCTTCCTTGCCATAGCACCACATAATCTCCAGCCTAGTGCCCTGGTTTCCCTGTAGACCAGGGGTAGGCAACCTCTGCCCTCCAGCTGTTTTGAAACTACAAGTCCCATGGGACATTGCAAGACCCTTACAATCACAGGCATGACTCCTAGAGGCAGAGGCATGATGGGATTTGTAGTTTCACCACAGCTGGAGTTCTGAGGTTGCCTACCCCTGCTTTAGACCATCGGGGTGTGGGTCCAGGTGCACACAGCCCTTATCCTAGGCTCCCCAGAATCTTCTCCCCAGTCGCCAACCGGGGAGAAGATGCTGTCCAGAAGAGGTGAGTTTAGTCTGTATCTGTAAGATCTGTGTGCACCTGAACCCACACCCTGCTAGTCTTCAGCAAGACCTGGACACTGGGATGGAGATTTCTTCCCTACAAAAGCTCCAAACTCCGGAGCCCAGTCGGGGAGAAAAACAAAATCCAGGGAATGCACTAAAAACAGTTTTCTCCTCTCATTATCGATACTCCGGAGAACCTGATGTCCTTTCTACAACGATTTTCACAGAGGCAGGGCCTTGCACTATACAGTATATCGGCTATAAGAGAGTGTCTCAGAGCTTTTGTTCCCTCCAGGTATAAGGCCAGCTACTGATTATGTCTAGAACCCCAGTTATTACTCTACTCTGGATAACTCAGAGTTTCATTAAAGTTGGATTAATTTTTTGTTTGTGTAGAGTTTCTCTATTGCCGGCCTGGATCTGAAGGAAATGAACCAAACACCGGTGTCAGCGAACTCCCCCCAACCCCCCCATGTACATGTCGTAATGAGATTGATACAGTAAATGCAGACCGCGTGTTTTCCGCCTGGCGTGCTTCACTTCCATTGTTTGTTCCGGCTCACAGATCAGTTTAAACCCCCAATTCATCTGCCACATGTCATGATTAGCGGATTATTAGGGTAATCTGTACAAGACGGGAGTGTAAAGCCCTTTGCTTAGGGAAAGATAGGCTGACAGAGTGGAAAACGAGGACAGAAGAATGTATCATCGCTTAATATCCTTCACCGCCCCGAAGAAATGTTTATATTTTGAGTATCCATGATGTAGAAGACCCATCCATAGTGTAGAAGAGGGGCCTATTGCATGTCTATTGGGTTACAATAGTGGTGGTCAACTAAGCTAAAGCTAAAAGGGCCACATTCAGTATAGGACAGAAGACTGTGAGATGCTTTAACTCTTTCACTGCTAAAGCCACTTTTGTGTGTTTTACAGACATTTAAAGAAAAATAATTTTAGGCCTGAAGATTACTTAAAAAACCCCCAAACATTCTTTATTTTCTGAAAGAAGACACCCTAGAAAATAAAATGGCGATAGTTCCACTTTTTATATGTCACACAATATTAGTGAAATGGTTCATGAAACATAAAAACACAAACATTCTGGCAGAGACTATCGCAATATATTACCCATTTTTGATAAAATATACAAGGTGAGGTTGTGCTGAGGAAATAGACACCCAACATGCCAAAGCCTAAAATTGCATGCACCAAACATCAGTAATCCGATATCTTCAATAAATGATGCTTTAAGGTCTACAGGTCATCAACTTATGCCGCGTACACACGATCAAACAATCCGGTGGAAAAGTCCGGCAAACTCAAGTCCGCCAAACAATCCCCCCGTGTGTAGCCTCCGGCATACTTTTTTGACCCGACAGTACGGCGGACTTAGAATTTCGGTTTGCACAACAATCTGCCCGCCGTACTCGCATTTCGGCGGACAATCCGGCCGTGTGTATGCCAGTCCGCCGTAGTTTTGAAATGAGCGGACTTTTCCCGCCCGGAGAAAAGTCCGCTCATTTCGAGCGGGTCTCCAGGTAGGCGGGGCCCACGAAGGAGACGTCGCTGGCCCCGCCGCCTGGTATGGACTTAAAGGGGAACCCCAACGCCGAAAAAAATCGGCGTGGGGTCCCCCCCAAGTCCACAACAGACCCTTGTCCGAGCACGCTACCCGGCCGGCCAGGAAAGGGGGGCGAGCGTACCACTTAGCCGTACCAGGCCGCGTGCCCTCAACATGGGGGGTGCCTTGGGGAAGGGGGGGGCGGCGCGCCCCCCCCACCCCAAAGCACCTTGTCCCCATGTTGATGAGGACAAGGGCCTCTTCCCGACAACCCTGGCCGTTGGTTGTCGGGGTCTGCGGGCGGGGGGCTTATCGGAATCCGGGAGCCCCCTTTAATAAGGGGGCCCCGGATACCGGCCCCCCACCCTATGTGAATGAATAAGGGGTACAATGTACCCCTACCCATTCACCTGTAAAATAAAAGTACAAAAAAAAACACAACACACGAGATAAAATACTTTATTGTACAGCTCCAGGGGTCTTCCGTCTTCGGGGGTCTTCTCGCCGGACTCCTCCGCTATCTTCTTGTAGCTCTTTTGCTAGCGGAGGAGTCCGGCTTTCTTCCTCGCCACCGGCCTCTTCTCCCGACTTCGGGGGTCTTGTCCCCCCTCTTCGGTTCTTCTGCCGGGCCACCGCGCCTTCTTATAGCTCTTTTACAGGCGGTGGCCCTGTCTTCTGTCGCCGCTGCCGCCTTCCGTTCTTCTTCTTCTTGGGGGGACCTCTGGACTTGGGAGGACCTCCACGCCAATTTTTTTCGGCGTTGGGGGTTCCCCTTTAAGTCCATACCAGGCGGCGGGGCCAGCGACGTCTCCTTCGCGGGCCCCGCCTACCTGGAGACTTTCCTCCGCGTGTGTGGGCGAGTCCGTTCATTTCGAAAATACGGCGGACTTAGTACGGCGGACTTAGTACGCCGTATTAGTCCGCTGAAAAAGTGCCGTGTGTGGGCAAGTAGCCCGTTCGAAAATTCCGACGGACAGTTTGGCAGACGTCCGCCAGACTAAGTACGTCGGACAGACGGCTACGTGTGTACGTGGCTTTAGAGTTACAGGTTGGGTACCAGGGGGTTACACCCTGTAGGCTACGCAGCCTGGGCTACTGCATGGGGACTGGGATCCTGCAGTGCTGGATAAGCCTAGCCATTCCTTAGTGAAGAGTGGGGGCAGATTTCTGATGTGACAGGGGGACTTGTATTATGAAGGACTTGTGTTGTTATGAAGGACTTCTGGTGTTCTTATGCCGCGTACACACGATCAGACTATCCAGCAGACTTAGTCTGGCGGACAAACCGCCGTAAAGTCCGCCGGACTGTCCGAACGAGTGGACCTGCCCACACATGGGACTTTTCTGGCAGACTAGGTCCGCCAGACTATCCGCCGTACTTTTGAAATGAATGGACTTGCCCACACACGGAGGAAGTCCGCTCATTTTGAGCGTGGCTCCAGGTAGCCGGGACTAGCGAAAGAAGTCAATGTCGCCGCCTTTGGCGGCGAGATTGACACGTTGCTGGCCCCCGTCGCCTGGTATGGACTTAAAGGGGAAGCCCTACACCCAAAAAAACGGCGTGGGGGTCCCCCCAAGGTCCATATCAGACGGTTATCCGAGCACGTAACCCGGCCGGTCAGGAAAGGGGGTGGGGACGAGCGAGCGACCCCCCCCCGAGCTGTACCAGGCCACGTGCCCTCAATATGGGGGGGTGCTTTGAGGAAGGTGGGGCCGCGCGCCCCCCCACCCCAAAGCACCTTGTCCCCATGTTGATGAGGACTAAGGCCTCTTCCCGACAACCCTGTCCGTTGGTTGTCGGGGTCTGCGGGCGGGGGGGCTTATCGGAATCCGGGAGCCCCCATGCGGGAAAAGTCCGTTCGTTTCAAAAGTACGGCTGACTAGCACACAGACGGCCGTATTGTTCGGCGGACAAATTTTGAGTCAAAACTACTTTCTAAGTCCACTGGACTTTTGGGTAAAAAAAAGTCAGTCTGAGCCCACACACGGGCGGATTGTCTTTCCGCCGGATAGTTTGATCGTGTGTACGCGGCATAAGGGACATCTGATGTGAAGGGGGTACTTCGGATTCGATAGGGGACTTCTGGTGTTATGAGAGACTTCTGATGTGAAGGTGAACTTTGGATGTTATGAGGGATTTTTGATGTGAAGTGGGGACTTATTGTGTGATGAGGGAATTCTAAACCCTTGTACACACGGTCGGAGATTCCGACAACCAAATCCGTCGGATTTTGTCCGACAGATCTTGTCCGAAACTGTTGCATACACACGGTCGGACAAAGTTGTCGGAAAATCTTCAGGCTAGTAGCCAATAGCTTTGATGTAGGAATTTGATCTGAGCATGCGTGGCACTTTGTCCGATCGGAATTCTCTACACATGATCGGAATATGTCAGATCTGAGCATTTTGTCAGAAAATATTTCCAGCAAGTTTGAAAATTTGGTCCGACGGATATTCCGACGGAAACAGTCCGATGCAGACCACACACAGTCGGAATATCCGACAAAACGCTCCGATCGGACATATTCCGTCGGAATCTCCGACAACACGCTCCGATCAGACACATTCCGATGGAATCTCCGATCGTGTGTACAAGGGCTAAGATGAACGGGGAATGCGGATGTGAAAAGGGGTGGGGGGGGGTTCTGGTGTTATGATGGACTTCTGGTGTTATTAAGGACTTTGTATATTACAGGTGGTACTTCTGGTGTTATGAGGGACTTCTGATGTGAAGGGGGATTTCAGATATAATGGGTGACTTCTGATGTTTTGAGCAGTTTAGGTGGACTTTGGATGTTATGAGGGATTTCTGATGTGAAGTGGGGACTTCTGGTGTGATGAGGGACTTCTAAGTTGAAGGGGGAATCCAGATGTGAAGGAGGGGGCTTCTGGTGTTATTAAGGACTTTGGATATTACGGGGGGGACTTCTGGTGTTATGAGGGACTTCTGATGTGAAGGGGGGACTTCTGGTGTAATTTACTTCAGATGTGAAGGGGGGACTTCTGGTGTGATGAGGAACTTCTAAGATGAAGGGGGAATGCGGACGTAAGGGGGGGGGGGGGGCTTCTCGTATTGTGGTGGACTTCTGATTTGAAGAAGGGACTTCTGGTGTTATGAGACACTTCTGATGTGAATGTGGCCTTTGGATGTTATGAGGGACTTCTGCTGTGATGAGGGACTTCTAAGATGAAGGGGGAATGCAGCTGTGAAAGGGGAGGGGGTGGGGCTCTGGTGTTATGAGGGACTTCTGGTCTTATTAAGGACTTTGTATATTATGGGGGGACTTCTGGTGTTATGAGGGACTTCTTATGTGAAGGGGGATTTCAGATATAATGGAGGGCTTCTGATGTTATGAGCAATTTATGATATGAAGGGGGACTTTTGATGTGAAGGGTGGGGGGGACTTCTGGTGTCATTAGGGACTTCTGATATGAATGGGAGGACCTCTGGTGTTATGAGGAACTTCTTATGAAGGGAGAATATTTGGTGTTTTGAGTGACTTCTGATGTGAAGGGGAAACTTCTGGTGTAATTGACTTCTGATGTGAAGGGGGGGACTTCTGGTGTGATGAGGGACTTCTAAGATGAAGGGGCAATGCAGACATAAAGGGGGGGAGACCTTCTCGTGTTATGGGGGACTTCTGATATGAAGGAGGGACGTTTGGTGTTATTAAAGCAGAGTTCCACCCTCAAAAAGTTTTTTTTTAAATTCAGCAGCTACAAACTCTGTGGGGGGGGGGGGGGGTGAAGGAGGAGGGGCAGAGCAAGAAGAGGAAATAACATACCTCACCACGGCGAGGCTGGGACAGAAGTTCACCTTTTTACTACTAAGGTTAGAAAAAAAATAGTATTTCCAAAAACAAGGGGTGGTCTTTTGTTTCAGACCAAGTACTAAAGTTGTGCGAAACTCCGGTTTTTTTAAGGACTTTGCATATTACGAGGGACTTCTGGTGTTATGAGGAACTTCTGATGTGAAGGGGGACTTCTGTTGTGATAAGGGAATTCTTATGAAGGGGGACTTCTGGTGTTATGAGGAACTTCTGATGTGAAGCGGATTTTGGATGTAATGAGGGACTTCTGGTGTAATGAGAAATTTCCGATATGAAGGTGGACTTTGAATGTGAAGGGGGCACTTCTGATGTGAATGGGGGGACCTCTGGTGTTATGAGGGACTTCTGTTGTGATAAGGGACTTCTTATGAAGGGAGAACATCTGGTATTATGAGTGGCTTCTGAGCTGAAGGGGAGACATTTTGTGTAATAACTCACTTCTGATGTGAAGGGGAACTTCTGGTCTGATGAGGGACTTCTGATGTGATGGGGGATTTTGTGTGAAGTTATTTCTGGGAGTGTGTTTATTCATTTATTTAAATACTATTAATTCATTTATCAATATATATATATTTTTTTTTTGGCCCACAAATATCTGTAAAATATACAATGTGGCCCTCATACTGAACAGTTTGGAGGCCCCTAAACTAGAGGGGATGAGAGGTTTGGAGGTAAATTAGATTCATGGCTATACAAACCCTTTAATAAGGGAGAGATATTTGAGTCTAAGTGCTGAGTGCTAAGGCCAATATTTTACATGAGTCTTCTATGTTGGGTATAGTTTTTGAAGTTTGTGCTCGCAGTTCTTCCCATACAGTAAAAATTGTGAGTAATTTTGTTTTCTTTTTCTTTGTTTAGGTGTCTTATGTGCTGTAAATGTTGATGAATGTGAAAATAACCCTTGCCAGAACAGTGCCACTTGTCTGGATGGAGTTGCTGACTATGCCTGTAGATGCCCTCATCCAGGGCTTGATGGTATTACATGGGGTGGTAAAAACTGCTCTGTGGTGCTGCAGGGGTGTTTGAATCACAGTTGCCAAAATGATGCCCTGTGCATCCCAACATACGAGCAGGAGGTCCATGGTTATACCTGCACGTGTCAGCCAGGGTTCTATGGAGAGCACTGCTTTGTTGCCACCACCTTTTCTTTCACTTCCAGCGGGTATATTATTTATGATCTAAATGCCTCAAACAGAAGCAAGAGGAGCATTCAAGAAGACAGCGCCCATATGACTGTGAGGTTTAGGACAACTTTACCAAACATGATCCTCCTTTATCGGGGGGATGAAGACAGCTACCTAATGCTTGAGCTTTATAAAGGATTTCTACAAGTTTTATTTCAAAACCAGAACTCTTCCTCTCGCCTGGTCATCGACGAGCACCGAGTTGATGATGGTCGTTGGCACGAAGCATGGGTTAGTTTGAATTCTACTCTGGAGCTGATTGTTCATCATGATGGTTGTACTAATGGTTCTTGTTCCATAACTCAAGCTCTTGGCGATGGCCATGATTTTCGACTCCCTGAATCATTTGCTACTGTGTACATTGGTGGACTTGCTCACAGCTCTCTGCTGAACAACACAGTGAGCAGAAAAAACTTCACTGGTTGTATGCAAGATCTCACAATTGACTTGAAGACCTTACTGCCACAGAATATAAGGCAAGGAAGCTCTTTTGATATGGAGCTCGGATGTAACAAAACAGATTGGTGTGATCCCAACCCGTGTCATCATGAATCACCATGCATTGACCTGTGGACCAGATATAAATGCGACTGCGTCAGACCATACACAGGTCCAACCTGCTTGCAAGGTAAGTAAATGATTTTTCTTTATGTCCTATAATGTATGCTATGCCCTACATTTAAGTAATATAGCTATCAAAATGTTTATGAGGACTATGTTTTGCAAATTGCAGGATATAAATAATAATGCAATATAGAAAACATGTATGGTACAGTATGTACACTTTTTTTGTCATTCATAAACAGACTCTTGATAGATGACCAAAATTATGGGGACACCCCTCCGAACTATTGAGTTTAGGTACACAAATCCTACTGGGTTTTGTGTAGAGGAACCCAAGTGACCTACTCAGAGCCCTGACCTCAGTTTTACTGAACACCTTTGGGGAGAATTGGATTGTGAGTCAGGTCTTCTAATCCAACATACTTCACAAAGTGGACATAAACATTCCTGCAGATACATCCTAAAACCTTGTGGCAAGGCTTCCTAGAGTGGTGAAGGCTGTTAAAGCTGCAAACAAAGTGGTGGTGGTGGGGGGGGGGGGGGGCGCAACTCCATATAAATGCCCATAGTTCTAGCATAGGATATCCAAACTCATAGAGGTGTGGTGTTGAGGTGTCCACAAACGTTTGTGATGTTCGGGTGTCCACAAACTTTTGTGATGATCAGGTGTCCACAGACTTTTGTGATGTTCGGGTGTCCACAAATGTTTGGCCATATAGTGTAATAAAAGCGGTAGGAGCAGGAGTTGGAGAATGGAGTATGGAATAGCTTCTTTCGGTTGCAATACTGTTTGTATATGAGAAAGGAGTATGATTGCTTGGGAAATAAGAGAAGACATATTTTTTTTTTTTTTTAGCTAAATTGGGAATTTACAACCCCACTGGCTGCTGATTGCAAACAGGGACCTGGAGCTATCAGTGACAGTGCAGTCACTGTGCTGGGGACTACAAGCACAGACAAGGGACCCCATCTGTCCCCATATAAGGAGTAGCTTGCAGTTAAAGTGGTCATAAAGACAGAAGTTTTTTTTTAATCTTAATGCATTCTCTGAATTAATATACAAAACCTTCTGTATGCATCAGCTCCCCTCAGCCCACCTAATACTTTCCTGAGCCCATCTTGATCCAGCGATGTTGGAGTGTCTCGGCTGCCCAGGACTCTCCCCCCTCATAGGCTGAGACAGAAGCCTAGTGCCATTGGCTTCCATAGGTGTCAAAGTCAGTGAGCCAATGAGGAGAGAGGGGAAGGGGCTGAACCGCGGCTCCGTGTCTGAATAGGCACAGGGCACAAGGAGCAGCGGCTTGACAGTTAGCCTGAAAGTGATACTAAAGTTTCAGTTTTTTTTATTTAAAAATAACAAACATGTAGTGGTTTTGCACAGAGCAGTCCAGATCCTCCTCTTCTCGGGTCCCTCACTGGCACTCCTGGCCCCTCTCTCTTGCTAAGGGCACTTAGCAAGAGAGAGGGGCCAGGAGTGCCAGTGAGGGACCCGAGAAGAGGAGGATCTGGACTGCTCTGTGCAAAACCACTACATGTTTGTTATTTTTAAAGAAAAAAAACTGGCAAAGTACCGTATATACTCGAGTATAGGCCGACCCGAGTATAAGCCGAGGCCCCCAATTTACCCCCAAAAAACTGGGAAACCTATTGACTCGTGTATAAGCCGAGGGTGAGATATGCCTGTCCATCCCTGTGTGTGTGTGTCCATCCATCCATCCATCCCTGTGTGTGTGTGTGTCCATCCATCCCTGTGTGTGTGTGTGTCCATCCATCCATCCATCCCTGTGTGTGTGTGTGTCCATCCATGTGTGTGTGTGTGTCCATCCGTGTGTGTGTGTGTGTGTGTGTGTGTGTGTGTGTGTGTGTGTGTGTGTGTGTGTGTGTGTACATTTTCTACATTCCCTAAAAGAGAGAACATGCAAATAAAGCATTGCATAGGGGGAGGATGCATGAAGTTGAGAGTTCCTGGGACATTAAGGCAGTGGACTGTGGAACTGGAGGAAGTAGGAATGTCAGCAGCACTTGCCAAACAGGTGTGGTAGTGATCAAAGTATGCAGATGGCACATAATGTGTGTGTGTGGCCTTGTGTGTCCAGCCTACCTGTGTCCCGAGCCTCCGTCCGGTCCCGAGCCTCCGTCCGGTCCCGTCCCGTCCCGAGCCTCCGTCCGGTCCCGTCCCGTCCCGAGACTCCGTCCGGTCCCGTCCCGTCCCGAGACTCCGTCCGGTCCCGTCCCGTCCCGAGCCGAGCCGAGCCTCCGTCCGGTCCCGTCCCAGGATCACCGCTCTTCGTCGGCGCCCATTCCCCTGTTCAAATGCCGCGCCTCCCTGTCTGTGATAGGCGGAACACAATTTCCCAGCAGTCTGTGTTCCGCCTATCACGGACATCCTCTGATCCTCGTCCATAGTATGAGGATGAGCGGATGTCCGTGATAGGCGGAACACAGACTGCTGGGAAATTGTGTTCCGCCTATCACAGACAGGGAGGCGCGGCTTTTGAAAGTTAGAATGGCCGCTGTCTGTCTGCTCGACACGCTGTTCGGGCAGACAGACGGCGATGACTCGAGTATAAGCCGAGGGGGGCACTTTCAGCCTCAAAAAAGAGGCTGAAAATCTCGGCTTATACTCGAGTATATACGGTACCACATCTGGCCCCAAGGGCCATGGTTTGGAGACCACTGGTGTAATCTGAGACCTGAGTGGAGGGAATGGACATGCCTCCTTTCTATACAGTCTCATAAGGAAACATGCATAGCTGAGACCCTCGATCACCTGCGGCATGCTGGAGAGGGTAGGCCCATCTCTCGGGATTCTTCTGTTGGCATAGACCCAAGGGTCTCCAAACTTTCTAAAGAAAGGGCCACTTTACTGTCCTTCAGACTTCAGGGGGGCTGGCCTTTGGACAGCGGGAGTAAACCATGCCTAATGTTTGGTGTTAGGGGGAGAAATAGTTGGTGTCAGTGGGAGGAATCGTGTCCCATCCTTTGGTGTCAGTGGAAGGAATTATAGCCCATCATTGGGGTCAGACTGAGGAATAGTGCACCATTGTTGGTGTCATTGGCAGGAATAATGACTTTAAGGGCCGGATACAGGCAAGCAAAGGGCCACGGTTTGGAGACCACTGGCATAGACATTGAGAAGGGACTTATGCAGGTAGCACAGGAATGAGAGAGCAGACAGAAATCACATTAGGTGCTTTGAGTAGAGGCAAGTGCAAAATATAAGATATGCTTTGTTCATTTTTCATTTCAGAGATTTACAACCATTTTACTGCTTCTAGATGTTCCGTATAATGTAGCAAATGTTTACTTTTTAAGCTCACTTTAAGGCCTCATGCACACGAGAGGCTGTTAAACGCGTGTTCAGATGGACACTTTTTTCAACTGCCCCTGAACTCATTCAATGTTATCCTATGTGTCCATGCACACAGTCTAGTTTTTGGCCGTTTTTATGCAGTTGCGTTTAACCTCGTTTTTCCAGAAGCAAAAAAATGGGTTCAGACGCAAAAATTTCCACATTTCAGATGCAAAACGCAGCCAAACGCGGCACCTGTGTTTAGCCGCGTTTGTGTTTATAAGCGTTTTTAAAGGAACCCAATTTTTTGGACCTGAAAACTCAGAAATATGATCTGAGAATGGCATTTTGCGACCCGACTTTGGGGCCCATATCTTGGGGCCACCTATTGCCAGGAACCCCAAATTTGGTATGCAGATACTGTGGAACTAGCACTACAACAAATTTGAGGTTCCTATCACTAAGAGACCCTGAGAAAGTCAGGTCGCAAAATGTCATGCACTTTTCTGCATCAGAGATACATGGCCTCAAAGTCAACTGTGACCATCTGCAGCAATGTAATTTGGTCATTAGGGTTGGGTGTTATGGTAAGTGGTTATCCGTTAGGGTTATTGTTTAGGATTAAGGGTTGGATTAGGGTTAGGGTTAGGGTTGTTTAGGGTTAGGGTTAGTGTAAGGGATAGGGTTAGCTGTTAGGGTTAGGGGTAGGGTTAGTGTTAGGGTTAGTGGTTAGTGTTAGGGTTATTGTTTAGGGTTAGGGGTAGGGTTAGGATGAATGGTTAGGTTTAGGATTCTGAATATTTTAATAAGGCATTAAAAAATATTATACTACTATATACAGCAGCAAAGAATTAAAATATATTAATCAATACATATTTCACGATAAAAATATATTAAAAAATTGGCCAAATAAATTTAAAACAATTATAAAAAATCGAATTAATTAACATAGATTTGCTTTTAAATAAAACAATTTGAAACTAGAAAAAATGAATAAAAAAATATATTAAGATTAAAAAAAATAACTGTTTTAATATTGTTTTATATTAGAAATAATGGAAAATTTTAGATATTTAAAAAAAATTGATAATTTGCTATAAATAGACATTATTTTTTTTTAAATAAAGGACAGAGAAAAAAATGTATCTGTACATCTATAGATAAATATATTTTATAAATATATACACATACCTGATCGTTACCAACAGACGTTCCTCTGGTGACACACTGTTTCTCATATTGGTGTCCATGAATGTCAGACCAGGTCGTACTTTTTCTAAGAGCAGATCAAATGTGACAATGGACATCTGGCTAAAATTAAAAAAACTTGTTGGGGTAGGTACGCAGCTGCACATACATGTTTGTGAAATATCCAACGGACATTCGCTGTCCCATCAATGGATGGGTCCAGTATCGACGAGCTCTGACTCTGGACCTCTCACTAAATTTGCGACGACGTTGCTGTCTCATCAAGAGCAACATCAGGAGCATTTCCTGACATATATTCAATATGGGATCCATTTCAAAATATATACCACAGAAAGAGAGGCAAATGCAAGTGTACAACTGCTCTCTATGCTGCTGCTGCTCACTCTGATCAAAATAGCAGAAATAGTTAAAAAAAACATGCTTTGAAAGCTTGGGGAGGCTCTACATGATGTTATCTTTATAAACGCTTATAAACACAAACTCAGCTAAACACAGCTAAACGTGGCATGCAAACGCAGGAAAACGCTTTTTTTGAGCAGAGTTTTCACCTGCGTCTCGTGTGCATGAGGCCTAAGTTGGCAAAAGTAGATCCATCCATCTGCCACCTGTTGTTATCATATTTGATCTCTATAAATCTGTAATTTCCTCTTGTCTATCAAAAAAAAAATTCTCCTTGTAAACAATTATTTCCGATCTCCTCTTCTTCAAGATAATAAAATATTTTATTTTACCTTTTCATAGAATATACATCTGCTACTTTCTTCCATGAGATGGTGCCCAGCTATGCCAGCTTTGCCATCACCCAGGACATCGGAGATTCATTCAATGTGTCAGCTTTCATCAGGACTCTCAAACAGGACGGCCTTTTGTTGCAGATCGGTAATGGAAGCACGAACAGCCTTACAGCTCACCTGAAATCTGGATACATTCATATTAGCGCAATGTCAATAAAAATGGCATCAAGAGAATATGTTAGCAATGGCAAGAAGCACATGATCAATATATCGGTCAAGGAAGGTCTGGTCTCCGTCAGTGGCCTGAAGAACAAGGAAGACCTGGACCAGCTGCCGCCAATATCACTGTCAGCAGGAGACACGGTTCTTGTTGGGGGAATGCCCCCAGGTGGGAATATTGATCAGTGGGGGGGATATTTCAAAGGATGTTTACAGGATGTAAGAATCAATGACAATCGTCTAGAGATGTTCCCAATGGATAATGAAAACTTTGCATCTATTCCTACCATCAGCAATGTTACAAAGGATTGTGTTTCCGATGATACATGTAAAGTGAGTATTGATACAATATAGACCAGTGATTCTCAACCAGGGTTCTGTGGAACTCTAGGGTTCCTCCAGAGGTTGCTAGGGGTTCCTTCAGCATTGGGCCATTTCTACCTCTCGTATAAGTTCCCACCGACACCATTGATCTTTTTAGCTATCTGTAAGGAGGTAATTCTTCCCAATGACCACAAGTGTAAGGACCATTCTTCCCATTAACCATCACCCTAATGTATCATGAGTTGCAGATTTCAAATTTTTTAGAAGGGATTCCCCAAGACTGGAGAACTATTTCAAGGGTTCCTCTGTGTTGATAAGGTTGAGAAAGGCTGATGTAGACTTTTAGACCTTTATATATTGTCTATATTATATATTGTGGGTGCATGTGGGTGGTTCTAGAGAAGTTGGGATGAAATTCTGTTTACATTTATCCCCCCCCCCCCCTTTTTGCATAACCACTGGAAAAGAAAATGTGAGTATACTACCCATTCCCCAACTTCTTTCCATGGAACTTAGGTGACGTCATCCATGTAGGATGTGCAGAGTACTCAAAATCTCACTAAGATGTTCCTATCACTGGGCTTCGGGTCTTGCTGGATTTGGAGTACTCAGCATTCCCAGGACCTTGTGGGAAGTCGATGTCACCCCCTGCTCCATGGAATTTAGAGAAAAGGCGAGTACTTATTTTTTCTATCCTCTAAAGCAGGGGTCTCCAAGATTTCTAAACAAAGGGCCAGTTTACTGATCTTTAGACTTTGAGGGGGCCAGACTATGGCCAGTGTGAGTAGAAAAGAAAAGTAAAGAAAAGTCAAGAAAAGTAAACTATACCCCACCTAGAGGTCGGCCGATATATCGGTCGATATTTGCAGTTTTTTAATTAATCGGCATTGGCCGATTGTGCTGTTAAAAAAGGCGGATGATATATTCAGCAGGACTTGCAAATGACTTCAGTAATAGAAGTCAGTGCAAGTTGCCTGGAGACTTGAGTGAAGTGACTTGTCTCCTCTCTGGGCAGTCTGCCAAGAAAAGATCAAAAAGATACAATGTTTACACTTGAATGAATGAACTCAACTCAGTGTGTACAGTTCTCAGTTTAACCATTTAAAGACTAAATCTTTTTTGACACTTGATGCTTACAAATAAAAATCCTGTATTTTCTGCTAGAAATTCACTTAGAACCCCCAAAACTTATATATATATTTTTTAGCAGAGATCCTAGGGAATAAAATAGCGGTTGTTGCAATATTTTATGTCACACGGTATTTGTGCAGCGGTCTTTCAACCTCAATTTTTTGGGAAAAAATACACAGATTTAAAAAAAATAACAGTAAAGTTAGCCCATTTTTTTCATCCAAAAGTTTTGATTACTTGTTGTTGTGTAATATATATATATATATATAAAAAAAAAATGTTTATATATATATATATATATATATATATATATATATATATATATATATATTTCATTCTAAATTATACATACAAGTGAACTGTTTGGATGTTTGTTTTGTTTAATAAATGTAAGAAATTTTCTGTATCACTTAAGGCTGCTTTCACACTGGAGCGAGCAGGCGTTGACGGTAAAACGCTGCCAGTTTTAGCGGTGCTTTACCGTCATTTTAGCGGGGCACTTATAATCCAGCTAGCGGCCCAGGAAGGGGTTAAATGTGCCTGTGAAGCGCCACTGCCAAATCGCATTGCAGGTGCTTTGGCAACGGTGCCCATTCATTTCAATGGGCAGGAGTGGTGGAGGAGCGGTATACACCACTTGAAAGATGCTGCTTGCAGGACTTTTTTTTAACGTCCTGCCAGCGCATCTCCTCAGTGTGAAAGCACTCGGGGCTTCCACACAGACTGCAGGGGAACCGTTTTGCAGGCACTTTACAGGCGCTATTTTAAAGCGCCTGAAAAACGCCCCAGTGGGAAAGGTGTCTAACTGTTAGCTTTTATGAGATGAAGGGGAAAAAATAAATAAATAATCGGCCTAACATATGGGCCCAAAAAAATCGTCATCATATATCGGCCATTGGCCGTGGTGATTTCTAAATATCGGTATCGGCAACGGCCAGAGAAAAACCCATATCGGTCGACCTCTAACCCCACCATTGTCATTAATGCGAGGAATAGTGCCCCATTGTTGGTATCTGTGGAAGGAACAGAGCCCCATCATTGGTGTCAGTGAGCGGAATAGTGCCCCATCATTGGTGTTAGTGGGAGGAATAGTGCCCCATTGTTGGTATCAGTGGGAGAAATAGTGCCCTATCATTGGTGTCAATGGAAGGAATTGTGTTCCATCATTCTTTTCAATAGGCCCCGTCATTGGTGTCAGTGGAAGTAATAGTGCCCCATCATTGGTGTCAGTGGAAGTAATAGTGCTCCATCGTTGGTGTCAGTAGGAAGAATGGTGTCCCATCGTTGGTGTCAGTGGAAGGAATAGTGCCTAATCGTTGGTATCAGTGGGAGGAATAGTGCCCAGTTGTTGGTGACAGTTGTAGGAATAGTGCTTCATGATTAGTGTCAGTGGGAGGAATTGTGCCCCATTGTTGGTGTCGGTGGAAGGAATAGAGCCTAATCATTGGTGTCAGTGGGGGAATAGTGCCCCATCATTAGTGTCAGTGGGAGGAATAGTGCCCCATCATTGTTGTCAGTGGGAGGAATAGTGCCCCATCATTGGTGTCAGTGGAAGGAATAGTGCCTAATTGTTGGTGTCTGTGGAAAAAATAGTGCCCCATTGTTGGTGACAGTGGGAGGAATAGTGCCCCATCATTGGTGTCAATGGGAGAAATAGTGCCCCATTGGTGTCAGTGGGAGGAATAGGGCCCCATCATTGGTGTCAGTGGGAGGAATAGTGCCCCGCTGTTGGTGACAGTGGGAAGAATAGTGCCCCATTGTTGGTGACAGTGGGAGGAATAGTGCCCCATAATTGGTGTCAGTGGGGGGAATAGTGCCTTATCATTGTTCTCAGTGGGGGGAAAAGTGCCCTATCATTGGTGTCAGTGGGAGGAATAGCGCCCTATCATTGGTGTCCGTGGAAGAAATAGTGCCCAGTTGTTGGTGACAGTGGGAAGAATAGTGCCCCGTTGTTGGTGACAGTGGGAGGAATAGTGCTCCATCATTGGTGTCAGTGGGAGGAATAGTGCCCCATCATTGGCACATTGGCATTGGTGACATAGGATCTTTCATCCCGGTTGCAAGCCAAAATGTGCACCTCACTGTCTTTGAATGAATGTACCTTTTCTTAAAGGTGGAAGAGGGCTGCTGAGATCTGACCTTCCGAATTCACCCTTCAACATTGGGCCATGTGTTTGTTTTGTCTCTACCAGGGGCGGACTGACAACTCATGGGGCCCCCAGACAATCAGAGATTATGGGGCCACACAGTATACACAAACACACACAGTATACGATCACACAGTATGCATATACATGTACACACAGTATACACAGACATGTTTCTATTGGCTGAGAAGGTACTGGAGAGGTGGGACAGCTATAATCTCTGGATTTTTAGACCAAAAGTATGTCGGTAAGGGACATTTCAGAGACACATGTAAAAAGAAACACACATTTTTACATACTGTCCCCGGTTTTACTGAGGCTGGCAACCCTGACGGGGCCCCCTAGTGGCATGGGGCCCTCGGGCAGTGCCCGAGTGGCTCAATGGTCAGTCCGCCCCTGGTCTCTACCATGTTTTGGCTCTTTTGGTTTTTTCACTGCGTTGGACCACGTAAATCGGGTTCCTTTGCTGGTGTTTGGTCTTTTGAATATACATGAGATACAAACCCAAACAATTTGTCTGAAATATTCCTTTTTAGGATCAATCCCACTCAACGGCAAACAAAGTAATAGATACAATAAATAAATACAAGTATCATGTGCTTATGCTGTTGCATAATTAGTCAGGTTGAAAAAAGACACAAGTCCATCTAGTTCAACCAATAAAAAGCTGTTGGCTTTTAAACTTCCATACTTTTTTATAATTTTAGGTTGTATATTCCTCAATATGTTAAACCCTTTTTTTTTTTTTGTAGTCTCACCCATGCAAGAATGATGGCACTTGTGCTGTGACCTGGAATGAATTCACCTGCACTTGTTCGGCCAACTTCACCGGGGTAACATGTGAAGAGCCTGTGTGGTGCCATCGAAGACCATGTCCAGCAGACAACGTGTGTCAAGACATCCCTGGAGGATACACATGTATGGAACATTCAATATGGTTCTGTGTTGTATCATACATCCTTGTAGTATGTTATTATTTATTATTTGCGGATAGGGATGGGCCAACGGTTTGGTCCAAACCCTACAGGAGGTTCAAACAAAACTTTGACTGTTTGGGCAGTCAGACGAACGTCTGGACTTTTTTATTCGCTGTTTGGAGGGATCTGGAAATCATATATAGAAGCAGTAATTCTACCGCTTCTATATATGACCGTTCCCAACTGTCAATAGTTACTAAGGAAGCGGTGGGTGCTAGTGCCTGCCGTGCCCCTAGCAACCCTTAACGCCACCATCACCATTGACTTACATGGCCAGAAATCCCCAGCCATGTAAGCAAAGGGGTAGTGATGGAAATTACATCACTGCCCAAACATGGTCACTGGCCAGTAGTTCTACCGCTTCTATATATGACACCACCCCACTGTCAATAGTTACTAAGGAAGCAGTGGGTGCTAGCACCTGCCATGCCCCTAGCAACCCCATGATTAACTTGTGTGGCCAGAAATCCCCAGCCATGTAAGCAAAGGGGCAGTAATGATGATTACATCACTGCCCAGATATGGTCACTGGCCAGTAATTTTACCTCTTTTACATATGACAGCTCCCCACTGTCAATAGTTACTAAGGAAGCGGTGGGTGCTAGCACCCGCCGTGCACCTAGCAACCCCTAATGTCAACATCACTATTGACTTACATGGCCAGTAAGCAAAGGGGCAGTGATGGCGAAGATATCACTGCCCAAATATGGTCAATGGCCAGTAAGTTTACCGCTTCTATATATGTGATCTCCCCACTGTCAAAAGTTACTAGGGAAGCAGTGGGTGTTAGCACCCACCTTGCCCCTAGCAACGCCGAACTGCACCATCGCATTTGACTTGCATGGTCAGAAATCCCAAGCTGTGTAAGCGAAGGGGCAGTATTGGCGATTGCATCACTGCCCACATATGGTCACTGGCCATATTTGAGCAATGATGTTGACTTAATATGGCAATGGCCGTATTTGGTCATTGATATCAACACTATCGCTGCCCCTTCCCTTATATAGTTTCGGTGAGGAGTAGCATTTGGATTGGTCATCTGCGCTGGGTCCATTGAGAATTAGTTTTTTTTATTCTGACGCTTTCTTCATATTATAGAGATGCATACTTATCACGGGCACGATTAGGACACCCCATAGGCATGTTATTTGAAGGAATTAGTCATTTCCTTCAGATCCAGCATTGTCCTGCTGTGATCCACTTTTTTTCTGTGTTGGCAGGGGGATGGGGGGGAGAAGATTTGTACTGGGGGGGTGCTAAAAGGGTGAAGATCTGGAAGGGTTGGGTGGTAGTTTGGCATGTTTGTCCTGGGCACTAAATTACCTTGTCCCGACACTGGGTGGAGGGGAGGCAACATCCCACTAAGGGAGAAGATCTGGAAGGAATAGCTTATGCAGATTTCTACACCTTTATACCCCTAATGGTCAGTCTATGTATGAGATCTACTCTGAGGTCCCCTGGTGTCATATATGTTGAATTTGTAGGCCTAGTCAACGTAGTCTTTGAAGATCAGAACTCTATGTTCTTCTATTCCAATGCTCCCATTGATTTCAATGGTGTTCTACATCTGAACCTCTTTAACGTTTGCCAAACTCCCCTTGAACGGAACTCAGGGCAGTTCAGCTCATCCCTACTTAAGGAATAGCTTTCACAGATTTCTACCCCTTTGTACCCCTTAATGGTCAATATATGCTGTGTATGAGATGCACACTGAGGTCTCCTGACATCATGTATGTTGTATTTGTAGGCCTAGTCAACGCAACCTTTGAAGAACAGAACTCGGTGGTCTTCACTTTCAACATTTCATCAGATATACAGCTTAGATCAGTGTCGCTGGATTTCAGAACCAGAGATGAAAATGCTGTTCTGCTCCAGGCCTCCAAAGATTCGGACCATATTTCCATCATCATTCATGAGGGCCAACTGCATGTCAACATACAAAGTGGAAATAGTGTGGAGAAAGTCATTTATAATGGTAAAATAAAGGTCTCTGATGCCTTATGGCACAGGGTTCTGGTAAAGATGAAGGACTCTACAAATGTGCCTCCTCAATGGATAATCCATTTCGATAATGAAGATATTAGGACTCTAGGAAGCGCCGGTAGTCTGAGCTTCCTGACTGAAGATGTACCCATTGTCCTGGCTGAGAATTACACCGGATGCCTTGGACAAGTTTCTATAGGAGGTTTTTACATTCCATTTGCAGACCAGAAGTTTCCTCAGCACTTTGCTAGGAAAAGCCAAGATCCGCCAAACTTGGGTTGTAGAGGAGCTGATGTTTGTTCGGGGGCTCAATGCCTCCATGGTGGAACATGTCAGGATGACTTTAATTTATTTAGCTGTGCGTGTGCAGAAGGATGGGAGGGACCACGATGTGAAGCAAATATTGATGACTGCAAATCCAAGCCTTGCATTCATGGCCTGTGCATGGACCTGGAGGCCAGTTATCGATGCGACTGCTTCCTCGGGTACACTGGTAAAAACTGCGAGAGCAATGTGGATGACTGCCAGCGACATCAGTGTCTGAATGGAGGGACCTGCTTAGATGGCTTGAATAACTACACCTGCCGATGCCCAGCTACCTATAGCGGAGATTACTGCCAGTAAGTGTCTTATAATACTTCCATAAATCACACAACAGTTGCCTTCTATATACCTGTAAAAAAAGCTACTCATTCAAACTATGGCTTTGATTTACCAAAACTGGAGAATGCAAAATCTGGTGCAGATCTGCATAGAAACCAGATTCCCGTTAATATTGCCAAAGCTTAACCTGTTAAGGACCGCTCTTCGCAGATATACTTTGGCAGGGCGTCCCCCCCCCCCCACGTGAAATCGCCTACCTGTACATGATTTCATGCACTGGGTCTGGGGCATGTGTACGCGCACCCACCGGCAAACCGCTACCGCTGGGATTGGACACAGCAGGAGCCAATCGGTGTGTCTGGCGGATGCGGTGTCCAGCAGACGCCAAGACCGACAGGACACGCCAATGGTTCTGAGGAGAGGCAGAATGGCGGTCTGCCTATGTAAACAAAAACAAAAGAAGAATTAAATAAATATATCTCATGTAGACGCAATAAGTTTTAAGCAAACCAATCAATAGATGCTTATTGAGATTTTTTTTTTTTTACCAAAAATATTATATTGGCTTAAATTGATGAAGAAATTCGATTTTTAAAAATTTTAATTAATTTTAATTTAATTTTAATTACATTTTAATTAATTTTTTTATTGGATATGTTTTATAGCAAAAAGTAAAAAATAATGTGTTTTTTTTTTTTTAATTGTCACTCTTTTTTTGTTCATAGCGCAAAAATAAAAAAGTGCAGAGGTGATCAAATACTACCAAAAGAAAGCTCTAATTGTAGGGGGAAAAAAAACGCAATAAATTTTATTTGGGTACAACGTTGCACGACCGCGCAATTGTCCAGTTAACCACTTGAGGACCGCCCGCCGTCATCGTACGTCGGTACTTTGATATAGGCTGCCATAACCCCCTGGTATTTTCTTCAACAGCGGGCGGTCCTCTTTCAGATAAAAGTGGTCTCTGGGGCATATTCGCCGCAAGATCACTTTTATCGGGGTTGGGGGGGAAGTGGGAAAGGGCCTCCCGCCGCTTACCAGAACTGTCAGTAGTGGCAGAGATTATGGCGTCCTTTTCCACAGTAGCCCATTATGTGTCACTTACCTGACACAGGAGCCAGCGATGTCACCGCTGTCCCCTGTAGTCCGCCGCATCCATCTTCTCGGTGGGTCTCGCAGCTCCGCCGCTGTCATTCGGCGAAACCGCGATGACGTCACTCCCGCGCATGCGCACGGGAGCCTAGACGCGCGGCATTGCGCGGCATCTTCGTTATCAAGGATGCCACACTCAGTGCGCCTGCGCGCCAGCGGTGCCCGTCTTCGGGAAAATATCTCCTAAACCGTATAGGTTTGGGAGATATTTCTTGGACCTACAGGTAAGCCTTAATCTAGGCTTACCTGTAGGTTAAAGTGGTTTGTAAGGGTTTACAACCACTTTAAAGGGGAAATTTTAAAAATTTTTTGCAAAAAAAAGACATTTATTTATTTATTGTTTGCAAAAAAAAAAGACTTTTATTTATTTTTTGCAAAAAAAAGACATTTATTTATTTTTTGCAAAAAAATGACATTTATTTATTTTTTGCAAAAAAAATACATTTATTATTTTTTTTTTTTTATGCATTTAAGTGTAAATATGGGATGTGAGGTGTTTTTGAACCCAGATCGCACATTAAAGAAGTCCTGTTGTGCTTTTTTTCTATTACAAGGGATGTTTACAGGTATTAGGAATAAAAGTGAATAAAAGTGACACAAAAAAAATGTTTTTAAAAGGACAGTGTAAAAACCCCAAAAAGTTAAAAAAAAAGTTGAGTTCGCACGCTGAGTTCGCGCGCAGAAGCGACCGCATACGTAAGTTGCACCCGCATATTAAAACTGTGTTCAAACCACACGTGTTTGGTATCGCCACAATCGGTAGAGCGACAACAATAATTCTAGCCCTAGACCTCCTCTGTAACTCCAAACTGATAACCCATAGAAATTTTTTTAACGGCACCTATGGAGATTTTTAAGGGCCATTCCATGCGCAATTTTGACGCGTGACATGTTGGGTATCAATTTACTCGGCATAAAATTATCTTTCACAATATAAAAAAAAAAAATTGGGCTAACTTTACGTTTGTGTTATTTTTTTAATTCAAAAAAGTGTATTTTTTCCACAAAAAATTATGCTTGTAAGAACACTGCGCAAATATGGTGTCAGATAAAGTAATGCAATGACTGCCATTTTTTTTCTCTAGGGTATCTGAAAGAAAAAAATATATATATATTGGGGGTTCTAAGTAATTTTCTAGCAAAAAATAAATAAAAAATGTATTTAAACTCCAAGTCTGAAAAATAGGTTCGGTCCTTACACTAGTTAAAGTGGTGTTGCCACCAAAAAAAAAAAAAAGTGTTTAATTTCTTAAAAAAAAAAAAAAAAAATTGTTGGAAAAATTATTTTTTTACTCACCTCTAAATACCTGTTGCTAGGGAGTCCCTCGTAGTCTGCCTTCTTCCTTGCCCAGGCTGATGACATCACTTCCCCTCGCGCCGCACAGTCATCTGGGACCTGTCACGTGTCCCAGATGACTGTGCGGCGTATCACAGCGCCCTGCGCCGCTCGCGCATTCACAGTGGGTGCCCGGCTGTGTAGCCACAGCCGGGTGCCCACAGTACGAATGACGACGTGCACAGTATGAATGAGTGGAGAGGGGAACTAGGGGGGGCTTCGTTCGCCCGCATCGCTGGACCCTGGGACAGGTAAGTGTCCGATTATTAAAAGTCAGCAGCTGCAGTATTTGTAGCTGCTGACTTTTTAAATTTTTTTTTTTTTTTTTTTTTAGGGCCACCTCACTTTAAAGTAATGCAGTGCCGTATCGCATAAAATGGCCTTGTCATTAAGGGAGGTAAACTTCCCGGGTGGTTAATTGAACAAGCTGAAGTTAGAATCTGATTGGCTACCACGCACAGATGCACCAGATTCTACGCTCTCCAGTTTTAATAAATCAAACCCCCAAATGTAGATCACTTTTGGGATTTTTGTTGTTTTGTATCACACACAATGCACTTCTCTATATACTTCTCTCCCATCAGGTGGCCTTACCCCCCTGCACGGTGCGGTATTAACGTAACATGTCTTAATGGAGGCAAATGTAGAGATGGAATCTGGGGAGCCAACTGTACCTGCCCGCTGGGCTTCAAAGGAAAAAGGTAAATTCACGCTTATTGCTCTCCTAAGAGCTGCCGGGGAAAGTCAACACAACTAGTGTTTCATATCTTGCATGAAAGCATTATCCAACGGCCTGCTCCTTAATGCCTTATCTAAACCAAAAACAAAAATGTAATATACTGCAATCTACAAGTCCTTAGATGTGGTGGCTGCATTTGATTTTCTTTTTTTTTCTTTTTTTCTTTCTTTATTTTTTATTTCAGGCTTTTCTTCCTTTATTGTAATACACAGGTGCATGTCAAATAATTAGATTATTATTATACACGAGATATATATATATATATATATATATATATATATATATATATATATATATATATATATATATATATAAAATAAAAAATAATATATATATATAAATTATATAAATCGTGTATAATAATAATATTACAATTTTTTGACATGCACCTGTGTATTACAATAAAGGAAGAGAAGCCTGAAATAAAAAATAAAGAAAGAAAGTAAAACTAATGCAGCCACCACATCTAAGGACTTGTAGGTTGTTGCAGCATATTATATTTTTTGTTTTGGGTTTAGATATGCATTAAGGAGCAGGCTGTTATTGTATAAAATGATATATATATATATATATATATATCGTCAAAAAGTAATTTTTTTTTCCAATAATTCAATTAAAAAAGTGAAACACCCCCCAAAATTCAGTATCTCAGAAAATCTTAATATTACAGAAGACCAATAAAAAATAAATAACATTTAAAAAAAAAGGATTTTTAATACAGTAATGTTGGCTTAGTGAGAAGTCTGTCCATGTGTTCACTCAGTACTTGGTCACGGCTCCTTTTGCGTGAATTGCGGCATCAATGCGGTGTGGCATGGAGGAGATTAGCCTGGGGCACTGCTGAGGTGTTGTGGAAGCCCAGGTTGCTTTGATAGCGGCCTTCAGCTCATCTGAATTGTTGGGTCTGGTGTCTCTCGTCTTCCTCTTGGCAATAAACCACAGATTCTCCATGGGGTTTAGGTCAGCCGAGTTTGCTGGCCAATCAATCACAGTGATACCATGATCATGTGACCAGGTATGGGTCGTTTTGGCAGTGTGGGCAGGTTCCAAGTCCTGCTGGAAAATATAATCAGTGCCTCCATAAAGCTGGTCAGCAGAGGGAAGCATGAAGTGCTCTAGAATTTCCTGGTAGAGGGCTGCACTGACTTTGGACTTCATAATACACAGAGGACCAACACCAGCAGATGACATGGCTCCCCCAAATCATCACTGACTGTGCAAAACTTTGCATTTCATTTGGACATCAAGGTCCCAGAGTCTGGAGGAAGAATGGAGAGGCACAGAATCCAAGTTGCACAAGGTCTAGTGTGAAGTTTCCACAGTCAGTGATGATTTAGGGAGCCGTGTCATCTGCTGGTGTTGGTCCATCAAGTCCAAAGTCAGAGCAGCCTTCAACCAGGTATCAACCGTAATTTTCCATTTCTGGTGCCAATCGAAGTGAGAATACTACGTCATATATGCTGCCATGTCAGCACTAGGAAAATTTTATCTCGTACTTACCAGGTTTGGCCTAAAAGCAAATTCTAACACTGCACATCAGCCTGAACACACCATCCCCACGATGAAGCATGGTGGTGGCAGCATCATGTTGTGGGGATGCTTTTCTTCAACAGGGACAGGAAAGCTGGTCAAAGTTGATGGGAAGATGGATGGAGACAAATACAGGGCAATCTTAGAAGAAAACCTGTTGGAGTCTGCAAAAGACTTGAGACTGGGGTGGAGGTTCACCTTCCAGCAGGACAACAACCCGAAACATACAGCCAGAGCTACAATGGAATGGTTTAGATCAGAGATCTCCAAACTATGGCCCTCCAGCTGTTGCAAAACTACACGCCCCATGAGGCATTGTAAAACTCTCACATTCACAGACATAACTAGGCATGATGAGAATTGTAGTTCCTGAACACCTGGAGGGCCATAGTTTCGAGACCCCTGGTTTAGATCAAAGCATATTCATGTGTTAGAATGGCCCAGTCACAGTCCAAACCTAAATCCAATTGAGAATCTGTGGCAAGACTCGAAAAAATTGCTGTTCACAGACACTCTCCACCCAATCTGACAGAGCTTGAGATATTTTGCACAGAAGAACGGGCAGAAATGTCCCTCTCTAGATGTGCAAAGCTGGTAGAGACATCCCCAAAAAGACTTGTAGAGAAAGGGGGTTCTACAAAGTATTGACTCCGGGGGGCGCCATACAAATGCCCCCCCCCCCTACACTTTTCACAGATTTATTTGTATCATTTATCATTTTCCTTCCACTTTACAATTATGTGCCACTTTGTGTTGGTCCATCACATAAAGTCCTGATAAAATACATTTACGTTTTTGGTTGTAACATGACGAAACGTGGGAAATTTCAAGGGGTGTGAATACCTTTTCAAGGCACTGTATCTACATGGTCAGGTGGTCGGGTGAGAGCAATAAGATTATGAACTGCTATGTTTGGAGATATGTTTGGAGATATGTTTGGAGATCTAGCCATTACAATGTGATGTTTATGGCCTCCTAGGTGTGAAATTAATATTGATGACTGCGAGCCAAACCCGTGTCTTAATGGTGGATCTTGCCAAGACTCTGTCAACAATTTCAAATGCATCTGCAACTCAAGCTTCAGTGGGATCCGTTGTGAGGTAAGTGTGATGTCCTACCTACGAGCATGATGCTGACCTCCACAATGACAATACTCCACTCATCAAACAAGAGCCTCACCACGCAACCGAGAGGTCACCTTAGTCGCAGCTCTCTATAACCTGCGTTCTTTCATTGCTGTTGCTTTTGGAATCTGCATGCTTGTTAAGTGACTGTTAACAATCTGTTTGCATGTTCTTTGTAACAAAGTATCTTATTATGTACAAAGAAAAACCAATCGTTATGTCATTGGATCAATTCTAATTTGTATTTATGGGAGTTCAAAGAACAATAACAACCTTTGTACTTTCCCAACTAACAAGGTCATGGTGGGTACAAAAATAACAAAGATACGTAATTTCAACTCTTCCCAGCTTCCTGAAAAAAAAATTGTTGGTGGAGCGCTGGGGACCTGAATATGGAGATGATGGGGCTTGGAATCCAAATTTTCAGATGTAATGGTCTATCCCCAGTAATCTAAAGAACATAGAAAGGATGAGCGTGTCACCAATTTAATATGAGTCTAGTAAGTCTTTATTGCACGACAAAAGTTTAAAAGTGACCTTTAATACGATATAGGGGCTAAAAACTCCCCTTCATCAAGAAAGTCATGTGATATGTGACGAAACGCATTGTGAGTGATGTCGCACATAATACCCAGAGGTGGAAGGGCAAGGCAGGCATGGAGGGGTGATGTCAATGTGCAGTCTATTAAGGGGCAATACTATATATTTTAAAGCGATTGAGTAGCACGATGATGGCTTTTTGACTTCTTCTGAGCTACAGTATGGGAAGAAAGTATTTGATCCCTAGCTGACTTTGTACGTTTTGCCCACTGATAATGAAACATTCAGTCTATAATTTTAATGGTTGGTTTATTTTTCCAGCAAAAGACAGAATATCAACAAAAAAATGCAGAAAAACGCGTTTCAAAAAAGTTATAAATTGATTTGCATTTTAATGCGTAAAATAAGTATTTGATCCCTTTGCAAAACATGACTTGGTACTTGGTGGCAAAACCCTTGTTGGCAATAACAGAGGTCAGATGTTTCTTGGAGTTGGCCTCACCAGGTCTGCACACATCTCAGGAGGGATTTTGTCCTCTTTGCAGATCCTCTCCAAGTCATTAAGGTTTCCAGGCTGACATTTGGTAACTCGAACCTTCAGTTCCCTCCACATATCTTCTATGGCAGGGATATGCAATTAGCGGACCTCCAGCTGTTGCAAAACTACAAGTTCCACAAGGCATAGCAAGACTTTGATAGCCACAAGCATGACCCCAGAGGCAGAAGCATGATGGGACTTGTAGTTTTGCAACAGCTGGGGGTCCGCTAATTGCATATCCCTGATCTATGGGATGAAGGTCTGGAGACTGGCTAGGTCACTCCAGGACCTTTAATTTGCTTCTTCTTGAACCACTCGCTTATTGCCTTTGCCATGTGTTTTGGGTCATTGTCACGCTGGAAGACCCATCCATGACCCATTTTCAATGCCCTGCCTGAGGGAAGGAGGTTCTCACCCAGGATTTGATGGTACATGGCCCCGTCCATTGTGCCTTTGATCGGTGAAGTTATCCTGTCCTGAGAATCCCCCCCAAAGCATAATGTTTCCACCTCCATGTATGACGGTGGGGATGGTGTTCTTGGGGTCATAGGCAGCATTCCTCCAACACGGAGAGTTGAGTTGATGCCAAAGAGCTTGATTTTGGTCTCATCTGACCACCAACACTTTTACCCAGATCTCCTCTGAATCATTCAGATGTTCATTAGCCAACCTCAGACGTGCCTGTACATTTGCTTTCTTGAGCAAGGGGACCTTGTGGGTGCTGCAGGATTTCAGTCCTTCACGGCGTAGTGTGTTACCAATTCTCCCATTGGCGAATAATCGCACCAACTGTTGTCACCCTCTCACCAAGCTGGTTGGCGATGGTCTTGTAGCCCATTCCAGGCTTGTGTAGGTCTGCAATCGTGTCCCCGACATCCTTTGACAGCTCTTTGGACTTGCCCATGGTGGAGAGATTGGAATCTGATTGATTCTGTGGACAGGTGTCTTTTATACAGGTAACAAGCTGAGATTAGGAGCACACCCTTTAAGAGAGTGCTCCTAATCTCAGCTCCTTACCTGTACAGAAGACAACTGGGAGCCAGAAATCTTGCTGATTGATAAAGGATCAAATACTTAATTCACTTATTAAAATTAAATTAATTTATAACTTTTTAAAAATGCGTTTTTCTGGATATTTTTGTTGTTATTCTGTCTCTCACTGTTATAATAAACCGATCATTAAAATGATAGACTGATCGTTTCTTTGTCGGCGGGCAGGTTGTGGAATACACGTGGCAATTGAAATTAAAGAATTACAGAGGAGCACAGATTATTTTGCGATTTTTTTGACTTTTATTTAGCCACTACCGATCCACTCCATAGCAAATTGACTGCTACAGGGCGGCCCTACTGTGCAAAATCACAAATATGGACGTGATTCTGCACTTCCGCCTAGAGGGTGCGCAAGCCGGCTTCTGCTGCAAGTAATGGCAGCAGAAGCCGGTCTGCGCCGTGCCGGGCACTACACGTCCGCTGGCACCCACCGAACGTCGGGCATAAACTCAGAACGTAGCTTGGTCTATGTGAACAAGGCAGAGTTCTGCTCTGGGGGGGGGGGGGGGGGTCTCACCCCTTCTTTGAGGGTGAAATGTGCCCTCCTAGTAGCCTTATAGCGCAAAAAATAAAGAAAAAAACGCAGAGGTGATCAAATACCACCAAAAGAAAGCTTGGTGCATGACCGCGCAATTGTCAGTTAACCACTTCAGCCCTGGAAGGATTTCTACCCCTTCCTGACCGGGCCATTTTTTGCGATACGGCACTGCGTTGCTTTAACTGACATAGAGCTTTCTTTTGGTGGTATTTGATCACCTCTGCGGTTTTTATTTTGTGCGCTATAAACAAAAAAAAGTTCGACAATTTTTTGAAAAAATAAAAAATAAAATACAATATTTTGTACTTTTTTCTATAATAAATATCCACCAAAATTTTTTTTAAAAAAAACTATTTTTTTTTCATCAGTTTAGGCCGATACGTATTCTTCTACATATTTTTGATTGGAAAAAAACTGCAATAAGCGTATATTGATTGGTTTGCGCAAAAATTATAGCGTCTACAAAAATAGGGGATAGATTTATGTCATTTTTATTATTTTTTCTTTTACTGTTAATGACGGCGATCTGCAATTTTAATCAACATTGTGGCGGACAGATCACTTTTCACACTTTTTTGGGACCATTGACATTTATACAGCCATCAGAGCTAAAAAAAATAAAAAAATAAAAAAATGCACTGATTACTGTTTAAATGTCACTGGCAGGGACGGAGTTAACACTAGGAGGGCAATCATGTGGTTAGCTGCGTCCCCTGGGTGTGTTTCTAACTGTGGGGGGAGGGGACTGACTGGGGGAGGAGACATATCATTGTTCCCACTTAGTAGGAACACACAATCTGTCTCTACTCCCCTGACATAGCTGGGATTTGTGCGTTTACACACACATATCCCCATTCTCATTCGGGCGGGCGCCATGTTTTTTTGTTTATATCGCAAAATATAAAAACCACAGAGGTGATCGAATACCACCAAAAGAAAGCTCTATTTGTGGGGAAAAAAGGACGTCCGTTTTGTTTGGGTCCAGCACCGCACGACCGTGCAATTGTCAGTTAAAGTGACGCAGTGACGCAAAAAATGGCCCGGTCATTGAGCAGCCAAATCTGAAGTGGGTTAAACTCTCCAGTATCTCCCCAACTTTAAAAGTTTAAACTAACAGGTCTATAGTTACAGTACTTGATAAAGACTTTGTGCCCTTTTTTAAAACATGGGCACCAGGTTGGCCCTGCGCCAATCCGGTGGTATATGTGCAATAAAAAACTTACTGGACTTGTATTAAATTTGTGGTGCTCTCATCCCTTCTAAAAAAAAAAAATTTAGCTTCTTGACTAAACAGAGGTACAAAAGAAGATCTGGCACAATAAAATTCTGTTAAAAAAAATATGGTATAGAAAAATTGATATTTAAAGTGTATCAAAAGCTGAAACATTTTTTTTTTCCTTTTAGCTTTAGATAGAGTATTGATGGGTTTAGAACTCCTGTTAGGATTTAATTGCTGTCCATGATGGACACATTTTCTCTTTATTTGACCACTGTCAATGGAGCTGAAAGTCAGGGATATAATATAATTTTTTTGTTAATTAATTATATATATTATATGTAACATATAAAAAAAAAAAAAAAAAAATATATATATATATATATATATATATATATATATATATATATATATATATATATATATATAATGAAAAAAAATATATGTATATATGTGTGTGTCTATATATATATATATATATATATATATATATTATTATATTTTTAGATATATTGTGTAATATATATATTTTATATATAGTGTGTATATATATATATATATATATATATATATATATATATATATAATATATATATATATATAATATATATATATATATATATATATATATATATATATATAATATATATAGAAATTGGTAGGTATGTAGCAGGCAATGTTAGAAGAAGGATAGGTAGACATTAAGAGCGGAATATGAAAACGGATATAAATATATAAAAATTGCATCTTGTAAAATTTCTATAGACGACAGAATTGCAAATCCCATTGTTACTCACACTTGGCTTAGGAGTTGCAAAATTTAATTTAAAAATAAATTAATTATAAATTGCAATAGTAATCAAGTTGTCATGAATGTCTTTCATACATGACCGCTTGATTACTATTATGGTCTATGATTGGCTACAGCTAATCACATGGTACAGGGTGCTCTAAATTGGCCCAGGTACCATGTGATACCTGTGGGCCAATCACACCATCACGATGGTAAGCAAAACAGTAATGAACGGAAACCATTAAAGACTGTTTTGTTGACATAATCTTGTTAAGATTTCCTCTTACATCCTGTTGCTTTTATAGGACAGGACTTGAAGGTAAATGTCCCCAATGGGGTACAGAAAGAAAAATCGAAGCTTACAGGGGTTTACCCATTCCCTACTCCAGGGGTCTCCAAACTTTCTAAGGCCAATTTACTGTCCTTCAACCTTTAGGGGAGCTGGACTGTGCTTAGTGGGTGTAGAAAAGGCCCCAGCATCAGTGTCTCATCATTGGTTTTAGTGGAGAAATAGTGCCCCTAATGGATTCAGTAGGGGGAATGGTGCCCCATCATTGGTGTCAGTGGGAGGAATAGTGCTCCATCATTGGTGTCAGTGGGAGGAATAGTGCCCCATCATTGGTATCAGTGGGAGGAATAGTGCCACATAATTGTTTTTAGTGAGAGAAATTGTGGCTTTAACCACTTCAGATCCGCGCTATTGCCAAATGACGGCATTAGCGCGGACCTACATTTCCAGGACTACGTCTATTGACGTCGTCCTGGTTACGAGCGGCCTGCGCGCCCCCTGAGGGGCGCGCGCGGCGCGCTCTGTGATCGGCGAGTCCGTGAGACTCGCCTAATCACCGATCCGTGTAAGGGGTCGATCCCGACCCCTTATCACGTGATCAGCTGTCAGCCAATGACAGCTGATCATGTGATAGAACGGAGCCGGTAATCGGCTATTATTCCTCCTCGCGCTGACAGCGCGAGGAGAGAAAAAAAAAGCCGATCACCGGCGGCCGTGATCGGGACATCAGTCCCGATCACGGCCATCAATACAAGGGACCACCTGCCACCTGCCTGTGCCCACCTGCCTCCCGCAGTGCCATCCTGAAGTAAAATAAAAGAAAAAGTAAGTGCCCCCTGTCAGTGCCCATAGTGCCCACAGTGCCACCCACAGTGCCACCCACAGTGCCACCCACAGTGCCACCCACAGTGCCACCCCACAGTGCCACCCACAGTGCCACCCAATCTGCCTCAAAGGTGCTGCACCCCAGTGCCGCCCATCAGTGCCCAGCAGTGCCGCCCATCAGTGCCCAGCAGTGCCGCCCATCAGTGCCCAGCAGTGCCACCTATCAGAGCCACCTATCAGTGCCACCTATCAGTGCCCATCAGTCCCATCTATCTGTGGTACCTATCAGTGCCCATCCGTGCCACCCATCCGTGCCACTTATCCGTGCCACCCATCCGTGCCATCTTATCTGTGCCCATCTTTGCCCATCAGTGCCGCCTTATCTGTGCCCATCGGTGCCGCCTTATCTGTGCCTATTAGTGCCGCCTTAACTATGCCTATCAGTGCCCACCAGTGCAGCCCATCAGTGCCCACCAATGCAGCCCATCAGTGCCCACCAATGCAGCCTATCAGTGCCGCCTAATCAGCGCACTTCAATGAAGGAGAAAAATGACCCGTTTGCAAAATTTTATAACAAACTATTAAAACATGATTTTTTTTTTGCATCTTTTTTTGTTTGTTTAGCAAAAAATAAAACTCCGAGCTGTAACTAAATACCACCAAAAGAAAGCTCTATTTGTGGGAAAAAAATGATAAAAATTTCATTTGGGTACAGTGTTGTATGCCCGCGCAATTGTCACTCAAAGTGCATCAGCGCTGAAAGCTGAAAATTGGTCTGGGACTGAGGGGGGTTTAAGTGCCCAGTAAGCAAGTGGTTAATTGTGTTAGTAGGGGTAATGGTGCCCCAACCTTGGCTTTAGTGGGAAAATTGGTGCCCTTAATGGTGTTAGTAGGGGTAATGGTGCCCCATGGGTATAAAGGCAGGAAATGGCCACATCCAGTCCCTGGGACACATATTGAGGACCACTACCCTACTCTATCCAATACTAAAATAAAATTTGGCTATACATACACACTAAATAGTGTTCACTTTTCAAAGGGAACATTTACTTTACGAAGTGAAAAATCTTGTCCCCTTTCAACCCCACCATCTCCGATTGCCCATGGTAGGTTGCCGCCATATTGAATTTGCCCAGTGATGCGAATGTTGTAACAAAACAATAACCTAAACCTTCATGTACTAGGAGATTTGGTCTGATATGATCTATCCATAGGCTGCTGCATGTTTCTGTGTCACGTATGTAACAATGCATGCTATCTCTTCCGTGTACTGGCCGCTCACTGTCCTCTTCTTTCTTGATGCATGTTTCTATTCAACTTCTAATTACAATGCACTCTTCAGCTGTTTTGGATGCTCCCATGCTGCACTTTGTGGACCACAGATTTGAAAAATTATCATTGATGCTGGGTTTTTGTTGTTTGCCATAAAGAAATACCAGACGATGGCGAAAAGCTGAGATATTTATAAGAATATTTGTACAATCGGCCTTACTAACCTCTACCTCACTACTGCATCCATCCAGTACCGGTGGGGCAGACCTTGTAACATGATCTTCGTTTTTTGCAGAAAAGCAATTCAGCTTCGGCCTTCCCCTTTCCACTCCTGGGAGTTGCGGTCCCTGTATCTTGCGGTGTTGTGCTTCTGTTTATTATTGTGGTCATTTTTATGGTGTTGACGGCGAGGAAGAGAAGACAGTCGGAAGGCACATACAGCCCAAGCCAGCAGGAGGTAGCGGGGGCCCGGTTGGAAATGGACAGCGTCTTGAAAGTGCCTCCTGAGGAACGTTTGATATAAAACCATGAACATGTGACTGAGAACCTCATCTCAGATTTTATTTTGAAAGTGCCAAATTTTTGATGTCTTCACAGGTCCTAAGTAAGGGGATCCTTCATAGTGAGCTCCTTTTGTCCCTGGGTTCCCAAGTGAGGGACCTTTTATGAAGAGCTTTTTCTATCCCTGGGGTCCTGAGTGATGGATCCTCCATAAAAAATCTCCTGCTATCCCTGGGGACCTGAGTCTGGGATCGTTCATAGTGAGCTCTTGTTATCCCTGGGGTCCCAAAGGAGGGATCCCTTAAAATTAACTCCTCCTATCGCTGGGGTCCTGAGTGAGGGATCCTTCATAATAAGCTCTTGCTATCCTTGGGGTCCCGAGTGAGGGATCCTTGATAATGAGCTCCCCCTATCTATGGGGTCCCAAAGAGGGGAACCTTCATAATTAGCTCCACCTATTCCTGAGATCCTGCAGTAGGTATCCTTCATAATGAGCTCTTACTATCCTAAGGCGTCCTGAGTGAGGGATCTTCGTAATGGGTTTTCACTAACCCAAGGGGACCTGAGTAAGGAATTCTTCATAATGAGCTCCTCCTATCCCCGGGGTCCGGAGTGAAGGATCCTCTATAATGAACTTCTCCTATCCCCGGGGTCCTTAAGGAAAGATCCTTCATGATGAGCTCCTCTTATTCTTGGGTTACCAAAGGAGGAATCCTTCATAATGAGTACCTCCTATCCCTGGGGTCCTGAGTGAGGGGATCCTTCACAATAAGCTCCTCTTATCCCTAGGGTCCAGAGGGAAGGGATCCTTCATAATGAGCTCCTCCTATCCCTGGGGTCCCGACTGAAGGGATCCTCCATAATGAGCTCCTCCTATCCCTGGGGTCCCTAAGGAAATTTCCTTCATGATGAGCTCCTCCTATTCCTGGATTCCCGAAGGAGGAATCCTATATAAAGAGCTCCTCCTATCCCTGGGGTCCTGAGTGAGGGGATCCTTCACAATGAGCTCCTTTTATCCCTAGGGTCCTGAGGGAAGGGATCCTTCATAATGAGCTCCTCCTATCCCTGGGGTCCCGACTGAAGGGATTCTTCATAAAGAGCTCCTCCTATCCCTGGAGTCCAGACTGAGGGGAACCTTCATAATGAGCTCCTCCTATCCCTTGGGTCCTGAGTGAGGGGATCCTTCATAATTAGCTCCTCCTATCCCTGGGGTCTTGAAGGAGGGTAGCCTTCATAATGGGCTCCTCCTGTCCCAAGTTGAGGTATCCTTCATAATGAGCTCCTCCTCTCCCTAGGGTCCCGAGTGAGGGATCCTTCATAATGAGCTCTTCCTATCCCTTGGGTCCTGAGTGAGGGGATCCTTCATAATGAGCTCCTCCTATCCCTGGGGTCCCGAAGGAGAGATCCTTCAAAATGAGCTCCTCCTATCCCAAGGGTCCTGAGTGATTGGATCCTCCACAATGAGCTCTCTCTACCCCAATGAGTGTGTTGATTATGCTCACTGCACTAAAGGCATGGGAATACCCACTTGCAACATTTTTCCAACCAAAGTTGCTTGGCACTATCGAACAATCAGCCCGAAAACCTTTGACGGAAAGAAATATTTTGGGCAACTGATCATATGCTTAAAGCTACCTGAACCAGAATTCAACATCAATGGTTTCCAAATTGCCACCATCACCACTGCCTTGCCCCCATGTACAGCACATGACTTGGATATGCACTTGAACCAACTCGGACTTCATGCTCAGATCTTGGGAGCATCTATAAAGTAAATTTTGGTTATCTAATGTACCAGAATATCGCATACTGTATATAACATGGACTGTAACCTGGACTTCTTTTGATCTATTTATGCTCCATGATGTTCAATGTTGGGAGACTACTACACTGTATTGAAATGCCTGTCTGTGCCTTAGATCTGCGAAATAACTTTTTTCATTGTGACTTTTGGGGATTCATGTACTAAAGGCAAATAAGCCATTCGCTTTGCAAAGGAAGTTACATTTTGGCAAGGAAATTTCCCCAGAGCTTACTGAATGGGGGACTTGGAAGTTGCCACCATGTTGACTCCAGACCTGCCCCTCTTCTTCTTGGATGGGATAGGAGACAAATGTTGTATATATTGTTTTAGTGCCTTATAATTATTACTGTATTTTTGTATTTTGTAATGATCGGCCAACGATATTTTTGGAATCGAGCGTGTTCTATTCAAAAAGATGACTACTATTACTATACTCTGTTTATACCAGTGATGGACAACCTCGGCACCCCAGATGGTTTGGAACTACATTTCCCATGATGCTCCACTACACTGCAGAGCACAGGAGCATCATGGGAAATGTAGATCCTAAGGTTCTCCATCACTGGTTTATACCGTGTTACACTGGACATTGTAAAAAGTACTGACCGCTCATTTATAAAGAAGAAAAATGTTTTGGGGAAAAAAAGCGACTAATCAGAATTGACTTGTCAATCTTCCTGTGCGGGTGAGAAATCTGTTAAATGTGAAGTCTAGAGCGAGAGTAAAAAAAAAAAAAACGAGAAAAAAAATTAATGCAGGATTGTGTTTTGTTTTTTTTTTTGTTAAAAAAAAAAGGTGCAACTCCTTTACTGAGAAAAAAACAATCTCCGGGTGATCTGTGTACACTGCGAGGATTTCAAGGGGGACTCCACATTTGTTGAGCGAACTTTATTAAAAGTTTAGTGTGTATGTATATATATATATATATATATATATATATATATATGTATATGTGTGTGTGTGTGTGTATATATATATATATATATATATATATATGTATATATATATATATATATATATATATATGTATATATATATATATATATATATATATTTGTATATGTATTTGTGTGTGTATATATTATATATATATATATATATATATATATATATATATATATACAGTATCTCACAAAAGTGAGTACACCCCTCAGTAACATTTCTGTAAATATTTTCTTCTATCTTTTCATGTGACAACACTGAAGAAATTACACTTGTCTACAATGTAAAGTAGTGAGCGTACATCTTGTATAACCGTGTAAATTTGCTGCCCCCTCAAAATAACTCAACACACAACCATTAATGTCTAAACCGCTGGCAACAAAAGTCGGTACACCCCTAAGTGAAAATGTCCAAATTGGGCCCAAAGTGCAATATTTTGTGTGGCCACCATTATTTTCCAGCACTGCCTTAACCCTCTTGGGCATGGAGGTCACCAGAGCTTCACAGGTCACCACTGGAGTCCTCTTCCACTCCTCCATGACCACGTCACTGAGCTGGTGGATGTCAGAGACCTTGCGTTCCTCCACCTTCCGTTTGAGGATGTCCCACAGATGATCAATAGGGTTTAGGTCTGGAGACACGCTTGGCCAGTCCATCACCTTTACCCTCAGCTTCTTTAGCCAGGCAGTGGTCGTCTTGGAGGTGTTTGGGGTCATTATGGTGGAATACTGCCCTGTGGCCCAGTCTCTGAAGGGAGGGGATCATGATCTGCTTCAGTATGTCACAGTACATGTTGGCATTCACTTTTGTGAGATACATACATGTATATATATATATATATATATATATATATATATATATATATATATATATAGTTTGTGAGATGGAGTGTGAGGAAATTGTCTCTTTAAGGATAGGTTAACTTTTTTGAAAAAATAATAATAAATGCAGGTCAAAATAAGTGCATATATTTTATTTTCTATGGAGCCTGCAGAGCGTGCCACTGGAGATCAGCAGATTGCGGGTGCAATGCCAGGATCCTGCAGGATACGGTCTGCCCGTACATTCGATGTGGACGGGCCATTACTTGAGAGCAGGAAGGTCATTGGACTACTAGGATGTCTACCGGCGCTCTCGCAGTTCATTGAAGGTCATTGGACTACGAAGATGTCTACCGGCGCCCTTGCAGTTCATGGAAGGTCACTGGACTATGAGGATGTCTACCAGCACCCTCGCAGTTCATGGAAGATCATTGGACTACGAGGATGTCTACCGGTGCCCTTACAGTTCATGGAAGGTCATTGGACAACAAGGATGTCTACCTGTGCCCTTGCAGTTCATGGAAGGTCATTGGACTACGAGGCTGTCTACCGATGTCCTCGCAGTTCATGGAAGATCATTGGACTATGAGGAGGTCTACCGGCGCCCTCACAGTTCATTGGGAACTACAAGCAGTCTGCCGCAATGGATTATGGTAGTTGTAGTCTATTCATTCAAAGGAAACTTTGAATGAATGATGCAGCCGCGTGGCCGCATCAAATTGTGACAGCGGGTGTGGGGAGGAAGGTCACCCGTCCATTGTCACAGGGAGAGGGGGTGCTCATTGAGCATATTACACCCCAAGTACAGTTGTTTCTTATTCAGAACAGAAAGGTGGACTTCTTCCCCTTTAATTTGTTCTCAATAGTAAGAGACCAAAATAACTCGACTCGAGTGCAGCACCTGCTGGCTGCAAGTGGATGATATGAAAATATTCGTATGCAATTTTTTTAAAATGAAATGAAATTAAAATAAAATTTTAAATTAAATTAAAATGCAATTTTTTAATTAAAATAACATTTTGAATTCAATTAAAATACATTTTTTAGATTCAATTAAAATAAAATTTTAAATTAAAATAATTTTTTTATCTAAACGATTCACTTGGTAATATTTTACATTAAACTGGCTAACAAGTAACATTATTTCTCAAAGATTAATAAGAAGGTGGCCATGTTGGGTCGCTCTCCTCATCCTTCCAACCACTGCAAGTTCGCCTCTTCCTCTGATATTTCCTGGAAGTGATCCGCCAGTTATTATCAATTTATTTCTAATCTCATCTGCACTAGAACATGACAACTGGAATCTGATTGGTTGCTGTGGGACACACCACCAGTTTTTTATGAATAGGGCACATCCCCAGACTGTAATAGACGTTTCTGCTGGAACTTCAACAGTGACATCAAAGAGGGGCCTATAGTACTGACTGAACAGAGAAACTCTGTATAAATGTGCACTTACCCACCCCTCCCAACTCCCCCCTACCTAACTACCCAATCCCTGTACAGTTTACAATTACCCACCCCTCCCAACACCCCCCCCAACCTAACTACCCAATGACTACACAGTGTACACTTACCCACCCCTCCCAAACCCCCACCTAACTACCCAATGCCTGCACAGTGTACACTTACCCACCCCTCCCAGCCCCCTGAGCTTACTACCCAATGCCTGCACAGTGTACACTTACCCACGCTTCTCACCCCCCCCCCCCACCTAACTACCCAATGCCTGTACAGTGTACACTTACCAACCCTTCCCAACCCCCCTGACCTGACTACCCAATGCCTGCACAGTGTACACTTACTCACCCTTCCCACCCCCCCACCTAACTACCCAATGCCTGCACAGTGTACACTTACCCACCCTTCCCAACCCCCCAACCTAACTACCCAATGCCTGCACAGTGTACACTTACCCACCCCTGCCAACCCCCCTGACCTAACTACCGAATGCCTGCACAGTGTACACTTACCCACGCCTCCCAGCTCTCCACCTAACTACCCAATGCCTGCACAGTGTACCCAATTCCCCCTGACCTAACTACCCAATGCCATCAGAGTGAGCCCTTGTATTGGGTCACCTTTTAGCATCTACCATTTGGAAACTGGATTTGGGCATGGGTAGTTTAATTCAGGAAGTCTAGGGAGGATGGATAAGTGCACTTGTAAGAAAAATAAACTTGGGAGGTCTATTTATATATATATATATATATATATATATATATATATATATATATATATATAAATTGCATAGCCATTCATCCAGCGAATGTGCATGTACATTCGGGTAAAAACAGATGTTCTTTAGGCTATTTTTCTGATCCAATGTTTTGGGCAGTAGTGGAATACCAAATTAGACCAATAGATGGAGCTGATAAGCATAGGAAATACATATGTCTGTTTAACAAAGGTTCAACATAAAATTTCTAGAGAAAATTTGCAAATAAATGTAAATTATGGTTACTAATGCTCTCTAGTGTCATCTAGAATTGTTACCTTGTATCTTTTGTTACAATATATATATTGCTCCTCATCTCCATCTAGTGGTCATAATGTGGCATATATTACTACTGCCCATAATAAAAAGTAAAAGAAAATAACCTAAAGAACATTTGTGTTTTGGCAAGTTTTGAACGAATGTTCATGCAGATTCGCTGGACAAATGTTGGGAAGATCCCTTACTCTTTAAGGTCAATGTATAATAACGGAAATGCTCTTGATGTTCTGTGATTGTCCAAACACTGGTTGTGTGTGCTGAAGGCTCATTTGTACAAAGTGTATGATATTGATCTGTATATGTTGTATCCTGTATGGTCATCTATTGTATAATAAACAACTGCCAAATGCAACAGCAAATGAATGAACTTGGTTCCCCCCCCCCCCCCAAAAAAAACCCCACATAATGCTAATCTGTATTTGGGTTAAAGGAGTCTTCCAACTTCACCAACTCTTCACGGGTCCATGGCTGCTGCTCTGTCGAGCGTAGTCTACTTTGATGGTATCCATAGTAGAAGAAAGTGGAAAATGGTGCCGGATCTGTAACGTTACCTCTTTGGTATTGATATCTGATGGCATTGATCTTGATGTAGGTGATCTGGTTCCTGGGCAGGTGGCTTCTCCACCTCCCCCGAGGATCTCCATGGCTTGTAGTGTAATGTGATAAAAAATGTAAATCGAAACGCCACGCCCACTGCTAGGAGGTCCAGATACGACTTTATTCTGATAGAAGTCAAGAGGATAATCCAAAGAGTATGCAACATGCTTTAGGGGTCTAAAAAACCATCACGCACATCAGGGGCTGAGATTGAAAATATAAATCAGCATTCCTCAACCTCTATACCTCAAATTAACTCTTAAAAAAAGGTCTCATTGAACTCCATCAATTTATTGAAGTCATTGGGAAAATGACCCTTAATTGGGTGGTCAGTGGTAAGAATGGTCCCTTTACAGTGGTGGTCAGTGGCAAAAATTTCCCCCTTACAGTGGTTGTCAGTGGTGAGAATGCCCCCCCTACAGAGGTGATGAGTTGTAAGAATGTCCCCCTTATAGTGGTGGTCAGTGGTAAGGATGCCCCCCCCCACAGAGATGACAGTGGTGGTCAGTGGCAAAAAATTTCCCCTTACAGTGGTGGTCAGTGGTGAGACTGGCTTCCTTACCGTGGTAAGAATGACCCCCTTACAGTAGTGGTCAATGGTAAGAATGGTCTTTTACAGTGATGGTCAGTGATAACATGGGCCTGCTTACAGTGATGGTCAGTGATAAGAATGGCCCCCCTACAGAGATGACAGTGGTGGTCAGTGAAAAAATTGCCCCCTTACAGTGGTGGTCAGTGGTAAGAAGGGCCCCTTTACAGTGGTGAGAATGCCCCCCTTACAGTGGTGGTCAGTGGTAACAATGGCCCCCTTACAGTGGTGGCCAGTGTTGAGAATGGCCCCCTTATAGTGGTGGCCAGTGTTGAGAATGGCCCCCTTACAGTGGTGGCCATTGTTGAGAATGGCCCCCTTGCAGCGGTGGTCAGTGTTGAGAATGGCGCCCTTATAGTGGTGGCCAGTGTTGAGAATGGCCCCCTTATAGCGGTGGCCAGTGTTGAGAATGGCCCCCTTACAGTGGTGGCCACTGGGGAGAATGCCCCCCCTTACAGTGGTGGTCAGTGATAACAATGGCCCCCTTACAGTGGTGGTCAGTGATAAGAATGGCCCACCTACAGAGATGACAGTGGTGGTCATTGGCAAAAATTGGCCCCTTAAAGTGGTGGCCAGTGTTGAGAATGGCCCCCTTGCAGTGGTGGCCAGTGTTGAGAATAGTCCTCTTACAGTGGTAGTCACTGGTGAGAATGGCCCCCTTACAGTGGTGGTCAGTGATAACAATGGCCCCCTTACAGTGGTGGTCAGTGGTGAGAATGGCCTCCTTACAGTGATGGTCAGTGTTAAGAATGGCCCCTTCCAGTGGTGGTCAGTGACAAGAATGGCCCCTTACAGTGGTGGTCATCACTAAGAATGGCCCCCATACAGTGGTGGTTCAGTGATAATAATGCCCCCCTTCCAGTGGTGGTCAGTGATAACATGGGCCTGCTTACAGTGGTGGACAGTGATAATAATGGCCTCCTTACATTGGTGGTCAGTGGTAAGAATGGCCCCCTTCCAGTGGTGGTCAGTGATAAAAATGGCCCCCTTCCAGTGGTGGTCAGTGATAAGAATGGCCCCCTTCCAGTGGTGGTCAATGATAACAATGGCCCCCTTCCAGTGGTGGTCAGTGGTAAGAATGGCCCCTTACAATGGTGGTCATCAGAATGTCACTGTTACAGAGAGCTAAAAAGATCATTGGCATCGTGTCCCTGGTTCTGCCCAATGGCGTTGGCCCCAGAACTCTGCATGCACCATCAGATGGGAGGTCAGTGAACCACGGCTTAAGGAACTCTTAGCAACCTTTGGAGGAGCCCTCGGGTTTCCATGGAACCCTGTATAAGAATGGCTGATACAAAAGGACTGGAAGTGACTTGGACCTTTTTAATGGTATTTCTTACAAGCACAGGTCTCAGCTGTTGGTTTGGCAGCTCACTACTAATCTTTTTATATTGCTTCAACTCTCAAGCACTGATGAAGGGGGGGGGGGGTAATTTTGGACCCCTGAAATGAATTGGCTACTCTTTGCATTGTCCCCTTGACTATAACTGGAATAGAGTCCTATGTGGACCTTTTATTGTGGTCTGTTATTTCATTTTAGATTTTATTTTTCTTACAATGATTTCCCCCCCCCCCTCAAATGGGGGGGGGGGGAGTTCTTAATTGCCCCTTTGTATCCAACTGTCCTTATGCGAGGAATAGTGCCCCATCATTGGTATCAGTGGGATGAATAGCGCCCCATCATTGGTATCAGTGGGAGGAATAGTGTCCCATCATTGGTGTCAGTGGGAGGAATAGTGCCCCATCACTGGTATCAGTGGGAGGAATAGTGCCCCATCATTGGTATCAGTGGGGGGAATAAAGTCCCATCATTGGTATCAGTGGGATGAATAGTGTCCCATCATTGGTGTCAGTGGGAGGAATAGTGCCCCATCATTGGTATCAGTGGGAGGAATAGTGTCCCATTATTGGTGTCAGTGGGAGGAATAGTGCCCCATCATTGGTATCAGTGGGAGGAATAGTGCCCCATCATTGGTATCAGTGGGAGGGATAGTGTCCCATCATTGGTATCAGTGGGATGAATAATGCCCCATCATTGGTGTCAGTGGGAGGAATAGTGCCCCATCATTGGTATCAGTGGGAGGAATAGTGTCCAATCATTGGTGTCAGTGGGAGGAATAGTGCCCCATCATTGGTATTAGGGGGAGGAATAGCACCCCATCATTGGTATCCGTGGGAGAAATAGCACCCCATCATTGGTATCAGTGGGAGGAACAGTGCCCCATCACTGGTATTAGTGGGAGGAATAGCGCCCCATTGTTGATATTAGTGGGAGGAATAGTGCCTCATCATTGGTGTCAGTGGGAGGAATAGTGCCCCATCATTAGTGTCAGTGGGAGGAATAGTGCCCCATCATTGGTATCAGTGGGAGGAATAGTGCCCCATCATTGATATCAGTGGGAGGAATAGTGTCCCACCATTGGTGTCAGTGGGAGGAATACTGGCTTTACATTGGCGGTCAGTGGGAAGAAATAGTGCCTAATTATTTACATCAGTGGGAGTAATAGTGCCCCATCATTGCTGTCAGTGGGAGGAATAGTGCCCCATCATTGGTATCCGTGGTAGGAATAGTGCTCCATCATTGGTGTCAGTGGGAGGAATAGTGCCCCATCACTGGTATTAGTGGGAGGAATAGCGCCCCATCGTTGGTATCAGTGGGAGGAATAGTGCCCCATCGTTGGTATTAGTGGGAGGAATAGTGCCTCATCATTGGTGTCAGTGGGAGGAATAGTGCCCCATCATTAGTGTCAGTGGGAGGAATAGTGCCCCATCATTGGTATCAGTGGGAAGAATAGTGTCCCATCATTGGTATCAGTGGGGGGAATAGTGCCCCATCATTGGTATCAGTGGGAGGAACAGTGCCCCATCACTGGTATTAGTGGGAGGAATAGCGCCCTATCGTTGGTATCAGTGGGAGGAATAGTGCCCCATCATTGGTGTTAGTGGGAGGAATAGTGCCTCATCATTGGTGTCAGTGGGAGGAATAGTGTCCCATCATTGGTGTCAGTGGGAGGAATACTGGCTTTACATTGGCGGTCAGTGGGAAGAAATAGTGCCTAATTATTAACATCAGTGGGAGGAATAGTGCCCCATCATTGGTGTCAGTGGGAGGAATAGTGCCTTATCATTGGTATCAGTGGGAGGAATAGTGCCCCATCATTGGTGTCAGTGGGAGGAATAGTGCCCCATCACTGGTATCAGTGGGAGGAATAGTGCCCCATCATTGGTATCAGTGGGAGGAATAGTGTCCCATCATTGGTATCAGTGGGAGGAATAGTGCCCCATCATTAGTGTCAGTGGGAGGAATTGTGACCCATCATTGGTATCAGTGGGAGGAATAGTGTCCCATCATTGGTATCAGTGGGATGAATAGTGTCCCATCATTGGTGTCAGTGGGAGGAATAGTGCCCCATCATTGGTGTCAGTGGGAGGAATTGTGCCCCATCATTGGTGTCAGTGGGAGGAATAGTGTCCCATCATTGGTATCAGTGGGAGGAATAGTGCCCCATCATTGGTATCAGTGGGAGGAACAGTGCCCCATCACTGGTATTAGTGGGAGGAATAGCGCCCTATCGTTGGTATCAGTGGGAGGAATAGTGCCCCATCGTTGGTGTTAGTGGGAGGAATAGTGCCTCATCATTGGTGTCAGTGGGAGGAATACTGGCTTTACATTGGCGGTCAGTGGAAAGAAATAGTGCCTAATTATTAACATCAGTGGGAGGAATAGTGCCCCATCATTGGTGTCAGTGGGAGGAATAGTGCCTTATCATTGGTATCAGTGGTAGGAATAGTGCCCCATCATTGGTGTCAGTGGGAGGAATAGTGCGCCATCACTGGTATCAGTGGGAGGAATAGTGCCCCATCATTGGTATCAGTGGGAGGAATAGTGTCCCATCATTGGTATCAGTGGGAGGAATAGTGTCCCATCATTGGTATCAGTGGGAGGAATAGTGCCCCATCATTAGTGTCAGTGGGAGGAATTGTGACCCATCATTGGTATCAGTGGGAGGAATAGTGTCCCATCATTGGTATCAGTGGGATGAATAGTGTCCCATCATTGGTGTCAGTGGGAGGAATAGTGCCCCATCATTGGTGTCAGTGGGAGGAATTGTGCCCCATCATTGGTATCAGTGGGAGGAATAGTGTCCCATCATTGGTGTCAGTGGGAGGAATGGTACCCCATCATTGGTATCAGTGGGAGGAATAGTGTCCCATAATTGGTGTCAGTGGGAGGAATAGCTCCCCTCCATTGGTATTAGTGGGAGGAATGGCACCCCATCATTGGTATCAGTGAGAGGAATAGAGCCCCATCGTTGGTATCAGTGGGAGGAATAGCACCCCATCGTTGGTATCAGTGGGAGGAATAGAACATCATTGATGTCAGTGGGAGGAATAGTGCCCCATCATTGGTGTCAGTGGGAGGAATAGTGCCCCATCATTGGTATCAGTGGGAGGAATAGTGTCCCATTATTGGTGTCAGTGGGAGGAATAGTGCCCCATCATTGGTATCAGTGGGAGGGATAGTGTCCCATCATTGGTATCAGTGGGATGAATAATGCCCCATCATTGGTGTCAGTGGGAGGAATAGTGCCCCATCATTGGTATCAGTGGGAGGAATAGTGTCCAATCATTGGTGTCAGTGGGAGGAATAGTGCCCCATCATTGGTATCAGTGGGAGGGATAGTGTCCCATTATTGGTATCAGTGGGAGGAATAATGCCCCATCATTGGTGTCAGTGGGAGGAATAGTGCCCCATCATTGGTATCAGTGGGAGGAATAGTGTCCAATCATTGGTGTCAGTGGGAGGAATAGTGCCCCATCATTGGTATTAGGGGGAGGAATAGCACCCCATCATTGGTATCCGTGGGAGAAATAGCACCCCATCATTGGTATCAGTGGGAGGAATAGTGTCCAATCATTGGTGTCAGTGGGAGGAATAGTGCCCCATCATTGGTATCAGTGGGAGGGATAGTGTCCCATTATTGGTATCAGTGGGAGGAATAGCGCCCCATCGTTGGTATTAGTGGGAGGAATAGTGCCTCATCATTGGTGTCAGTGGGAGGAATAGTGCCCCATCATTAGTGTCAGTGGGAGGAATAGTGCCCCATCATTGGTATCAGTGGGAGGAATAGTGCCCCATCATTGATATCAGTGGGAGGAATAGTGTCCCACCATTGGTGTCAGTGGGAGGAATACTGGCTTTACATTGGCGGTCAGTGGGAAGAAATAGTGCCTAATTATTTACATCAGTGGGAGTAATAGTGCCCCATCATTGCTGTCAGTGGGAGGAATAGTGCCCCATCATTGGTATCCGTGGTAGGAATAGTGCTCCATCATTGGTGTCAGTGGGAGGAATAGTGCCCCATCACTGGTATTAGTGGGAGGAATAGCGCCCCATCGTTGGTATCAGTGGGAGGAATAGTGCCCCATCGTTGGTATTAGTGGGAGGAATAGTGCCTCATCATTGGTGTCAGTGGGAGGAATAGTGCCCTATCATTAGTGTCAGTGGGAGGAATAGTGCCCCATCATTGGTATCAGTGGGAAGAATAGTGTCCCATCATTGGTGTCAGTGGGAGGAATAGTGCCCCATCACTGGTATCAGTGGGAGGAATAGTGCCCCATCATTGGTATCAGTGGGGGGAATAAAGTCCCATCATTGGTATCAGTGGGATGAATAGTGTCCCATCATTGGTGTCAGTGGGAGGAATAGTGCCCCATCATTGGTATCAGTGGGAGGAATAGTGTCCCATCATTGGTATCAGTGGGAGGAATAGTGTCCCATCATTGGTATCAGTGGGAGGAATAGTGCCCCATCATTAGTGTCAGTGGGAGGAATTGTGACCCATCATTGGTATCAGTGGGAGGAATAGTGTCCCATCATTGGTATCAGTGGGATGAATAGTGTCCCATCATTGGTGTCAGTGGGAGGAATAGTGCCCCATCATTGGTGTCAGTGGGAGGAATTGTGCCCCATCATTGGTATCAGTGGGAGGAATAGTGTCCCATCATTGGTGTCAGTGGGAGGAATAGCTCCCCACCATTGGTATTAGTGGGAGGAATGGCACCCCATCATTGGTATCAGTGGGAGGAATAGCACCCCATCGTTCGTATCAGTGGGAGGAATAGCACCCTATTGTTGGTGTCAGTGGGAGGAATAGAACATCATTGATGTCAGTGAGAGGAATAGTGCCCCATCATTGGTGTCAGTGGGAGGAATAGTGCCCCATCATTGGTATCAGTGGGAGGAATAGTGTCCCATTATTGGTGTCAGTGGGAGGAATAGTGCCCCATCATTGGTATCAGTGGGAGGGATAGTGTCCCATCATTGGTATCAGTGGGATGAATAATGCCCCATCATTGGTGTCAGTGGGAGGAATAGTGCCCCATCATTGGTATCAGTGGGAGGAATAGTGTCCAATCATTGGTGTCAGTGGGAGGAATAGTGCCCCATCATTGGTATCAGTGGGAGGGATAGTGTCCCATTATTGGTATCAGTGGGAGGAATAATGCCCCATCATTGGTGTCAGTGGGAGGAATAGTGCCCCATCATTGGTATCAGTGGGAGGAATAGTGTCCAATCATTGGTGTCAGTGGGAGGAATAGTGCCCCATCATTGGTATTAGGGGGAGGAATAGCATCCCATCATTGGTATCCGTGGGAGAAATAGCACCCCATCATTGGTATCAGTGGTAGGAACAGTGCCCCATCACTGGTATTAGTGGGAGGAATAGCGCCCCATCGTTGGTATTAGTGGGAGGAATAGTGCCTCATCATTGGTGTCAGTGGAAGGAATAGTGCCCCATCATTAGTGTCAGTGGGAGGAATAGTGCCCCATCATTGGTATCAGTGGGAGGAATAGTGCCCCATCATTGATATCAGTGGGAGGAATAGTGTCCCACCATTGGTGTCAGTGGGAGGAATACTGGCTTTACATTGGCGGTCAGTGGGAAGAAATAGTGACTAATTATTTACATCAGTGGGAGTAATAGTGCCCCATCATTGCTGTCAGTGGGAGGAATAGTGCCCCATCATTGGTATCCGTGGTAGGAATAGTGCTCCATCATTGGTGTCAGTGGGAGGAATAGTGCCCCATCACTGGTATTAGTGGGAGGAATAGCGCCCCATCGTTGGTATCAGTGGGAGGAATAGTGCCCCATCGTTGGTATTAGTGGGAGGAATAGTGCCTCATCATTGGTGTCAGTGGGAGGAATAGTGCCCCATCATTAGTGTCAGTGGGAGGAATAGTGCCCCATCATTAGTGTCAGTGGGAGGAATAGTGCCCCATCATTGGTATCAGTGGGAAGAATAGTGTCCCATCATTGGTGTCAGTGGGAGGAATAGTGCCCCATCACTGGTATCAGTGGGAGGAATAGTGCCCCATCATTGGTATCAGTGGGGGGAATAAAGTCCCATCATTGGTATCAGTGGGATGAATAGTGTCCCATCATTGGTGTCAGTGGGAGGAATAGTGCCCCATCATTGGTATCAGTGGGAGGAATAGTGTCCCATTATTGGTGTCAGTGGGAGGAATAGTGCCCCATCATTGGTATCAGTGGGAGGGATAGTGTCCCATCATTGGTATCAGTGGGATGAATAATGCCCCATCATTGGTGTCAGTGGGAGGAAAAGTGCCCCATCATTGGTATCAGTGGGAGGAATAGTGTCCAATCATTGGTGTCAGTGGGAGGAATAGTGCCCCATCATTGGTATTAGGGGGAGGAATAGCACCCCATCATTGGTATCCGTGGGAGAAATAGCACCCCATCATTGGTATCAGTGGGAGGAACAGTGCCCCATCACTGGTATTAGTGGGAGGAATAGCGCCCCATTGTTGATATTAGTGGGAGGAATAGTGCCTCATCATTGGTGTCAGTGGGAGGAATAGTGCCCCATCATTAGTGTCAGTGGGAGGAATAGTGCCCCATCATTGGTATCAGTGGGAGGAATAGTGTCCCACCATTGGTGTCAGTGGGAGGAATAGTGCCCCATCATTGGTATCCGTGGTAGGAATAGTGCTCCATCATTGGTGTCAGTGGGAGGAATAGTGCCCCATCACTGGTATTAGTGGGAGGAATAGCGCCCCATCGTTGGTATCAGTGGGAGGAATAGTGCCCCATCGTTGGTATTAGTGGGAGGAATAGTGCCTCATCATTGGTGTCAGTGGGAGGAATAGTGCCCCATCATTAGTGTCAGTGGGAGGAATAGTGCCCCATCATTGGTATCAGTGGGAAGAATAGTGTCCCATCATTGGTATCAGTGGGGGGAATAGTGCCCCATCATTGGTATCAGTGGGAGGAACAGTGCCCCATCACTGGTATTAGTGGGAGGAATAGCGCCCTATCGTTGGTATCAGTGGGAGGAATAGTGCCCCATCATTGGTGTTAGTGGGAGGAATAGTGCCTCATCATTTGTGTCAGTGGGAGGAATAGTGTCCCATCATTGGTGTCAGTGGGAGGAATACTGGCTTTACATTGGCGGTCAGTGGGAAGAAATAGTGCCTAATTATTAACATCAGTGGGAGGAATAGTGCCCCATCATTGGTGTTAGTGGGAGGAATAGTGCCTTATCATTGGTATCAGTGGTAGGAATAGTGCCCCATCATTGGTGTCAGTGGGAGGAATAGTGCCCCATCACTGGTATCAGTGGGAGGAATAGTGCCCCATCATTGGTATCAGTGGGAGGAATAGTGTCCCATCATTGGTATCAGTGGGAGGAATAGTGTCCCATCATTGGTATCAGTGGGAGGAATAGTGCCCCATCATTAGTGTCAGTGGGAGGAATTGTGACCCATCATTGGTATCAGTGGGAGGAATAGTGTCCCATCATTGGTATCAGTGGGATGAATAGTGTCCCATCATTGGTGTCAGTGGGAGGAATAGTGCCCCATCATTGGTGTCAGTGGGAGGAATTGTGCCCCATCATTGGTATCAGTGGGAGGAATAGTGTCCCATCATTGGTATCAGTGGGAGGAATAATGCCCCATCATTGGTATCAGTGGGAGGAACAGTGCCCCATCACTGGTATTAGTGGGAGGAATAGCGCCCTATCGTTGGTATCAGTGGGAGGAATAGTGCCCCATCGTTGGTGTTAGTGGGAGGAATAGTGCCTCATCATTGGTGTCAGTGGGAGGAATAGTGTCCCATCATTGGTGTCAGTGGGAGGAATACTGGCTTTACATTGGCGGTCAGTGGGAAGAAATAGTGCCTAATTATTAACATCAGTGGGAGGAATAGTGCCCCATCATTGGTGTCAGTGGGAGGAATAGTGTCCCATCATTGGTGTCAGTGGGAGGAATAGTGCCCCATCATTGGTGTCAGTGGGAGGAATTGTGCCCCATCATTGGTATCAGTGGGAGGAATAGTGTCCCATCATTGGTGTCAGTGGGAGGAATGGTACCCCATCATTGGTATCAGTGGGAGGAATAGTGTCCCATCATTGGTGTCAGTGGGAGGAATAGCTCCCCACCATTGGTATTAGTGGGAGGAATGGCACCCCATCATTGGTATCAGTGGGAGGAATAGCACCCCATCGTTGGTATCAGTGGGAGGAATAGCACCCTATTGTTGGTGTCAGTGGGAGGAATAGAACATCATTGATGTCAGTGGGAGGAATAGTGCCCCATCATTGGTGTCAGTGGGAGGAATAGTGCCCCATCATTGGTATCAGTGGGAGGAATAGTGTCCCATTATTGGTGTCAGTGGGAGGAATAGTGCCCCATCATTGGTATCAGTGGGAGGGATAGTGTCCCATCATTGGTATCAGTGGGATGAATAATGCCCCATCATTGGTGTCAGTGGGAGGAATAGTGCCCCATCATTGGTATCAGTGGGAGGAATAGTGTCCAATCATTGGTGTCAGTGGGAGGAATAGTGCCCCATCATTGGTATCAGTGGGAGGGATAGTGTCCCATTATTGGTATCAGTGGGAGGAATAATGCCCCATCATTGGTGTCAGTGGGAGGAATAGTGCCCCATCATTGGTATCAGTGGGAGGAATAGTGTCCAATCATTGGTGTCAGTGGGAGGAATAGTGCCCCATCATTGGTATTAGGGGGAGGAATAGCATCCCATCATTGGTATCCGTGGGAGAAATAGCACCCCATCATTGGTATCAGTGGTAGGAACAGTGCCCCATCACTGGTATTAGTGGGAGGAATAGCGCCCCATCGTTGGTATTAGTGGGAGGAATAGTGCCTCATCATTGGTGTCAGTGGGAGGAATAGTGCCCCATCATTAGTGTCAGTGGGAGGAATAGTGCCCCATCATTGGTATCAGTGGGAGGAATAGTGCCCCATCATTGATATCAGTGGGAGGAATAGTGTCCCACCATTGGTGTCAGTGGGAGGAATACTGGCTTTACATTGGCGGTCAGTGGGAAGAAATAGTGCCTAATTATTTACATCAGTGGGAGTAATAGTGCCCCATCATTGCTGTCAGTGGGAGGAATAGTGCCCCATCATTGGTATCCGTGGTAGGAATAGTGCTCCATCATTGGTGTCAGTGGGAGGAACAGTGCCCCATCACTGGTATTAGTGGGAGGAATAGCGCCCTATCGTTGGTATCAGTGGGAGGAATAGTGCCCCATCGTTGGTGTTAGTGGGAGGAATAGTGCCTCATCATTGGTGTCAGTGGGAGGAATAGTGTCCCATCATTGGTGTCAGTGGGAGGAATACTGGCTTTACATTGGCGGTCAGTGGGAAGAAATAGTGCCTAATTATTAACATCAGTGGGAGGAATAGTGCCCCATCATTGGTGTCAGTGGGAGGAATAGTGCCTTATCATTGGTATCAGTGGTAGGAATAGTGCCCCATCATTGGTGTCAGTGGGAGGAATAGTGCCCCATCACTGGTATCAGTGGGAGGAATAGTGCCCCATCATTGGTATCAGTGGGAGGAATAGTGTCCCATCATTGGTATCAGTGGGAGGAATAGTGTCCCATCATTGGTATCAGTGGGAGGAATAGTGCCCCATCATTAGTGTCAGTGGGAGGAATTGTGACCCATCATTGGTATCAGTGGGAGGAATAGTGTCCCATCATTGGTATCAGTGGGATGAATAGTGTCCCATCATTGTTGTCAGTGGGAGGAATAGTGCCCCATCATTGGTGTCAGTGGGAGGAATTGTGCCCCATCATTGGTATCAGTGGGAGGAATAGTGTCCCATCATTGGTATCAGTGGGAGGAATAGTGCCCCATCATTGGTATCAGTGGGAGGAACAGTGCCCCATCACTGGTATTAGTGGGAGGAATAGCGCCCTATCGTTGGTATCAGTGGGAGGAATAGTGCCCCATCGTTGGTGTTATTGGGAGGAATAGTGCCTCATCATTGGTGTCAGTGGGAGGAATAGTGTCCCATCATTGGTGTCAGTGGGAGGAATACTGGCTTTACATTGGCGGTCAGTGGGAAGAAATAGTGCCTAATTATTAACATCAGTGGGAGGAATAGTGCCCCATCATTGGTGTCAGTGGGAGGAATAGTGCCCCATCACTGGTATCAGTGGTAGGAATAGTGCCCCATCATTGGTGTCAGTGGGAGGAATAGTGCCCCATCATTTGTATCAGTGGGAGGAATAGTGTCCCATCATTGGTATCAGTGGGAGGAATAGTGTCCCATCATTGGTATCAGTGGGAGGAATAGTGCCCCATCATTAGTGTCAGTGGGAGGAATTGTGACCCATCATTGGTATCAGTGGGATGAATAGTGCCCCATCATTGGTGTCAGTGGGAGGAATTGTGCCCCATCATTGGTATCAGTGGGAGGAATAGTGTCCCATCATTGGTGTCAGTGGGAGGAATGGTACCCCATCATTGGTATCAGTGGGAGGAATAGCTCCCCACCATTGGTATTAGTGGGAGGAATGGCACCCCATCATTGGTATCAGTGGGAGGAATAGCACCCCACCATTGGTATTAGTGGGAGGAATGGCACCCCATCATTGGTATCAGTGAGAGGAATAGAGCCCCATCGTTGGTATCAGTGGGAGGAATAGCACCCCATCGTTGGTATCAGTGGGAGGAATAGCACCCTATTGTTGGTGTCAGTGGGAGGAATAGAACATCATTGATGTCAGTGGGAGGAATAGTGCCCCATCATTGGTGTCAGTGGGAGGAATAGTGCCCCATCATTGGTATCAGTGGGAGGAATAGTGTCCCATTATTGGTGTCAGTGGGAGGAATAGTGCCCCATCATTGGTATCAGTGGGAGGGATAGTGTCCCATCATTGGTATCAGTGGGATGAATAATGCCCCATCATTGGTATCAGTGGGAGGGATAGTGTCCCATCATTGGTATCAGTGGGATGAATAATGCCCCATCATTGGTGTCAGTGGGAGGAATAGTGCCCCATCATTGGTATCAGTGGGAGGAATAGTGTCCAATCATTGGTGTCAGTGGGAGGAATAGTGCCCCATCATTGGTATCAGTGGGAGGGATAGTGTCCCATTATTGGTATCAGTGGGAGGAATAATGCCCCATCATTGGTGTCAGTGGGAGGAATAGTGCCCCATCATTGGTATCAGTGGGAGGAATAGTGTCCAATCATTGATGTCAGTGGGAGGAATAGTGCCCCATCATTGGTATTAGGGGGAGGAATAGCACCCCATCATTGGTATCCGTGGGAGAAATAGCACCCCATCATTGGTATCAGTGGGAGGAACAGTGCCCCATCACTGGTATTAGTGTGAGGAATAGCGCCCCATCGTTGGTATTAGTGGGAGGAATAGTGCCTCATCATTGGTGTCAGTGGGAGGAATAGTGCCCCATCATTAGTGTCAGTGGGAGGAATAGTGCCCCATCATTGGTATCAGTGGGAGGAATAGTGCCCCATCATTGATATCAGTGGGAGGAATAGTGTCCCACCATTGGTGTCAGTGGGAGGAATACTGGCTTTACATTGGCGGTCAGTGGGAAGAAATAGTGCCTAATTATTTACATCAGTGGGAGTAATAGTGCCCCATCATTGCTGTCAGTGGGAGGAATAGTGCCCCATCATTGGTATCCGTGGTAGGAATAGTGCTCCATCATTGGTGTCAGTGGGAGGAATAGTGCCCCATCACTGGTATTAGTGGGAGGAATAGCGCCCCATCGTTGGTATCAGTGGGAGGAATAGTGCCCCATCGTTGGTATTAGTGGGAGGAATAGTGCCTCATCATTGGTGTCAGTGGGAGGAATAGTGCCCCATCATTAGTGTCAGTGGGAGGAATAGTGCCCCATCATTGGTATCAGTGGGAAGAATAGTGTCCCATCATTGGTATCAGTGGGAGGAATAGTGCCCCATCATTGGTATCAGTGGGAGGAATAGTGCCCCATCGTTGGTGTTAGTGGGAGGAATAGTGCCTCATCATTGGTGTCAGTGGGCGGAATAGTGTCCCATCATTGGTGTCAGTGGGAGGAATACTGGCTTTACATTGGCGGTCAGTGGGAAGAAATAGTGCCTAATTATTAACATCAGTGGGAGGAATAGTGCCCCATCATTGGTGTCAGTGGGAGGAATAGTGCCTTATCATTGGTATCAGTGGGAGGAATAGTGCCCCATCATTGGTGTCAGTGGGAGGAATAGTGCCCCATCACTGGTATCAGTGGGAGGAATAGTGCCCCATCATTGGTATCAGTGGGAGGAATAGTGTCCCATCATTGGTATCAGTGGGAGGAATAGTGCCCCATCATTAGTGTCAGTGGGAGGAATTGTGACCCATCATTGGTATCAGTGGGAGGAATAGTGTCCCATCATTGGTATCAGTGGGATGAATAGTGTCCCATCATTGGTGTCAGTGGGAGGAATAGTGCCCCATCATTGGTGTCAGTGGGAGGAATTGTGCCCCATCATTGGTATCAGTGGGAGGAATAGTGTCCCATCATTGGTATCAGTGGGAGGAATAGTGCCCCATCATTGGTATCAGTGGGAGGAACAGTGCCCCATCACTGGTATTAGTGGGAGGAATCGCGCCCTATCGTTGGTATCAGTGGGAGGAATAGTGCCCCATCGTTGGTGTTAGTGGGAGGAATAGTGCCTCATCATTGGTGTCAGTGGGAGGAATACTGGCTTTACATTGGCGGTCAGTGGGAAGAAATAGTGCCTAATTATTAACATCAGTGGGAGGAATAGTGCCCCATCATTGGTGTCAGTGGGAGGAATAGTGCCTTATCATTGGTATCAGTGGGAGGAATAGTGCCCCATCATTGGTGTCAGTGGGAGGAATAGTGCCCCATCACTGGTATCAGTGGGAGGAATAGTGCCCCATCATTGGTATCAGTGGGAGGAATAGTGTCCCATCATTGGTATCAGTGGGAGGAATAGTGTCCCATCATTGGTATCAGTGGGAGGAATAGTGCCCCATCATTAGTGTCAGTGGGAGGAATTGTGACCCATCATTGGTATCAGTGGGAGGAATAGTGTCCCATCATTGGTATCAGTGGGATGAATAGTGTCCCATCATTGGTGTCAGTGGGAGGAATAGTGCCCCATCATTGGTGTCAGTGGGAGGAATTGTGCCCCATCATTGGTATCAGTGGGAGGAATAGTGTCCCATCATTGGTATCAGTGGGAGGAATAGTGCCCCATCATTGGTATCAGTGGGAGGAACAGTGCCCCATCACTGGTATTAGTGGGAGGAATCGCGCCCTATCGTTGGTATCAGTGGGAGGAATAGTGCCCCATCGTTGGTGTTAGTGGGAGGAATCGCGCCCTATCGTTGGTATCAGTGGGAGGAATAGTGTCCCATCATTGGTGTCAGTGGGAGGAATGGTACCCCATCATTGGTATCAGTGGGAGGAATAGTGTCCCATCATTGGTGTCAGTGGGAGGAATAGCTCCCCACCATTGGTATTAGTGGGAGGAATGGCACCCCATCATTGGTATCAGTGGGAGGAATAGCACCCCATCGTTGGTATCAGTGGGAGGAATAGCACCCTATTGTTGGTATCAGTGGGAGGAATAGCACCCCATCGTTGGTATCAGTGGGAGGAATAGCACCCTATTGTTGGTGTCAGTGGGAGGAATAGAACATCATTGATGTCAGTGGGAGGAATAGTGCCCCATCATTGGTGTCAGTGGGAGGAATAGTGCCCCATCATTGGTATCAGTGGGAGGAATAGTGTCCCATTATTGGTGTCAGTGGGAGGAATAGTGCCCCATCATTGGTATCAGTGGGAGGGATAGTGTCCCATCATTGGTATCAGTGGGATGAATAATGCCCCATCATTGGTGTCAGTGGGAGGAATAGTGCCCCATCATTGGTATCAGTGGGAGGAATAGTGTCCAATCATTGGTGTCAGTGGGAGGAATAGTGCCCCATCATTGGTATCAGTGGGAGGGATAGTGTCCCATTATTGGTATCAGTGGGAGGAATAATGCCCCATCATTGGTGTCAGTGGGAGGAATAGTGCCCCATCATTGGTATCAGTGGGAGGAATAGTGTCCAATCATTGGTGTCAGTGGGAGGAATTGTGCCCCATCATTGGTATTAGGGGGAGGAATAGCATCCCATCATTGGTATCCGTGGGAGAAATAGCACCCCATCATTGGTATCAGTGGTAGGAACAGTGCCCCATCACTGGTATTAGTGGGAGGAATAGCGCCCCATCGTTGGTATTAGTGGGAGGAATAGTGCCTCATCATTGGTGTCAGTGGGAGGAATAGTGCCCCATCATTAGTGTCAGTGGGAGGAATAGTGCCCCATCATTGGTATCAGTGGGAGGAATAGTGCCCCATCATTGATATCAGTGGGAGGAATAGTGTCCCACCATTGGTGTCAGTGGGAGGAATACTGGCTTTACATTGGCGGTCAGTGGGAAGAAATAGTGCCTAATTATTTACATCAGTGGGAGTAATAGTGCCCCATCATTGCTGTCAGTGGGAGGAATAGTGCCCCATCATTGGTATCCGTGGTAGGAATAGTGCTCCATCATTGGTGTCAGTGGGAGGAACAGTGCCCCATCACTGGTATTAGTGGGAGGAATAGCGCCCTATCGTTGGTATCAGTGGGAGGAATAGTGCCCCATCGTTGGTGTTAGTGGGAGGAATAGTGCCTCATCATTGGTGTCAGTGGGAGGAATAGTGTCCCATCATTGGTGTCAGTGGGAGGAATACTGGCTTTACATTGGCGGTCAGTGGGAAGAAATAGTGCCTAATTATTAACATCAGTGGGAGGAATAGTGCCCCATCATTGGTGTCAGTGGGAGGAATAGTGCCTTATCATTGGTATCAGTGGTAGGAATAGTGCCCCATCATTGGTGTCAGTGGGAGGAATAGTGCCCCATCACTGGTATCAGTGGGAGGAATAGTGCCCCATCATTGGTATCAGTGGGAGGAATAGTGTCCCATCATTGGTATCAGTGGGAGGAATAGTGTCCCATCATTGGTATCAGTGGGAGGAATAGTGCCCCATCATTAGTGTCAGTGGGAGGAATTGTGACCCATCATTGGTATCAGTGGGAGGAATAGTGTCCCATCATTGGTATCAGTGGGATGAATAGTGTCCCATCATTGTTGTCAGTGGGAGGAATAGTGCCCCATCATTGGTGTCAGTGGGAGGAATTGTGCCCCATCATTGGTATCAGTGGGAGGAATAGTGTCCCATCATTGGTATCAGTGGGAGGAATAGTGCCCCATCATTGGTATCAGTGGGAGGAACAGTGCCCCATCACTGGTATTAGTGGGAGGAATAGCGCCCTATCGTTGGTATCAGTGGGAGGAATAGTGCCCCATCGTTGGTGTTATTGGGAGGAATAGTGCCTCATCATTGGTGTCAGTGGGAGGAATAGTGTCCCATCATTGGTGTCAGTGGGAGGAATACTGGCTTTACATTGGCGGTCAGTGGGAAGAAATAGTGCCTAATTATTAACATCAGTGGGAGGAATAGTGCCCCATCATTGGTGTCAGTGGGAGGAATAGTGCCCCATCACTGGTATCAGTGGGAGGAATAGTGTCCCATCATTGGTATCAGTGGGAGGAATAGTGTCCCATCATTGGTATCAGTGGGAGGAATAGTGCCCCATCATTAGTGTCAGTGGGAGGAATTGTGACCCATCATTGGTATCAGTGGGATGAATAGTGTCCCATCATTGGTGTCAGTGGGAGGAATAGTGCCCCATCATTGGTGTCAGTGGGAGGAATTGTGCCCCATCATTGGTATCAGTGGGAGGAATAGTGTCCCATCATTGGTGTCAGTGGGAGGAATGGTACCCCATCATTGGTATCAGTGGGAGGAATAGTGTCCCATCATTGGTGTCAGTGGGAGGAATAGCTCCCCACCATTGGTATTAGTGGGAGGAATGGCACCCCATCATTGGTATCAGTGGGAGGAATAGCACCCCATCACTGGTATCAGTGAGAGGAATAGAGCCCCATCGTTGGTATCAGTGGGAGGAATAGCACCCCATCGTTGGTATCAGTGGGAGGAATAGCACCCTATTGTTGGTGTCAGTGGGAGGAATAGAACATCATTGATGTCAGTGGGAGGAATAGTGCCCCATCATTGGTGTCAGTGGGAGGAATAGTGCCCCATCATTGGTATCAGTGGGAGGAATAGTGTCCCATTATTGGTGTCAGTGGGAGGAATAGTGCCCCATCATTGGTATCAGTGGGAGGAATAGTGTCCAATCATTGGTGTCAGTGGGAGGAATAGTGCCCCATCATTGGTATCAGTGGGAGGGATAGTGTCCCATTATTGGTATCAGTGGGAGGAATAATGCCCCATCATTGGTGTCAGTGGGAGGAATAGTGCCCCATCATTGGTATCAGTGGGAGGAATAGTGTCCAATCATTGATGTCAGTGGGAGGAATAGTGCCCCATCATTGGTATTAGGGGGAGGAATAGCACCCCATCATTGGTATCCGTGGGAGAAATAGCACCCCATCATTGGTATCAGTGGGAGGAACAGTGCCCCATCACTGGTATTAGTGTGAGGAATAGCGCCCCATCGTTGGTATTAGTGGGAGGAATAGTGCCTCATCATTGGTGTCAGTGGGAGGAATAGTGCCCCATCATTAGTGTCAGTGGGAGGAATAGTGCCCCATCATTGGTATCAGTGGGAGGAATAGTGCCCCATCATTGATATCAGTGGGAGGAATAGTGTCCCACCATTGGTGTCAGTGGGAGGAATACTGGCTTTACATTGGCGGTCAGTGGGAAGAAATAGTGCCTAATTATTTACATCAGTGGGAGTAATAGTGCCCCATCATTGCTGTCAGTGGGAGGAATAGTGCCCCATCATTGGTATCCGTGGTAGGAATAGTGCTCCATCATTGGTGTCAGTGGGAGGAATAGTGCCCCATCACTGGTATTAGTGGGAGGAATAGCGCCCCATCGTTGGTATCAGTGGGAGGAATAGTGCCCCATCGTTGGTATTAGTGGGAGGAATAGTGCCTCATCATTGGTGTCAGTGGGAGGAATAGTGCCCCATCATTAGTGTCAGTGGGAGGAATAGTGCCCCATCATTGGTATCAGTGGGAAGAATAGTGTCCCATCATTGGTATCAGTGGGAGGAATAGTGCCCCATCATTGGTATCAGTGGGAGGAATAGTGCCCCATCGTTGGTGTTAGTGGGAGGAATAGTGCCTCATCATTGGTGTCAGTGGGAGGAATAGTGTCCCATCATTGGTGTCAGTGGGAGGAATACTGGCTTTACATTGGCGGTCAGTGGGAAGAAATAGTGCCTAATTATTAACATCAGTGGGAGGAATAGTGCCCCATCATTGGTGTCAGTGGGAGGAATAGTGCCTTATCATTGGTATCAGTGGTAGGAATAGTGCCCCATCATTGGTGTCAGTGGGAGGAATAGTGCCCCATCACTGGTATCAGTGGGAGGAATAGTGCCCCATCATTGGTATCAGTGGGAGGAATAGTGTCCCATCATTGGTATCAGTGGGAGGAATAGTGCCCCATCATTAGTGTCAGTGGGAGGAATTGTGACCCATCATTGGTATCAGTGGGAGGAATAGTGTCCCATCATTGGTATCAGTGGGATGAATAGTGTCCCATCATTGGTGTCAGTGGGAGGAATAGTGCCCCATCATTGGTGTCAGTGGGAGGAATTGTGCCCCATCATTGGTATCAGTGGGAGGAATAGTGTCCCATCATTGGTATCAGTGGGAGGAATAGTGCCCCATCATTGGTATCAGTGGGAGGAACAGTGCCCCATCACTGGTATTAGTGGGAGGAATCGCGCCCTATCGTTGGTATCAGTGGGAGGAAAAGTGCCCCATCGTTGGTGTTAGTGGGAGGAATAGTGCCTCATCATTGGTGTCAGTGGGAGGAATAGTGTCCCATCATTGGTGTCAGTGGGAGGAATACTGGCTTTACATTGGCGGTCAGTGGGAAGAAATAGTGCCTAATTATTAACATCAGTGGGAGGAATAGTGCCCCATCATTGGTGTCAGTGGGAGGAATAGTGCCTTATCATTGGTATCAGTGGGAGGAATAGTGCCCCATCATTGGTGTCAGTGGGAGGAATAGTGCCCCATCACTGGTATCAGTGGGAGGAATAGTGCCCCATCATTGGTATCAGTGGGAGGAATAGTGTCCCATCATTGGTATCAGTGGGAGGAATAGTGTCCCATCATTGGTATCAGTGGGAGGAATAGTGCCCCATCATTAGTGTCAGTGGGAGGAATTGTGACCCATCATTGGTATCAGTGGGAGGAATAGTGTCCCATCATTGGTATCAGTGGGATGAATAGTGTCCCATCATTGGTGTCAGTGGGAGGAATAGTGCCCCATCATTGGTGTCAGTGGGAGGAATTGTGCCCCATCATTGGTATCAGTGGGAGGAATAGTGTCCCATCATTGGTATCAGTGGGAGGAATAGTGCCCCATCATTGGTATCAGTGGGAGGAACAGTGCCCCATCACTGGTATTAGTGGGAGGAATAGCGCCCTATCGTTGGTATCAGTGGGAGGAATAGTGCCCCATCGTTGGTGTTAGTGGGAGGAATAGTGCCTCATCATTGGTGTCAGTGGGAGGAATAGTGTCCCATCATTGGTGTCAGTGGGAGGAATAGTGCCCCATCATTGGTATCAGTGGGAGGAATAGTGTCCCATCATTGGTATCAGTGGGAGGAATAGTGCCCCATCATTAGTGTCAGTGGGAGGAATTGTGACCCATCATTGGTATCAGTGGGAGGAATAGTGTCCCATCATTGGTGTCAGTGGGAGGAATAGTGCCCCATCATTGGTGTCAGTGGGAGGAATTGTGCCCCATCATTGGTATCAGTGGGAGGAATAGTGTCCCATCATTGGTGTCAGTGGGAGGAATGGTACCCCATCATTGGTATCAGTGGGAGGAATAGTGTCCCATCATTGGTGTCAGTGGGAGGAATAGCTCCCCACCATTGGTATTAGTGGGAGGAATGGCACCCCATCATTGGTATCAGTGGGAGGAATAGCACCCCATCGTTGGTATCAGTGGGAGGAATAGCACCCTATTGTTGGTATCAGTGGGAGGAATAGCACCCCATCGTTGGTATCAGTGGGAGGAATAGCACCCTATTGTTGGTGTCAGTGGGAGGAATAGAACATCATTGATGTCAGTGGGAGGAATAGTGCCCCATCATTGGTGTCAGTGGGAGGAATAGTGCCCCATCATTGGTATCAGTGGGAGGAATAGTGTCCCATTATTGGTGTCAGTGGGAGGAATAGTGCCCCATCATTGGTATCAGTGGGAGGGATAGTGTCCCATCATTGGTATCAGTGGGATGAATAATGCCCCATCATTGGTGTCAGTGGGAGGAATAGTGCCCCATCATTGGTATCAGTGGGAGGAATAGTGTCCAATCATTGGTGTCAGTGGGAGGAATAGTGCCCCATCATTGGTATCAGTGGGAGGGATAGTGTCCCATTATTGGTATCAGTGGGAGGAATAATGCCCCATCATTGGTGTCAGTGGGAGGAATAGTGCCCCATCATTGGTATCAGTGGGAGGAATAGTGTCCAATCATTGGTGTCAGTGGGAGGAATAGTGCCCCATCATTGGTATTAGGGGGAGGAATAGCATCCCATCATTGGTATCCGTGGGAGAAATAGCACCCCTTCATTGGTATCAGTGGGAGGAACAGTGCCCCATCACTGGTATTAGTGGGAGGAATAGCGCCCCATCATTGGTATCAGTGGGAGGAATAGTGCCCCATCATTAGTGTCAGTGGGAGGAATAGTGCCCCATCATTGGTATCAGTGGGAGGAATAGTGCCCCATCATTGATATCAGTGGGAGGAATAGTGTCCCGCCATTGGTGTCAGTGGGAGGAATACTGGCTTTACATTGGCGGTCAGTGGGAAGAAATAGTGCCTAATTATTTACATCAGTGGGAGTAATAGTGCCCCATCATTGCTGTCAGTGGGAGGAATAGTGCCCCATCATTGGTATCCGTGGTAGGAATAGTGCTCCATCATTGGTGTCAGTGGGAGGAATAGTGCCCCATCACTGGTATTAGTGGGAGGAATAGCGCCCCATCGTTGGTATCAGTGGGAGGAATAGTGCCCCATCGTTGGTATTAGTGGGAGGAATAGTGCCTCATCATTGGTGTCAGTGGGAGGAATAGTGCCCCATCATTAGTGTCAGTGGGAGGAATAGTGCCCCATCATTGGTATCAGTGGGAAGAATAGTGTCCCATCATTGGTATCAGTGGGAGGAATAGTGCCCCATCATTGGTATCAGTGGGAGGAACAGTGCCCCATCACTGGTATTAGTGGGAGGAATAGCGCCCTATCGTTGGTATCAGTGGGAGGAATAGTGCCCCATCGTTGGTGTTAGTGGGAGGAATAGTGCCTCATCATTGGTGTCAGTGGGAGGAATAGTGTCCCATCATTGGTGTCAGTGGGAGGAATACTGGCTTTACATTGGCGGTCAGTGGGAAGAAATAATGCCTAATTATTAACATCAGTGGGAGGAATAGTGCCCCATCATTGGTGTCAGTGGGAGGAATAGTGCCTTATCATTGGTATCAGTGGTAGGAATAGTGCCCCATCATTGGTGTCAGTGGGAGGAATAGTGCCCCATCACTGGTATCAGTGGGAGGAATAGTGCCCCATCATTGGTATCAGTGGGAGGAATAGTGTCCCATCATTGGTATCAGTGGGAGGAATAGTGTCCCATCATTGGTATCAGTGGGAGGAATAGTGCCCCATCATTAGTGTCAGTGGGAGGAATTGTGACCCATCATTGGTATCAGTGGGAGGAATAGTGTCCCATCATTGTTGTCAGTGGGAGGAATAGTGCCCCATCATTGTTGTCAGTGTGAGGAATAGTGCCCCATCATTGGTATCAGTGGGAGGAATAGTGTCCCATCATTGGTATCAGTGGGAGGAATAATGCCCCATCATTGGTATCAGTGGGAGGAACAGTGCCCCATCACTGGTATTAGTGGGAGGAATAGCGCCCTATCGTTGGTATCAGTGGGAGGAATAGTGCCCCATCGTTGGTGTTAGTGGGAGGAATAGTGCCTCATCATTGGTGTCAGTGGGAGGAATAGTGTCCCATCATTGGTGTCAGTGGGAGGAATACTGGCTTTACATTGGCGGTCAGTGGGAAGAAATAGTGCCTAATTATTAACATCAGTGGGAGGAATAGTGCCCCATCATTGGTGTCAGTGGGAGGAATAGTGTCCCATCATTGGTGTCAGTGGGAGGAATAGTGCCCCATCATTGGTGTCAGTGGGAGGAATTGTGCCCCATCATTGGTATCAGTGGGAGGAATAGTGTCCCATCATTGGTGTCAGTGGGAGGAATGGTACCCCATCATTGGTATCAGTGGGAGGAATAGTGTCCCATCATTGGTGTCAGTGGGAGGAATAGCTCCCCACCATTGGTATTAGTGGGAGGAATGGCACCCCATCATTGGTATCAGTGGGAGGAATAGCACCCCATCGTTGGTATCAGTGGGAGGAATAGCACCCTATTGTTGGTGTCAGTGGGAGGAATAGAACATCATTGATGTCAGTGGGAGGAATAGTGCCCCATCATTGGTGTCAGTGGGAGGAATAGTGCCCCATCATTGGTATCAGTGGGAGGAATAGTGTCCCATTATTGGTGTCAGTGGGAGGAATAGTGCCCCATCATTGGTATCAGTGGGAGGGATAGTGTCCCATCATTGGTATCAGTGGGATGAATAATGCCCCATCATTGGTGTCAGTGGGAGGAATAGTGCCCCATCATTGGTATCAGTGGGAGGAATAGTGTCCAATCATTGGTGTCAGTGGGAGGAATAGTGCCCCATCATTGGTATCAGTGGGAGGGATAGTGTCCCATTATTGGTATCAGTGGGAGGAATAATGCCCCATCATTGGTGTCAGTGGGAGGAATAGTGCCCCATCATTGGTATCAGTGGGAGGAATAGTGTCCAATCATTGGTGTCAGTGGGAGGAATAGTGCCCCATCATTGGTATTAGGGGGAGGAATAGCATCCCATCATTGGTATCCGTGGGAGAAATAGCACCCCATCATTGGTATCAGTGGTAGGAACAGTGCCCCATCACTGGTATTAGTGGGAGGAATAGCGCCCCATCGTTGGTATTAGTGGGAGGAATATTGCCTCATCATTGGTGTCAGTGGGAGGAATAGTGCCCCATCATTAGTGTCAGTGGGAGGAATAGTGCCCCATCATTGGTATCAGTGGGAGGAATAGTGCCCCATCATTGATATCAGTGGGAGGAATAGTGTCCCACCATTGGTGTCAGTGGGAGGAATACTGGCTTTACATTGGCGGTCAGTGGGAAGAAATAGTGCCTAATTATTTACATCAGTGGGAGTAATAGTGCCCCATCATTGCTGTCAGTGGGAGGAATAGTGCCCCATCATTGGTATCCGTGGTAGGAATAGTGCTCCATCATTGGTGTTAGTGGGAGGAATAGTGCCTCATCATTGGTGTCAGTGGGAGGAATAGTGTCCCATCATTGGTGTCAGTGGGAGGAATACTGGCTTTACATTGGCGGTCAGTGGGAAGAAATAGTGCCTAATTATTAACATCAGTGGGAGGAATAGTGCCCCATCATTGGTGTCAGTGGGAGGAATAGTGCCTTATCATTGGTATCAGTGGTAGGAATAGTGCCCCATCATTGGTGTCAGTGGGAGGAATAGTGCCCCATCACTGGTATCAGTGGGAGGAATAGTGCCCCATCATTGGTATCAGTGGGAGGAATAGTGTCCCATCATTGGTATCAGTGGGAGGAATAGTGTCCCATCATTGGTATCAGTGGGAGGAATAGTGCCCCATCATTAGTGTCAGTGGGAGGAATTGTGACCCATCATTGGTATCAGTGGGAGGAATAGTGTCCCATCATTGGTATCAGTGGGATGAATAGTGTCCCATCATTGTTGTCAGTGGGAGGAATAGTGCCCCATCATTGGTGTCAGTGGGAGGAATTGTGCCCCATCATTGGTATCAGTGGGAGGAATAGTGTCCCATCATTGGTATCAGTGGGAGGAATAGTGCCCCATCATTGGTATCAGTGGGAGGAACAGTGCCCCATCACTGGTATTAGTGGGAGGAATAGCGCCCTATCGTTGGTATCAGTGGGAGGAATAGTGCCCCATCGTTGGTGTTATTGGGAGGAATAGTGCCTCATCATTGGTGTCAGTGGGAGGAATAGTGTCCCATCATTGGTGTCAGTGGGAGGAATACTGGCTTTACATTGGCGGTCAGTGGGAAGAAATAGTGCCTAATTATTAACATCAGTGGGAGGAATAGTGCCCCATCATTGGTGTCAGTGGGAGGAATAGTGCCCCATCACTGGTATCAGTGGTAGGAATAGTGCCCCATCATTGGTGTCAGTGGGAGGAATAGTGCCCCATCATTTGTATCAGTGGGAGGAATAGTGTCCCATCATTGGTATCAGTGGGAGGAATAGTGTCCCATCATTGGTATCAGTGGGAGGAATAGTGCCCCATCATTAGTGTCAGTGGGAGGAATTGTGACCCATCATTGGTATCAGTGGGATGAATAGTGCCCCATCATTGGTGTCAGTGGGAGGAATTGTGCCCCATCATTGGTATCAGTGGGAGGAATAGTGTCCCATCATTGGTGTCAGTGGGAGGAATGGTACCCCATCATTGGTATCAGTGGGAGGAATAGCTCCCCACCATTGGTATTAGTGGGAGGAATGGCACCCCATCATTGGTATCAGTGGGAGGAATAGCACCCCACCATTGGTATTAGTGGGAGGAATGGCACCCCATCATTGGTATCAGTGAGAGGAATAGAGCCCCATCGTTGGTATCAGTGGGAGGAATAGCACCCCATCGTTGGTATCAGTGGGAGGAATAGCACCCTATTGTTGGTGTCAGTGGGAGGAATAGAACATCATTGATGTCAGTGGGAGGAATAGTGCCCCATCATTGGTGTCAGTGGGAGGAATAGTGCCCCATCATTGGTATCAGTGGGAGGAATAGTGTCCCATTATTGGTGTCAGTGGGAGGAATAGTGCCCCATCATTGGTATCAGTGGGAGGGATAGTGTCCCATCATTGGTATCAGTGGGATGAATAATGCCCCATCATTGGTATCAGTGGGAGGGATAGTGTCCCATCATTGGTATCAGTGGGATGAATAATGCCCCATCATTGGTGTCAGTGGGAGGAATAGTGCCCCATCATTGGTATCAGTGGGAGGAATAGTGTCCAATCATTGGTGTCAGTGGGAGGAATAGTGCCCCATCATTGGTATCAGTGGGAGGGATAGTGTCCCATTATTGGTATCAGTGGGAGGAATAATGCCCCATCATTGGTGTCAGTGGGAGGAATAGTGCCCCATCATTGGTATCAGTGGGAGGAATAGTGTCCAATCATTGATGTCAGTGGGAGGAATAGTGCCCCATCATTGGTATTAGGGGGAGGAATAGCACCCCATCATTGGTATCCGTGGGAGAAATAGCACCCCATCATTGGTATCAGTGGGAGGAACAGTGCCCCATCACTGGTATTAGTGTGAGGAATAGCGCCCCATCGTTGGTATTAGTGGGAGGAATAGTGCCTCATCATTGGTGTCAGTGGGAGGAATAGTGCCCCATCATTAGTGTCAGTGGGAGGAATAGTGCCCCATCATTGGTATCAGTGGGAGGAATAGTGCCCCATCATTGATATCAGTGGGAGGAATAGTGTCCCACCATTGGTGTCAGTGGGAGGAATACTGGCTTTACATTGGCGGTCAGTGGGAAGAAATAGTGCCTAATTATTTACATCAGTGGGAGTAATAGTGCCCCATCATTGCTGTCAGTGGGAGGAATAGTGCCCCATCATTGGTATCCGTGGTAGGAATAGTGCTCCATCATTGGTGTCAGTGGGAGGAATAGTGCCCCATCACTGGTATTAGTGGGAGGAATAGCGCCCCATCGTTGGTATCAGTGGGAGGAATAGTGCCCCATCGTTGGTATTAGTGGGAGGAATAGTGCCTCATCATTGGTGTCAGTGGGAGGAATAGTGCCCCATCATTAGTGTCAGTGGGAGGAATAGTGCCCCATCATTGGTATCAGTGGGAAGAATAGTGTCCCATCATTGGTATCAGTGGGAGGAATAGTGCCCCATCATTGGTATCAGTGGGAGGAATAGTGCCCCATCGTTGGTGTTAGTGGGAGGAATAGTGCCTCATCATTGGTGTCAGTGGGCGGAATAGTGTCCCATCATTGGTGTCAGTGGGAGGAATACTGGCTTTACATTGGCGGTCAGTGGGAAGAAATAGTGCCTAATTATTAACATCAGTGGGAGGAATAGTGCCCCATCATTGGTGTCAGTGGGAGGAATAGTGCCTTATCATTGGTATCAGTGGGAGGAATAGTGCCCCATCATTGGTGTCAGTGGGAGGAATAGTGCCCCATCACTGGTATCAGTGGGAGGAATAGTGCCCCATCATTGGTATCAGTGGGAGGAATAGTGTCCCATCATTGGTATCAGTGGGAGGAATAGTGCCCCATCATTAGTGTCAGTGGGAGGAATTGTGACCCATCATTGGTATCAGTGGGAGGAATAGTGTCCCATCATTGGTATCAGTGGGATGAATAGTGTCCCATCATTGGTGTCAGTGGGAGGAATAGTGCCCCATCATTGGTGTCAGTGGGAGGAATTGTGCCCCATCATTGGTATCAGTGGGAGGAATAGTGTCCCATCATTGGTATCAGTGGGAGGAATAGTGCCCCATCATTGGTATCAGTGGGAGGAACAGTGCCCCATCACTGGTATTAGTGGGAGGAATCGCGCCCTATCGTTGGTATCAGTGGGAGGAATAGTGCCCCATCGTTGGTGTTAGTGGGAGGAATAGTGCCTCATCATTGGTGTCAGTGGGAGGAATACTGGCTTTACATTGGCGGTCAGTGGGAAGAAATAGTGCCTAATTATTAACATCAGTGGGAGGAATAGTGCCCCATCATTGGTGTCAGTGGGAGGAATAGTGCCTTATCATTGGTATCAGTGGGAGGAATAGTGCCCCATCATTGGTGTCAGTGGGAGGAATAGTGCCCCATCACTGGTATCAGTGGGAGGAATAGTGCCCCATCATTGGTATCAGTGGGAGGAATAGTGTCCCATCATTGGTATCAGTGGGAGGAATAGTGTCCCATCATTGGTATCAGTGGGAGGAATAGTGCCCCATCATTAGTGTCAGTGGGAGGAATTGTGACCCATCATTGGTATCAGTGGGAGGAATAGTGTCCCATCATTGGTATCAGTGGGATGAATAGTGTCCCATCATTGGTGTCAGTGGGAGGAATAGTGCCCCATCATTGGTGTCAGTGGGAGGAATTGTGCCCCATCATTGGTATCAGTGGGAGGAATAGTGTCCCATCATTGGTATCAGTGGGAGGAATAGTGCCCCATCATTGGTATCAGTGGGAGGAACAGTGCCCCATCACTGGTATTAGTGGGAGGAATCGCGCCCTATCGTTGGTATCAGTGGGAGGAATAGTGCCCCATCGTTGGTGTTAGTGGGAGGAATCGCGCCCTATCGTTGGTATCAGTGGGAGGAATAGTGTCCCATCATTGGTGTCAGTGGGAGGAATGGTACCCCATCATTGGTATCAGTGGGAGGAATAGTGTCCCATCATTGGTGTCAGTGGGAGGAATAGCTCCCCACCATTGGTATTAGTGGGAGGAATGGCACCCCATCATTGGTATCAGTGGGAGGAATAGCACCCCATCGTTGGTATCAGTGGGAGGAATAGCACCCTATTGTTGGTATCAGTGGGAGGAATAGCACCCCATCGTTGGTATCAGTGGGAGGAATAGCACCCTATTGTTGGTGTCAGTGGGAGGAATAGAACATCATTGATGTCAGTGGGAGGAATAGTGCCCCATCATTGGTGTCAGTGGGAGGAATAGTGCCCCATCATTGGTATCAGTGGGAGGAATAGTGTCCCATTATTGGTGTCAGTGGGAGGAATAGTGCCCCATCATTGGTATCAGTGGGAGGGATAGTGTCCCATCATTGGTATCAGTGGGATGAATAATGCCCCATCATTGGTGTCAGTGGGAGGAATAGTGCCCCATCATTGGTATCAGTGGGAGGAATAGTGTCCAATCATTGGTGTCAGTGGGAGGAATAGTGCCCCATCATTGGTATCAGTGGGAGGGATAGTGTCCCATTATTGGTATCAGTGGGAGGAATAATGCCCCATCATTGGTGTCAGTGGGAGGAATAGTGCCCCATCATTGGTATCAGTGGGAGGAATAGTGTCCAATCATTGGTGTCAGTGGGAGGAATTGTGCCCCATCATTGGTATTAGGGGGAGGAATAGCATCCCATCATTGGTATCCGTGGGAGAAATAGCACCCCATCATTGGTATCAGTGGTAGGAACAGTGCCCCATCACTGGTATTAGTGGGAGGAATAGCGCCCCATCGTTGGTATTAGTGGGAGGAATAGTGCCTCATCATTGGTGTCAGTGGGAGGAATAGTGCCCCATCATTAGTGTCAGTGGGAGGAATAGTGCCCCATCATTGGTATCAGTGGGAGGAATAGTGCCCCATCATTGATATCAGTGGGAGGAATAGTGTCCCACCATTGGTGTCAGTGGGAGGAATACTGGCTTTACATTGGCGGTCAGTGGGAAGAAATAGTGCCTAATTATTTACATCAGTGGGAGTAATAGTGCCCCATCATTGCTGTCAGTGGGAGGAATAGTGCCCCATCATTGGTATCCGTGGTAGGAATAGTGCTCCATCATTGGTGTCAGTGGGAGGAACAGTGCCCCATCACTGGTATTAGTGGGAGGAATAGCGCCCTATCGTTGGTATCAGTGGGAGGAATAGTGCCCCATCGTTGGTGTTAGTGGGAGGAATAGTGCCTCATCATTGGTGTCAGTGGGAGGAATAGTGTCCCATCATTGGTGTCAGTGGGAGGAATACTGGCTTTACATTGGCGGTCAGTGGGAAGAAATAGTGCCTAATTATTAACATCAGTGGGAGGAATAGTGCCCCATCATTGGTGTCAGTGGGAGGAATAGTGCCTTATCATTGGTATCAGTGGTAGGAATAGTGCCCCATCATTGGTGTCAGTGGGAGGAATAGTGCCCCATCACTGGTATCAGTGGGAGGAATAGTGCCCCATCATTGGTATCAGTGGGAGGAATAGTGTCCCATCATTGGTATCAGTGGGAGGAATAGTGTCCCATCATTGGTATCAGTGGGAGGAATAGTGCCCCATCATTAGTGTCAGTGGGAGGAATTGTGACCCATCATTGGTATCAGTGGGAGGAATAGTGTCCCATCATTGGTATCAGTGGGATGAATAGTGTCCCATCATTGTTGTCAGTGGGAGGAATAGTGCCCCATCATTGGTGTCAGTGGGAGGAATTGTGCCCCATCATTGGTATCAGTGGGAGGAATAGTGTCCCATCATTGGTATCAGTGGGAGGAATAGTGCCCCATCATTGGTATCAGTGGGAGGAACAGTGCCCCATCACTGGTATTAGTGGGAGGAATAGCGCCCTATCGTTGGTATCAGTGGGAGGAATAGTGCCCCATCGTTGGTGTTATTGGGAGGAATAGTGCCTCATCATTGGTGTCAGTGGGAGGAATAGTGTCCCATCATTGGTGTCAGTGGGAGGAATACTGGCTTTACATTGGCGGTCAGTGGGAAGAAATAGTGCCTAATTATTAACATCAGTGGGAGGAATAGTGCCCCATCATTGGTGTCAGTGGGAGGAATAGTGCCCCATCACTGGTATCAGTGGGAGGAATAGTGTCCCATCATTGGTATCAGTGGGAGGAATAGTGTCCCATCATTGGTATCAGTGGGAGGAATAGTGACCCATCATTAGTGTCAGTGGGAGGAATTGTGACCCATCATTGGTATCAGTGGGATGAATAGTGTCCCATCATTGGTGTCAGTGGGAGGAATAGTGCCCCATCATTGGTGTCAGTGGGAGGAATTGTGCCCCATCATTGGTATCAGTGGGAGGAATAGTGTCCCATCATTGGTGTCAGTGGGAGGAATGGTACCCCATCATTGGTATCAGTGGGAGGAATAGTGTCCCATCATTGGTGTCAGTGGGAGGAATAGCTCCCCACCATTGGTATTAGTGGGAGGAATGGCACCCCATCATTGGTATCAGTGGGAGGAATAGCACCCCATCACTGGTATCAGTGAGAGGAATAGAGCCCCATCGTTGGTATCAGTGGGAGGAATAGCACCCCATCGTTGGTATCAGTGGGAGGAATAGCACCCTATTGTTGGTGTCAGTGGGAGGAATAGAACATCATTGATGTCAGTGGGAGGAATAGTGCCCCATCATTGGTGTCAGTGGGAGGAATAGTGCCCCATCATTGGTATCAGTGGGAGGAATAGTGTCCCATTATTGGTGTCAGTGGGAGGAATAGTGCCCCATCATTGGTATCAGTGGGAGGAATAGTGTCCAATCATTGGTGTCAGTGGGAGGAATAGTGCCCCATCATTGGTATCAGTGGGAGGGATAGTGTCCCATTATTGGTATCAGTGGGAGGAATAATGCCCCATCATTGGTGTCAGTGGGAGGAATAGTGCCCCATCATTGGTATCAGTGGGAGGAATAGTGTCCAATCATTGATGTCAGTGGGAGGAATAGTGCCCCATCATTGGTATTAGGGGGAGGAATAGCACCCCATCATTGGTATCCGTGGGAGAAATAGCACCCCATCATTGGTATCAGTGGGAGGAACAGTGCCCCATCACTGGTATTAGTGTGAGGAATAGCGCCCCATCGTTGGTATTAGTGGGAGGAATAGTGCCTCATCATTGGTGTCAGTGGGAGGAATAGTGCCCCATCATTAGTGTCAGTGGGAGGAATAGTGCCCCATCATTGGTATCAGTGGGAGGAATAGTGCCCCATCATTGATATCAGTGGGAGGAATAGTGTCCCACCATTGGTGTCAGTGGGAGGAATACTGGCTTTACATTGGCGGTCAGTGGGAAGAAATAGTGCCTAATTATTTACATCAGTGGGAGTAATAGTGCCCCATCATTGCTGTCAGTGGGAGGAATAGTGCCCCATCATTGGTATCCGTGGTAGGAATAGTGCTCCATCATTGGTGTCAGTGGGAGGAATAGTGCCCCATCACTGGTATTAGTGGGAGGAATAGCGCCCCATCGTTGGTATCAGTGGGAGGAATAGTGCCCCATCGTTGGTATTAGTGGGAGGAATAGTGCCTCATCATTGGTGTCAGTGGGAGGAATAGTGCCCCATCATTAGTGTCAGTGGGAGGAATAGTGCCCCATCATTGGTATCAGTGGGAAGAATAGTGTCCCATCATTGGTATCAGTGGGAGGAATAGTGCCCCATCATTGGTATCAGTGGGAGGAATAGTGCCCCATCGTTGGTGTTAGTGGGAGGAATAGTGCCTCATCATTGGTGTCAGTGGGAGGAATAGTGTCCCATCATTGGTGTCAGTGGGAGGAATACTGGCTTTACATTGGCGGTCAGTGGGAAGAAATAGTGCCTAATTATTAACATCAGTGGGAGGAATAGTGCCCCATCATTGGTGTCAGTGGGAGGAATAGTGCCTTATCATTGGTATCAGTGGTAGGAATAGTGCCCCATCATTGGTGTCAGTGGGAGGAATAGTGCCCCATCACTGGTATCAGTGGGAGGAATAGTGCCCCATCATTGGTATCAGTGGGAGGAATAGTGTCCCATCATTGGTATCAGTGGGAGGAATAGTGCCCCATCATTAGTGTCAGTGGGAGGAATTGTGACCCATCATTGGTATCAGTGGGAGGAATAGTGTCCCATCATTGGTATCAGTGGGATGAATAGTGTCCCATCATTGGTGTCAGTGGGAGGAATAGTGCCCCATCATTGGTGTCAGTGGGAGGAATTGTGCCCCATCATTGGTATCAGTGGGAGGAATAGTGTCCCATCATTGGTATCAGTGGGAGGAATAGTGCCCCATCATTGGTATCAGTGGGAGGAACAGTGCCCCATCACTGGTATTAGTGGGAGGAATCGCGCCCTATCGTTGGTATCAGTGGGAGGAAAAGTGCCCCATCGTTGGTGTTAGTGGGAGGAATAGTGCCTCATCATTGGTGTCAGTGGGAGGAATAGTGTCCCATCATTGGTGTCAGTGGGAGGAATACTGGCTTTACATTGGCGGTCAGTGGGAAGAAATAGTGCCTAATTATTAACATCAGTGGGAGGAATAGTGCCCCATCATTGGTGTCAGTGGGAGGAATAGTGCCTTATCATTGGTATCAGTGGGAGGAATAGTGCCCCATCATTGGTGTCAGTGGGAGGAATAGTGCCCCATCACTGGTATCAGTGGGAGGAATAGTGCCCCATCATTGGTATCAGTGGGAGGAATAGTGTCCCATCATTGGTATCAGTGGGAGGAATAGTGTCCCATCATTGGTATCAGTGGGAGGAATAGTGCCCCATCATTAGTGTCAGTGGGAGGAATTGTGACCCATCATTGGTATCAGTGGGAGGAATAGTGTCCCATCATTGGTATCAGTGGGATGAATAGTGTCCCATCATTGGTGTCAGTGGGAGGAATAGTGCCCCATCATTGGTGTCAGTGGGAGGAATTGTGCCCCATCATTGGTATCAGTGGGAGGAATAGTGTCCCATCATTGGTATCAGTGGGAGGAATAGTGCCCCATCATTGGTATCAGTGGGAGGAACAGTGCCCCATCACTGGTATTAGTGGGAGGAATAGCGCCCTATCGTTGGTATCAGTGGGAGGAATAGTGCCCCATCGTTGGTGTTAGTGGGAGGAATAGTGCCTCATCATTGGTGTCAGTGGGAGGAATAGTGTCCCATCATTGGTGTCAGTGGGAGGAATAGTGCCCCATCATTGGTATCAGTGGGAGGAATAGTGTCCCATCATTGGTATCAGTGGGAGGAATAGTGCCCCATCATTAGTGTCAGTGGGAGGAATTGTGACCCATCATTGGTATCAGTGGGAGGAATAGTGTCCCATCATTGGTATCAGTGGGATGAATAGTGTCCCATCATTGGTGTCAGTGGGAGGAATAGTGCCCCATCATTGGTGTCAGTGGGAGGAATTGTGCCCCATCATTGGTATCAGTGGGAGGAATAGTGTCCCATCATTGGTGTCAGTGGGAGGAATGGTACCCCATCATTGGTATCAGTGGGAGGAATAGTGTCCCATCATTGGTGTCAGTGGGAGGAATAGCTCCCCACCATTGGTATTAGTGGGAGGAATGGCACCCCATCATTGGTATCAGTGGGAGGAATAGCACCCCATCGTTGGTATCAGTGGGAGGAATAGCACCCTATTGTTGGTGTCAGTGGGAGGAATAGAACATCATTGATGTCAGTGGGAGGAATAGTGCCCCATCATTGGTGTCAGTGGGAGGAATAGTGCCCCATCATTGGTATCAGTGGGAGGAATAGTGTCCCATTATTGGTGTCAGTGGGAGGAATAGTGCCCCATCATTGGTATCAGTGGGAGGGATAGTGTCCCATCATTGGTATCAGTGGGATGAATAATGCCCCATCATTGGTGTCAGTGGGAGGAATAGTGCCCCATCATTGGTATCAGTGGGAGGAATAGTGTCCAATCATTGGTGTCAGTGGGAGGAATAGTGCCCCATCATTGGTATCAGTGGGAGGGATAGTGTCCCATTATTGGTATCAGTGGGAGGAATAATGCCCCATCATTGGTGTCAGTGGGAGGAATAGTGCCCCATCATTGGTATCAGTGGGAGGAATAGTGTCCAATCATTGGTGTCAGTGGGAGGAATAGTGCCCCATCATTGGTATTAGGGGGAGGAATAGCATCCCATCATTGGTATCCGTGGGAGAAATAGCACCCCTTCATTGGTATCAGTGGGAGGAACAGTGCCCCATCACTGGTATTAGTGGGAGGAATAGCGCCCCATCATTGGTATCAGTGGGAGGAATAGTGCCCCATCATTAGTGTCAGTGGGAGGAATAGTGCCCCATCATTGGTATCAGTGGGAGGAATAGTGCCCCATCATTGATATCAGTGGGAGGAATAGTGTCCCGCCATTGGTGTCAGTGGGAGGAATACTGGCTTTACATTGGCGGTCAGTGGGAAGAAATAGTGCCTAATTATTTACATCAGTGGGAGTAATAGTGCCCCATCATTGCTGTCAGTGGGAGGAATAGTGCCCCATCATTGGTATCCGTGGTAGGAATAGTGCTCCATCATTGGTGTCAGTGGGAGGAATAGTGCCCCATCACTGGTATTAGTGGGAGGAATAGCGCCCCATCGTTGGTATCAGTGGGAGGAATAGTGCCCCATCGTTGGTATTAGTGGGAGGAATAGTGCCTCATCATTGGTGTCAGTGGGAGGAATAGTGCCCCATCATTAGTGTCAGTGGGAGGAATAGTGCCCCATCATTGGTATCAGTGGGAAGAATAGTGTCCCATCATTGGTATCAGTGGGAGGAATAGTGCCCCATCATTGGTATCAGTGGGAGGAACAGTGCCCCATCACTGGTATTAGTGGGAGGAATAGCGCCCTATCGTTGGTATCAGTGGGAGGAATAGTGCCCCATCGTTGGTGTTAGTGGGAGGAATAGTGCCTCATCATTGGTGTCAGTGGGAGGAATAGTGTCCCATCATTGGTGTCAGTGGGAGGAATACTGGCTTTACATTGGCGGTCAGTGGGAAGAAATAATGCCTAATTATTAACATCAGTGGGAGGAATAGTGCCCCATCATTGGTGTCAGTGGGAGGAATAGTGCCTTATCATTGGTATCAGTGGTAGGAATAGTGCCCCATCATTGGTGTCAGTGGGAGGAATAGTGCCCCATCACTGGTATCAGTGGGAGGAATAGTGCCCCATCATTGGTATCAGTGGGAGGAATAGTGTCCCATCATTGGTATCAGTGGGAGGAATAGTGTCCCATCATTGGTATCAGTGGGAGGAATAGTGCCCCATCATTAGTGTCAGTGGGAGGAATTGTGACCCATCATTGGTATCAGTGGGAGGAATAGTGTCCCATCATTGTTGTCAGTGGGAGGAATAGTGCCCCATCATTGTTGTCAGTGTGAGGAATAGTGCCCCATCATTGGTATCAGTGGGAGGAATAGTGTCCCATCATTGGTATCAGTGGGAGGAATAATGCCCCATCATTGGTATCAGTGGGAGGAACAGTGCCCCATCACTGGTATTAGTGGGAGGAATAGCGCCCTATCGTTGGTATCAGTGGGAGGAATAGTGCCCCATCGTTGGTGTTAGTGGGAGGAATAGTGCCTCATCATTGGTGTCAGTGGGAGGAATAGTGTCCCATCATTGGTGTCAGTGGGAGGAATACTGGCTTTACATTGGCGGTCAGTGGGAAGAAATAGTGCCTAATTATTAACATCAGTGGGAGGAATAGTGCCCCATCATTGGTGTCAGTGGGAGGAATAGTGTCCCATCATTGGTGTCAGTGGGAGGAATAGTGCCCCATCATTGGTGTCAGTGGGAGGAATTGTGCCCCATCATTGGTATCAGTGGGAGGAATAGTGTCCCATCATTGGTGTCAGTGGGAGGAATGGTACCCCATCATTGGTATCAGTGGGAGGAATAGTGTCCCATCATTGGTGTCAGTGGGAGGAATAGCTCCCCACCATTGGTATTAGTGGGAGGAATGGCACCCCATCATTGGTATCAGTGGGAGGAATAGCACCCCATCGTTGGTATCAGTGGGAGGAATAGCACCCTATTGTTGGTGTCAGTGGGAGGAATAGAACATCATTGATGTCAGTGGGAGGAATAGTGCCCCATCATTGGTGTCAGTGGGAGGAATAGTGCCCCATCATTGGTATCAGTGGGAGGAATAGTGTCCCATTATTGGTGTCAGTGGGAGGAATAGTGCCCCATCATTGGTATCAGTGGGAGGGATAGTGTCCCATCATTGGTATCAGTGGGATGAATAATGCCCCATCATTGGTGTCAGTGGGAGGAATAGTGCCCCATCATTGGTATCAGTGGGAGGAATAGTGTCCAATCATTGGTGTCAGTGGGAGGAATAGTGCCCCATCATTGGTATCAGTGGGAGGGATAGTGTCCCATTATTGGTATCAGTGGGAGGAATAATGCCCCATCATTGGTGTCAGTGGGAGGAATAGTGCCCCATCATTGGTATCAGTGGGAGGAATAGTGTCCAATCATTGGTGTCAGTGGGAGGAATAGTGCCCCATCATTGGTATTAGGGGGAGGAATAGCATCCCATCATTGGTATCCGTGGGAGAAATAGCACCCCATCATTGGTATCAGTGGTAGGAACAGTGCCCCATCACTGGTATTAGTGGGAGGAATAGCGCCCCATCGTTGGTATTAGTGGGAGGAATAGTGCCTCATCATTGGTGTCAGTGGGAGGAATAGTGCCCCATCATTAGTGTCAGTGGGAGGAATAGTGCCCCATCATTGGTATCAGTGGGAGGAATAGTGCCCCATCATTGATATCAGTGGGAGGAATAGTGTCCCACCATTGGTGTCAGTGGGAGGAATACTGGCTTTACATTGGCGGTCAGTGGGAAGAAATAGTGCCTAATTATTTACATCAGTGGGAGTAATAGTGCCCCATCATTGCTGTCAGTGGGAGGAATAGTGCCCCATCATTGGTATCCGTGGTAGGAATAGTGCTCCATCATTGGTGTTAGTGGGAGGAATAGTGCCTCATCATTGGTGTCAGTGGGAGGAATAGTGTCCCATCATTGGTGTCAGTGGGAGGAATACTGGCTTTACATTGGCGGTCAGTGGGAAGAAATAGTGCCTAATTATTAACATCAGTGGGAGGAATAGTGCCCCATCATTGGTGTCAGTGGGAGGAATAGTGCCTTATCATTGGTATCAGTGGTAGGAATAGTGCCCCATCATTGGTGTCAGTGGGAGGAATAGTGCCCCATCACTGGTATCAGTGGGAGGAATAGTGCCCCATCATTGGTATCAGTGGGAGGAATAGTGTCCCATCATTGGTATCAGTGGGAGGAATAGTGTCCCATCATTGGTATCAGTGGGAGGAATAGTGCCCCATCATTAGTGTCAGTGGGAGGAATTGTGACCCATCATTGGTATCAGTGGGAGGAATAGTGTCCCATCATTGGTATCAGTGGGATGAATAGTGTCCCATCATTGTTGTCAGTGGGAGGAATAGTGCCCCATCATTGGTGTCAGTGGGAGGAATTGTGCCCCATCATTGGTATCAGTGGGAGGAATAGTGTCCCATCATTGGTATCAGTGGGAGGAATAGTGCCCCATCATTGGTATCAGTGGGAGGAACAGTGCCCCATCACTGGTATTAGTGGGAGGAATAGCGCCCTATCGTTGGTATCAGTGGGAGGAATAGTGCCCCATCGTTGGTGTTATTGGGAGGAATAGTGCCTCATCATTGGTGTCAGTGGGAGGAATAGTGTCCCATCATTGGTGTCAGTGGGAGGAATACTGGCTTTACATTGGCGGTCAGTGGGAAGAAATAGTGCCTAATTATTAACATCAGTGGGAGGAATAGTGCCCCATCATTGGTGTCAGTGGGAGGAATAGTGCCCCATCACTGGTATCAGTGGTAGGAATAGTGCCCCATCATTGGTGTCAGTGGGAGGAATAGTGCCCCATCATTTGTATCAGTGGGAGGAATAGTGTCCCATCATTGGTATCAGTGGGAGGAATAGTGTCCCATCATTGGTATCAGTGGGAGGAATAGTGCCCCATCATTAGTGTCAGTGGGAGGAATTGTGACCCATCATTGGTATCAGTGGGATGAATAGTGCCCCATCATTGGTGTCAGTGGGAGGAATTGTGCCCCATCATTGGTATCAGTGGGAGGAATAGTGTCCCATCATTGGTGTCAGTGGGAGGAATGGTACCCCATCATTGGTATCAGTGGGAGGAATAGCTCCCCACCATTGGTATTAGTGGGAGGAATGGCACCCCATCATTGGTATCAGTGGGAGGAATAGCACCCCACCATTGGTATTAGTGGGAGGAATGGCACCCCATCATTGGTATCAGTGAGAGGAATAGAGCCCCATCGTTGGTATCAGTGGGAGGAATAGCACCCCATCGTTGGTATCAGTGGGAGGAATAGCACCCTATTGTTGGTGTCAGTGGGAGGAATAGAACATCATTGATGTCAGTGGGAGGAATAGTGCCCCATCATTGGTGTCAGTGGGAGGAATAGTGCCCCATCATTGGTATCAGTGGGAGGAATAGTGTCCCATTATTGGTGTCAGTGGGAGGAATAGTGCCCCATCATTGGTATCAGTGGGAGGGATAGTGTCCCATCATTGGTATCAGTGGGATGAATAATGCCCCATCATTGGTATCAGTGGGAGGGATAGTGTCCCATCATTGGTATCAGTGGGATGAATAATGCCCCATCATTGGTGTCAGTGGGAGGAATAGTGCCCCATCATTGGTATCAGTGGGAGGAATAGTGTCCAATCATTGGTGTCAGTGGGAGGAATAGTGCCCCATCATTGGTATCAGTGGGAGGGATAGTGTCCCATTATTGGTATCAGTGGGAGGAATAATGCCCCATCATTGGTGTCAGTGGGAGGAATAGTGCCCCATCATTGGTATCAGTGGGAGGAATAGTGTCCAATCATTGATGTCAGTGGGAGGAATAGTGCCCCATCATTGGTATTAGGGGGAGGAATAGCACCCCATCATTGGTATCCGTGGGAGAAATAGCACCCCATCATTGGTATCAGTGGGAGGAACAGTGCCCCATCACTGGTATTAGTGTGAGGAATAGCGCCCCATCGTTGGTATTAGTGGGAGGAATAGTGCCTCATCATTGGTGTCAGTGGGAGGAATAGTGCCCCATCATTAGTGTCAGTGGGAGGAATAGTGCCCCATCATTGGTATCAGTGGGAGGAATAGTGCCCCATCATTGATATCAGTGGGAGGAATAGTGTCCCACCATTGGTGTCAGTGGGAGGAATACTGGCTTTACATTGGCGGTCAGTGGGAAGAAATAGTGCCTAATTATTTACATCAGTGGGAGTAATAGTGCCCCATCATTGCTGTCAGTGGGAGGAATAGTGCCCCATCATTGGTATCCGTGGTAGGAATAGTGCTCCATCATTGGTGTCAGTGGGAGGAATAGTGCCCCATCACTGGTATTAGTGGGAGGAATAGCGCCCCATCGTTGGTATCAGTGGGAGGAATAGTGCCCCATCGTTGGTATTAGTGGGAGGAATAGTGCCTCATCATTGGTGTCAGTGGGAGGAATAGTGCCCCATCATTAGTGTCAGTGGGAGGAATAGTGCCCCATCATTGGTATCAGTGGGAAGAATAGTGTCCCATCATTGGTATCAGTGGGAGGAATAGTGCCCCATCATTGGTATCAGTGGGAGGAATAGTGCCCCATCGTTGGTGTTAGTGGGAGGAATAGTGCCTCATCATTGGTATCAGTGGGAGGGATAGTGTCCCATCATTGGTATCAGTGGGATGAATAATGCCCCATCATTGGTGTCAGTGGGAGGAATAGTGCCCCATCATTGGTATCAGTGGGAGGAATAGTGTCCAATCATTGGTGTCAGTGGGAGGAATAGTGCCCCATCATTGGTATCAGTGGGAGGGATAGTGTCCCATCATTGGTATCAGTGGGATGAATAATGCCCCATCATTGGTGTCAGTGGGAGGAATAGTGCCCCATCATTGGTATCAGTGGGAGGAATAGTGTCCAATCATTGGTGTCAGTGGGAGGAATAGTGCCCCATCATTGGTATCAGTGGGAGGGATAGTGTCCCATTATTGGTATCAGTGGGAGGAATAATGCCCCATCATTGGTGTCAGTGGGAGGAATAGTGCCCCATCATTGGTATCAGTGGGAGGAATAGTGTCCAATCATTGGTGTCAGTGGGAGGAATTGTGCCCCATCATTGGTATTAGGGGGAGGAATAGCATCCCATCATTGGTATCCGTGGGAGAAATAGCACCCCATCATTGGTATCAGTGGTAGGAACAGTGCCCCATCACTGGTATTAGTGGGAGGAATAGCGCCCCATCGTTGGTATTAGTGGGAGGAATAGTGCCTCATCATTGGTGTCAGTGGGAGGAATAGTGCCCCATCATTAGTGTCAGTGGGAGGAATAGTGCCCCATCATTGGTATCAGTGGGAGGAATAGTGCCCCATCATTGATATCAGTGGGAGGAATAGTGTCCCACCATTGGTGTCAGTGGGAGGAATACTGGCTTTACATTGGCGGTCAGTGGGAAGAAATAGTGCCTAATTATTTACATCAGTGGGAGTAATAGTGCCCCATCATTGCTGTCAGTGGGAGGAATAGTGCCCCATCATTGGTATCCGTGGTAGGAATAGTGCTCCATCATTGGTGTCAGTGGGAGGAACAGTGCCCCATCACTGGTATTAGTGGGAGGAATAGCGCCCTATCGTTGGTATCAGTGGGAGGAATAGTGCCCCATCGTTGGTGTTAGTGGGAGGAATAGTGCCTCATCATTGGTGTCAGTGGGAGGAATAGTGTCCCATCATTGGTGTCAGTGGGAGGAATACTGGCTTTACATTGGCGGTCAGTGGGAAGAAATAGTGCCTAATTATTAACATCAGTGGGAGGAATAGTGCCCCATCATTGGTGTCAGTGGGAGGAATAGTGCCTTATCATTGGTATCAGTGGTAGGAATAGTGCCCCATCATTGGTGTCAGTGGGAGGAATAGTGCCCCATCACTGGTATCAGTGGGAGGAATAGTGCCCCATCATTGGTATCAGTGGGAGGAATAGTGTCCCATCATTGGTATCAGTGGGAGGAATAGTGTCCCATCATTGGTATCAGTGGGAGGAATAGTGCCCCATCATTAGTGTCAGTGGGAGGAATTGTGACCCATCATTGGTATCAGTGGGAGGAATAGTGTCCCATCATTGGTATCAGTGGGATGAATAGTGTCCCATCATTGTTGTCAGTGGGAGGAATAGTGCCCCATCATTGGTGTCAGTGGGAGGAATTGTGCCCCATCATTGGTATCAGTGGGAGGAATAGTGTCCCATCATTGGTATCAGTGGGAGGAATAGTGCCCCATCATTGGTATCAGTGGGAGGAACAGTGCCCCATCACTGGTATTAGTGGGAGGAATAGCGCCCTATCGTTGGTATCAGTGGGAGGAATAGTGCCCCATCGTTGGTGTTATTGGGAGGAATAGTGCCTCATCATTGGTGTCAGTGGGAGGAATAGTGTCCCATCATTGGTGTCAGTGGGAGGAATACTGGCTTTACATTGGCGGTCAGTGGGAAGAAATAGTGCCTAATTATTAACATCAGTGGGAGGAATAGTGCCCCATCATTGGTGTCAGTGGGAGGAATAGTGCCCCATCACTGGTATCAGTGGGAGGAATAGTGTCCCATCATTGGTATCAGTGGGAGGAATAGTGTCCCATCATTGGTATCAGTGGGAGGAATAGTGACCCATCATTAGTGTCAGTGGGAGGAATTGTGACCCATCATTGGTATCAGTGGGATGAATAGTGTCCCATCATTGGTGTCAGTGGGAGGAATAGTGCCCCATCATTGGTGTCAGTGGGAGGAATTGTGCCCCATCATTGGTATCAGTGGGAGGAATAGTGTCCCATCATTGGTGTCAGTGGGAGGAATGGTACCCCATCATTGGTATCAGTGGGAGGAATAGTGTCCCATCATTGGTGTCAGTGGGAGGAATAGCTCCCCACCATTGGTATTAGTGGGAGGAATGGCACCCCATCATTGGTATCAGTGGGAGGAATAGCACCCCATCACTGGTATCAGTGAGAGGAATAGAGCCCCATCGTTGGTATCAGTGGGAGGAATAGCACCCCATCGTTGGTATCAGTGGGAGGAATAGCACCCTATTGTTGGTGTCAGTGGGAGGAATAGAACATCATTGATGTCAGTGGGAGGAATAGTGCCCCATCATTGGTGTCAGTGGGAGGAATAGTGCCCCATCATTGGTATCAGTGGGAGGAATAGTGTCCCATTATTGGTGTCAGTGGGAGGAATAGTGCCCCATCATTGGTATCAGTGGGAGGAATAGTGTCCAATCATTGGTGTCAGTGGGAGGAATAGTGCCCCATCATTGGTATCAGTGGGAGGGATAGTGTCCCATTATTGGTATCAGTGGGAGGAATAATGCCCCATCATTGGTGTCAGTGGGAGGAATAGTGCCCCATCATTGGTATCAGTGGGAGGAATAGTGTCCAATCATTGATGTCAGTGGGAGGAATAGTGCCCCATCATTGGTATTAGGGGGAGGAATAGCACCCCATCATTGGTATCCGTGGGAGAAATAGCACCCCATCATTGGTATCAGTGGGAGGAACAGTGCCCCATCACTGGTATTAGTGTGAGGAATAGCGCCCCATCGTTGGTATTAGTGGGAGGAATAGTGCCTCATCATTGGTGTCAGTGGGAGGAATAGTGCCCCATCATTAGTGTCAGTGGGAGGAATAGTGCCCCATCATTGGTATCAGTGGGAGGAATAGTGCCCCATCATTGATATCAGTGGGAGGAATAGTGTCCCACCATTGGTGTCAGTGGGAGGAATACTGGCTTTACATTGGCGGTCAGTGGGAAGAAATAGTGCCTAATTATTTACATCAGTGGGAGTAATAGTGCCCCATCATTGCTGTCAGTGGGAGGAATAGTGCCCCATCATTGGTATCCGTGGTAGGAATAGTGCTCCATCATTGGTGTCAGTGGGAGGAATAGTGCCCCATCACTGGTATTAGTGGGAGGAATAGCGCCCCATCGTTGGTATCAGTGGGAGGAATAGTGCCCCATCGTTGGTATTAGTGGGAGGAATAGTGCCTCATCATTGGTGTCAGTGGGAGGAATAGTGCCCCATCATTAGTGTCAGTGGGAGGAATAGTGCCCCATCATTGGTATCAGTGGGAAGAATAGTGTCCCATCATTGGTATCAGTGGGAGGAATAGTGCCCCATCATTGGTATCAGTGGGAGGAATAGTGCCCCATCGTTGGTGTTAGTGGGAGGAATAGTGCCTCATCATTGGTGTCAGTGGGAGGAATAGTGTCCCATCATTGGTGTCAGTGGGAGGAATACTGGCTTTACATTGGCGGTCAGTGGGAAGAAATAGTGCCTAATTATTAACATCAGTGGGAGGAATAGTGCCCCATCATTGGTGTCAGTGGGAGGAATAGTGCCTTATCATTGGTATCAGTGGTAGGAATAGTGCCCCATCATTGGTGTCAGTGGGAGGAATAGTGCCCCATCACTGGTATCAGTGGGAGGAATAGTGCCCCATCATTGGTATCAGTGGGAGGAATAGTGTCCCATCATTGGTATCAGTGGGAGGAATAGTGCCCCATCATTAGTGTCAGTGGGAGGAATTGTGACCCATCATTGGTATCAGTGGGAGGAATAGTGTCCCATCATTGGTATCAGTGGGATGAATAGTGTCCCATCATTGGTGTCAGTGGGAGGAATAGTGCCCCATCATTGGTGTCAGTGGGAGGAATTGTGCCCCATCATTGGTATCAGTGGGAGGAATAGTGTCCCATCATTGGTATCAGTGGGAGGAATAGTGCCCCATCATTGGTATCAGTGGGAGGAACAGTGCCCCATCACTGGTATTAGTGGGAGGAATCGCGCCCTATCGTTGGTATCAGTGGGAGGAAAAGTGCCCCATCGTTGGTGTTAGTGGGAGGAATAGTGCCTCATCATTGGTGTCAGTGGGAGGAATAGTGTCCCATCATTGGTGTCAGTGGGAGGAATACTGGCTTTACATTGGCGGTCAGTGGGAAGAAATAGTGCCTAATTATTAACATCAGTGGGAGGAATAGTGCCCCATCATTGGTGTCAGTGGGAGGAATAGTGCCTTATCATTGGTATCAGTGGGAGGAATAGTGCCCCATCATTGGTGTCAGTGGGAGGAATAGTGCCCCATCACTGGTATCAGTGGGAGGAATAGTGCCCCATCATTGGTATCAGTGGGAGGAATAGTGTCCCATCATTGGTATCAGTGGGAGGAATAGTGTCCCATCATTGGTATCAGTGGGAGGAATAGTGCCCCATCATTAGTGTCAGTGGGAGGAATTGTGACCCATCATTGGTATCAGTGGGAGGAATAGTGTCCCATCATTGGTATCAGTGGGATGAATAGTGTCCCATCATTGGTGTCAGTGGGAGGAATAGTGCCCCATCATTGGTGTCAGTGGGAGGAATTGTGCCCCATCATTGGTATCAGTGGGAGGAATAGTGTCCCATCATTGGTATCAGTGGGAGGAATAGTGCCCCATCATTGGTATCAGTGGGAGGAACAGTGCCCCATCACTGGTACTAGTGGGAGGAATAGCGCCCTATCGTTGGTATCAGTGGGAGGAATAGTGCCCCATCGTTGGTGTTAGTGGGAGGAATAGTGCCTCATCATTGGTGTCAGTGGGAGGAATAGTGTCCCATCATTGGTGTCAGTGGGAGGAATAGTGCCCCATCATTGGTATCAGTGGGAGGAATAGTGTCCCATCATTGGTATCAGTGGGAGGAATAGTGCCCCATCATTAGTGTCAGTGGGAGGAATTGTGACCCATCATTGGTATCAGTGGGAGGAATAGTGTCCCATCATTGGTATCAGTGGGATGAATAGTGTCCCATCATTGGTGTCAGTGGGAGGAATAGTGCCCCATCATTGGTGTCAGTGGGAGGAATTGTGCCCCATCATTGGTATCAGTGGGAGGAATAGTGTCCCATCATTGGTGTCAGTGGGAGGAATGGTACCCCATCATTGGTATCAGTGGGAGGAATAGTGTCCCATCATTGGTGTCAGTGGGAGGAATAGCTCCCCACCATTGGTATTAGTGGGAGGAATGGCACCCCATCATTGGTATCAGTGGGAGGAATAGCACCCCATCGTTGGTATCAGTGGGAGGAATAGCACCCTATTGTTGGTATCAGTGGGAGGAATAGCACCCCATCGTTGGTATCAGTGGGAGGAATAGCACCCTATTGTTGGTGTCAGTGGGAGGAATAGAACATCATTGATGTCAGTGGGAGGAATAGTGCCCCATCATTGGTGTCAGTGGGAGGAATAGTGCCCCATCATTGGTATCAGTGGGAGGAATAGTGTCCCATTATTGGTGTCAGTGGGAGGAATAGTGCCCCATCATTGGTATCAGTGGGAGGGATAGTGTCCCATCATTGGTATCAGTGGGATGAATAATGCCCCATCATTGGTGTCAGTGGGAGGAATAGTGCCCCATCATTGGTATCAGTGGGAGGAATAGTGTCCAATCATTGGTGTCAGTGGGAGGAATAGTGCCCCATCATTGGTATCAGTGGGAGGGATAGTGTCCCATTATTGGTATCAGTGGGAGGAATAATGCCCCATCATTGGTGTCAGTGGGAGGAATAGTGCCCCATCATTGGTATCAGTGGGAGGAATAGTGTCCAATCATTGGTGTCAGTGGGAGGAATAGTGCCCCATCATTGGTATTAGGGGGAGGAATAGCATCCCATCATTGGTATCCGTGGGAGAAATAGCACCCCTTCATTGGTATCAGTGGGAGGAACAGTGCCCCATCACTGGTATTAGTGGGAGGAATAGCGCCCCATCATTGGTATCAGTGGGAGGAATAGTGCCCCATCATTAGTGTCAGTGGGAGGAATAGTGCCCCATCATTGGTATCAGTGGGAGGAATAGTGCCCCATCATTGATATCAGTGGGAGGAATAGTGTCCCGCCATTGGTGTCAGTGGGAGGAATACTGGCTTTACATTGGCGGTCAGTGGGAAGAAATAGTGCCTAATTATTTACATCAGTGGGAGTAATAGTGCCCCATCATTGCTGTCAGTGGGAGGAATAGTGCCCCATCATTGGTATCCGTGGTAGGAATAGTGCTCCATCATTGGTGTCAGTGGGAGGAATAGTGCCCCATCACTGGTATTAGTGGGAGGAATAGCGCCCCATCGTTGGTATCAGTGGGAGGAATAGTGCCCCATCGTTGGTATTAGTGGGAGGAATAGTGCCTCATCATTGGTGTCAGTGGGAGGAATAGTGCCCCATCATTAGTGTCAGTGGGAGGAATAGTGCCCCATCATTGGTATCAGTGGGAAGAATAGTGTCCCATCATTGGTATCAGTGGGAGGAATAGTGCCCCATCATTGGTATCAGTGGGAGGAACAGTGCCCCATCACTGGTATTAGTGGGAGGAATAGCGCCCTATCGTTGGTATCAGTGGGAGGAATAGTGCCCCATCGTTGGTGTTAGTGGGAGGAATAGTGCCTCATCATTGGTGTCAGTGGGAGGAATAGTGTCCCATCATTGGTGTCAGTGGGAGGAATACTGGCTTTACATTGGCGGTCAGTGGGAAGAAATAGTGCCTAATTATTAACATCAGTGGGAGGAATAGTGCCCCATCATTGGTGTCAGTGGGAGGAATAGTGCCTTATCATTGGTATCAGTGGTAGGAATAGTGCCCCATCATTGGTGTCAGTGGGAGGAATAGTGCCCCATCACTGGTATCAGTGGGAGGAATAGTGCCCCATCATTGGTATCAGTGGGAGGAATAGTGTCCCATCATTGGTATCAGTGGGAGGAATAGTGTCCCATCATTGGTATCAGTGGGAGGAATAGTGCCCCATCATTAGTGTCAGTGGGAGGAATTGTGACCCATCATTGGTATCAGTGGGAGGAATAGTGTCCCATCATTGTTGTCAGTGGGAGGAATAGTGCCCCATCATTGTTGTCAGTGTGAGGAATAGTGCCCCATCATTGGTATCAGTGGGAGGAATAGTGTCCCATCATTGGTATCAGTGGGAGGAATAGTGCCCCATCATTGGTATCAGTGGGAGGAACAGTGCCCCATCACTGGTATTAGTGGGAGGAATAGCGCCCTATCGTTGGTATCAGTGGGAGGAATAGTGCCCCATCGTTGGTGTTAGTGGGAGGAATAGTGCCTCATCATTGGTGTCAGTGGGAGGAATAGTGTCCCATCATTGGTGTCAGTGGGAGGAATACTGGTTTTACATTGGCGGTCAGTGGGAAGAAATAGTGCCTAATTATTAACATCAGTGGGAGGAATAGTGCCCCATCATTGGTGTCAGTGGGAGGAATAGTGCCCCATCACTGGTATCAGTGGTAGGAATAGTGCCCCATCATTGGTGTCAGTGGGAGGAATAGTGCCCCATCACTGGTATCAGTGGGAGGAATAGTGCCCCATCATTGGTATCAGTGGGAGGAATAGTGTCCCATCATTGGTATCAGTGGGAGGAATAGTGCCCCATCATTAGTGTCAGTGGGAGGAATTGTGACCCATCATTGGTATCAGTGGGATGAATAGTGTCCCATCATTGGTGTCAGTGGGAGGAATAGTGCCCCATCATTGGTGTCAGTGGGAGGAATTGTGCCCCATCATTGGTATCAGTGGGAGGAATAGTGTCCCATCATTGGTGTCAGTGGGAGGAATGGTACCCCATCATTGGTATCAGTGGGAGGAATAGTGTCCCATCATTGGTGTCAGTGGGAGGAATAGCTCCCCACCATTGGTATTAGTGGGAGGAATGGCACCCCATCATTGGTATCAGTGGGAGGAATAGCACCCCATCACTGGTATCAGTGAGAGGAATAGAGCCCCATCGTTGGTATCAGTGGGAGGAATAGCACCCTATTGTTGGTGTCAGTGGGAGGAATAGAACATCATTGATGTCAGTGGGAGGAATAGTGCCCCATCATTGGTGTCAGTGGGAGGAATAGTGCCCCATCATTGGTATCAGTGGGAGGAATAGTGTCCCATTATTGGTGTCAGTGGGAGGAATAGTGCCCCATCATTGGTATCAGTGGGAGGGATAGTGTCCCATCATTGGTATCAGTGGGATGAATAATGCCCCATCATTGGTGTCAGTGGGAGGAATAGTGCCCCATCATTGGTATCAGTGGGAGGAATAGTGTCCAATCATTGGTGTCAGTGGGAGGAATAGTGCCCCATCATTGGTATCAGTGGGAGGGATAGTGTCCCATTATTGGTATCAGTGGGAGGAATAATGCCCCATCATTGGTGTCAGTGGGAGGAATAGTGCCCCATCATTGGTATCAGTGGGAGGAATAGTGTCCAATCATTGATGTCAGTGGGAGGAATAGTGCCCCATCATTGGTATTAGGGGGAGGAATAGCACCCCATCATTGGTATCCGTGGGAGAAATAGCACCCCATCATTGGTATCAGTGGGAGGAACAGTGCCCCATCGTTGGTATTAGTGGGAGGAATAGTCCCTCATCATTGGTGTCAGTGGGAGGAATAGTGCCCCATCATTAGTGTCAGTGGGAGGAATAGTGCCCCATCATTGGTATCAGTGGGAGGAATAGTGCCCCATCATTGATATCAGTGGGAGGAATAGTGTCCCACCATTGGTGTCAGTGGGAGGAATACTGGCTTTACATTGGCGGTCAGTGGGAAGAAATAGTGCCTAATTATTTACATCAGTGGGAGTAATAGTGCCCCATCATTGCTGTCAGTGGGAGGAATAGTGCCCCATCATTGGTATCCGTGGTAGGAATAGTGCTCCATCATTGGTGTCAGTGGGAGGAATAGTGCCCCATCACTGGTATTAGTGGGAGGAATAGCGCCCCATCATTGGTATCAGTGGGAGGAATAGTGCCCCATCGTTGGTATTAGTGGGAGGAATAGTGCCTCATCATTGGTGTCAGTGGGAGGAATAGTGCCCCATCATTAGTGTCAGTGGGAGGAATAGTGCCCCATCATTGGTATCAGTGGGAAGAATAGTGTCCCATCATTGGTATCAGTGGGAGGAATAGTGCCCCATCATTGGTATCAGTGGGAGGAATAGTGCCCCATCGTTGGTGTTAGTGGGAGGAATAGTGCCTCATCATTGGTGTCAGTGGGAGGAATAGTGTCCCATCATTGGTGTCAGTGGGAGGAATACTGGCTTTACATTGGCGGTCAGTGGGAAGAAATAGTGCCTAATTATTAACATCAGTGGGAGGAATAGTGCCCCATCATTGGTGTCAGTGGGAGGAATAGTGCCTTATCATTGGTATCAGTGGTAGGAATAGTGCCCCATCACTGGTATCAGTGGGAGGAATAGTGCCCCATCATTGGTATCAGTGGGAGGAATAGTGTCCCATCATTGGTATCAGTGGGAGGAATAGTGCCCCATCATTAGTGTCAGTGGGAGGAATTGTGACCCATCATTGGTATCAGTGGGAGGAATAGTGTCCCATCATTGGTATCAGTGGGATGAATAGTGTCCCATCATTGGTGTCAGTGGGAGGAATAGTGCCCCATCATTGGTGTCAGTGGGAGGAATTGTGCCCCATCATTGGTATCAGTGGGAGGAATAGTGTCCCATCATTGGTATCAGTGGGAGGAATAGTGCCCCATCATTGGTATCAGTGGGAGGAACAGTGCCCCATCACTGGTATTAGTGGGAGGAATCGCACCCTATCGTTGGTATCAGTGGGAGGAATAGTGCCCCATCGTTGGTGTTAGTGGGAGGAATAGTGCCTCATCATTGGTGTCAGTGGGAGGAATAGTGTCCCATCATTGGTGTCAGTGGGAGGAATACTGGCTTTACATTGGCGGTCAGTGGGAAGAAATAGTGCCTAATTATTAACATCAGTGGGAGGAATAGTGCCCCATCATTGGTGTCAGTGGGAGGAATAGTGCCTTATCATTGGTATCAGTGGGAGGAATAGTGCCCCATCATTGGTGTCAGTGGGAGGAATAGTGCCCCATCACTGGTATCAGTGGGAGGAATAGTGCCCCATCATTGGTATCAGTGGGAGGAATAGTGTCCCATCATTGGTATCAGTGGGAGGAATAGTGTCCCATCATTGGTATCAGTGGGAGGAATAGTGCCCCATCATTAGTGTCAGTGGGAGGAATTGTGACCCATCATTGGTATCAGTGGGAGGAATAGTGTCCCATCATTGGTATCAGTGGGATGAATAGTGTCCCATCATTGGTGTCAGTGGGAGGAATAGTGCCCCATCATTGGTGTCAGTGGGAGGAATTGTGCCCCATCATTGGTATCAGTGGGAGGAATAGTGTCCCATCATTGGTGTCAGTGGGAGGAATGGTACCCCATCATTGGTATCAGTGGGAGGAATAGTGTCCCATCATTGGTGTCAGTGGGAGGAATAGCTCCCCACCATTGGTATTAGTGGGAGGAATGGCACCCCATCACTGGTATCAGTGAGAGGAATAGAGCCCCATCGTTGGTATCAGTGGGAGGAATAGCACCCCATCGTTGGTATCAGTGGGAGGAATAGCACCCTATTGTTGGTGTCAGTGGGAGGAATAGAACATCATTGATGTCAGTGGGAGGAATAGTGCCCCATCATTGGTGTCAGTAGGAGGAATAGTGGCTTTACATTGGTGGGCAGTGGGTAGAAATAGTGCCTAATTATTGACATCAGTGGGAGGAATAGTGCCCCATCATTGGTATCAGTGGTAGGAATAGTGCCCCATCATTGGTGCCAGTCGGAGGAATAGCACCCTATCGTTGGTGCCAATGGAAGGAATGGGGCTCCATTGTTGGCATTAGTACAAGAAATATTGACCCATCCTTGGTCTCAATGGAAGGAAAAGTGCATCATCATTGGTATCAGTGGGAAGAATAGTGCCCCATTTTTGGTGCCAGTGGGAAGAATAGCGCCCCATTGTTGGTGCCTGTGGAAGAAATGGTGCTCCATTGTTGGTATTAGTGGAAGAAATAGTGACCCATCATTGTTGTCAATGGAAGGAATGGTGCTCCATCGTTGGTGTCAGTGGTAGAAATTGTGCCCTGAGGTCCAGATAAAATCAAGGGCCTCACCTGGCCTGTGAGCCACAGTTTGGAGACCACTGTGCTAAAGTATTTTATTTTTTCTTTATAAAAAAAAAGGAGACATATGTTAATAAAGTTGAGTAGCACCGACAAGAAAAATGTTTATATTGGTTATTGTTGTCTTGTGTTTACTTTCCTATATTTAATACAGAAACCACGTTTGGCCCGGAAGGTGCAATCCTCCAGTCTGGTTGGCTCAGCCATAGGAACAGGAATGCTATTTATACTGATGCTTGTGATCGCCATTATTATGATAACCATGCGGAAAAAGCGGGCCACCCAGGGGACGTACAGCCCAAGCCGGCAGGAAAAAGAAGGAGCAAGAGTAGAGATGTGGAACGTCCTCAAGCTGCCACCTACAGAGAGACTGATCTAATGACAGCTGGTGAAATGTAGACTAAGCCATCACCAAACCATTGTGAAGACCAGCTTCAAGAGACTAAAAAAACAGAACCTGGTGTTGAAATGTTTTTTTACAGGCATGGGGGAGGCCTCTGAAGGATGGAAAGTCACAAGGTGGACAAACTCATCATTACGGAAAGGAAGTCTCCTCACCTTATGTTTAAAAATGCTGAGCATATGGTTCAGCATGAGAGAGCCAAAGAAGTACAAAAACAAAAACACTGTCTACTGCTGAGACTGCGTAAAACCTCCATTAAATGCACCTAGACTAAAGTTATCTCTGTCATATGGAGAATGTTGAGAGATATGATAATTAAGTAGCACAGCCATAGCCTTCCTAGTACGGGTGAAAGGAGAATGGATAGCTGCAAATTAATAATAAACATCTGGGTCTACACCAGCCGTTCTCAACCTTTTTGACATGGAGGAACACTTGAAATAACTTTCCGGTATCAGGAAACGTCTGCCAAAAATCACTATATCTACAACTCAAAGTACATTAGCCTGGTGGTCAGTGGGAAGAATTTCCCTTACATTGGTGATCAGTGGGAAGAACGTTCCTTACATTGGTGATCAGTGAGAAGAATTTCCCTTACATTGGTGATCAGTGGGAAGAACGTTCCTTACATTGGTGATCAGTGGGAAGAATGTTCCTTACATTGGTGGTCAGTGAGAAGAATGTTCCTTACATTGGTGATCAGTGGGAAGAACGTTCCTTACATTGGTGATCAGTGGGAAGAATGTTCCTTACATTGGTGGTCAGTGAGAAGAATGTTCCTTACATTGGTGATCAGTGGGAAGAACGTTCCTTACATTGGTGATCAGTGGGAAGAATGTTCCTTACATTGGTGATCAGTGGGAAGAACATTCCTTACATTGGTGATCGGTGGGAAGAATGTTCCTTACATTGGTGATCAGTGAGAAGAACATTCCTTACATTGGTAATCAGTGGGAAGAACGCTGCTTACATTGGTGGTCTGTGGGAAGAATGCTTGCTACGTTGGCGATCAGTGAGAACAATGTTCCTTCCATTGGTGGTCAGTGGGAAGAATGCTTCTTCTATTGGTGGTGAGTGGGAGGAATTACTCCCCTACTGATGGCTAAAACGATCCTTGGTGTCAGTGGTTGCTTGTCTGATAGGCAGAAATGTTCATTGCTCAAGGAAGCCCTAGCACCCACTGGAGAAACCATAGGGTTCCAAGGAACCCTGGTTGAGAGAGACTGGTTTAAACAGTAAATATCCAAAAGGAGGTAGCCAAGGTAGGGGTTCCAAGAGTGGTCTCCTTCATGTAAATCTCTTCCTCTGAGCATAACATGTCTTAATTAAAGAATAATATTTTTTTAGATGAAAAAAACTGCTTATTTAAACCCCTTAAAGGAATCCTACACTAAGAAATACACTACACGGCTAAAAGTTTGTGAAAACCTGATCATAACATCTATGCTATTTGGCCTAAGTTTGTTGACACCCCTCCTTATAATTAAGTTTAGGCATTTCCAGTGAAGGGTCCCGTTAATACTCCATCATACAAAGACATTGCAGACAATTGCGCTTTTCCAACATTGTAGTAATAGTTTGGTGAAGAACCTTTTCTGTTCCAGCATGACTGTGCCCCTGTGTACAAAGCCAGCTCCATAAAGACATGTGCGTGAAGTATGATGTGAAGGAACTCGAGTGTCCTGCACTGGGCCCCGACCTCAACTCTACTCAACGTCTTTGGAATGTATTGGCATTCTGATTGCCAGACAAGTTTTTTTTTGGTTTAAACATTTTGGTGTGGAAGAACTTGAATGTCCTACACAGAGTCCTGACCTCAAACCTACTGAACACATTTGGGATGAACTGGAACCCCAATTCTGAGCCAGGTCTTCTCATCCAACATTAGTACCTGACCTCACAAATGGGCACAAATTCCCACAGACACCCTCCAAAATTCTTACAAGAAGGGCAGAGAATTTTATAGACACACTGTAGGTAACGTCCTATTAATGGCTTTGGATGGGGGAAGGGGGCAACTCAATATTCATGGCCATGGTTTTGAAATGGTATGTCCAACAAGCTCATATAGGATTGATGGGTGGAGGAACTCGAATGTTCTTCACAAAGCTCTGACCTAAACCCTACTGAACACCTTTGGGATGAACTGGAACCCCAATTCTGAGCCAGGTCTTCTCATCCAACATTAGTACCTGACCTCACAAATTCCCACAGACACCTTCGAAATTCCTGCATAAAGCCTTACAAGAACAGAGAATGTTATAGACACATTGTAGACAACGTCCTATTAATGGCTTTGGAGGGGGGATGAGGGCAACTTAATATTCATGGACATGGTTTTGAAATAGTATGTCCAACATGCTCATATAGGTGTGATGGGTGGAGGAACTCAAATGTTCTTCACAGAGCTCTGACCTCAACCCCACTGCACACCTTTGGGATGAACTGGAACCCCAATTCTGAGCTAGGTCTTCTTATCCAACATCAGTACCTGACCTCACAAATGTGCACAAATTTCCACAGACACCCTCCAAAATCTTGTAGAAAGCCTTCCAGGGAGAGTGGAGGAAGTTAAAGCCACAAGGATGGTCAACTTCTTGGGTTTGGACGGAGTTGTCCATCAAGCTGATAAAATGGTGATGGTCAGGATTTCACACACCGTTTAGTGTTTGTAGGTGGCAATTGTTGATGTATTCTAAAAGTGTAAGTTCCCTTACTATCCCGTTTACCCTCTAGCTTAATTTCCTTCCAAATCAAGGATGTAAAACAGAAAGTATGAAGATCGTGAGTTATGACATCACAGGTTGCATGCATGTTTTTGGATTTACGAGTATTACAGCCGGGAATGGAGGAGCTCAGCACTGACTGCCTTCATATTTCTCTCAACATAGTATTACCTTCATTGTGTGATTGTTGTTTTTTTTTTAAATAATTAATTGAATTATTCATTGTATTAAGATTATATCATCGTTTACTGTACATAGTGTAATTAAAAGCATTTGATATTTTTCTGGTCTTTTTTATTTATTTATTTAAAAAAAAAAAATTTTTGTATAGATTGTCTTGTTTATTCAGTAGAAATCAAGTTTATAAAGTTCCAAAGTAAAAAACAAGGATGTAGCATCAAAAGACAGTCTGCTAGTTCCAGGATGCAGCAGGTTCTCTCACAACCTTCTTTTTTTTTTTTTTTTTTTTTATTATTCTTTATTTTCAGGACAGTTCCATCCATACACAAATTCTTATATCAAATAACAAGTAATTCCTTTCCCCTTTTCCTCCCCCCGCCCCCTTCGGACAACTTAGAGCCCATAAGGGCTTCCACTGTCCCTCTACCCCTCTTCTCACTCGCTCCTTCCTTCCTTAAATCTATCTATCATTCAAGTAACCTCAAATAATTTTCAGTTTTTCTGAACTTCAACCATTGCTGCCACCTCTTATAGTATCCCTCCTCTTTCATTGATGGGGGTTCCTGATTTTTCCATATTCGCGGTATCAGCACATTCGCAGCGTTCAATAGACAGGGGATCAGGGAGTTCCCATATTGCCCCTCCCCATTTTCTGAATCATGGAATAGACAAACCCATGGGCACTTCCTAATCTCTACTCCTGTTATTTTGAGGCTAGCTTCAATTATTTTTTCCCAGAAAATCTTTATTTTGGTGCAATGCCACCACAGATGTGCAAAAGTTCCCAGCTCCGGGCAGCCTCTCCAACACATAGAAGGGTTCTCTCCATTGATTTTATTCCCTTTTTGTGGGGTCATATACCACCTTGCTAAAAGTTTATATGACATTTCTCTCGTTTGTATATCTTTAGCTACCGAATAAGTTCGCCTCATGATTTTATTCCTATGTTCGTCGTTACTTAGCGGTCCTATCTCTCGCTCCCACTTTCCTAAGTACGCAGGATATTTATGGTCTACTTCGCATGTCAGAATTTTGTATATTTTTGATATCCTTTTTTCCAGACTCTGGAGGCTCTCTAATAGCTTCTCCAGAGGTCTAAGATGCTCCTTTCCCCTTAATGGCTGTGACAAGGACTGGGAAAAATAATGTAATTGTTAATATCTCCATCTATCAAGTGTTTTATGTCCCGATTTCCCTATAATTTCCTCATATGTGCATGATCTATTTCCTACCATAACATCCTGTAATCTAATGTTATCTTTTTTTGCCCACCTACTAAAGTATATATATTCCTCTTGCCCTGGTCTAAAAAATGTTGTGTCTAATAACGGGGATTAATGGTGAGTTATACTCCCAATTCTGTCTCTTATTTATTGTATCCCAAACCCGCAGTGAATTTTTTGTTAATATACTTGAATTAACCCCTAATTCTCTAAATCGTGCCGGGATCCATATTAAACCCCCTATTTCCCTCTTACTTAAATTATATTCTAATTCCACCCAGTCCTTACCCTTTTTATTATGGGTCCAGTCTGTTATTCTAGACACGACAATGGCCCTTATAATACTTTTTGGGGTCAGGTACTGCCAAGCCTCTCTGTCCTTTCCTCTGGCTATTATACTGTATTAAATGCAATCTGCACAGTTTTGCTTATCCAGATAAATCTTATAATCATGGATTTTAATTTATTAAGGTACGTTTGTGGAAGGGGGATTGGGACCATTTGACATGTAGATATGAATATTGGTAATATAACCAATTTTACTGCATTTACTTTCCCCATCAATGAAAGAGCTTTGTACTGAATCATACCTAATTGCTTTTTAATTTTGTTCAGAAGAGGGATATAGTTGGCTTCAAACAAATCCCCCACCTTTACCGTCAACTTTATTCCCAGATACCCAAGTTCTTTCTTACACCACCTGAAGGGTAATTTACTTCGAATTGCACTCTGATCCTCTACTGATAGATTTAAATTTAAAATTTCTGATTTGGTCACATTCACTTTGAAATTGGAGAGAATTCCAAATTTTGAAAGTTCCTTCAAAATCACCGGAATAGAGGTTCTGGGGTTAGAAATATAGAGCAGGAGGTCGTCAGCAAAAGCAGCGGTCTTATACTCCCGCCCTTCCACCCATATCACTTGGATGTCTTGATATTTCCTTATAGCTGCCAGAAGGGGTTCTAGTGCCATTATGAAGAGGAGTGGGGAGAGTGGGCAACCCTGTCTTGTCCCGTTAAAGAGCTCAAGGGGGCAAGACAGGGTCCCATTGATTCTTATTCTGGCTTTGGGGAAAAAATAAAGGGCTTCTATCCAGCCCCTCATCCTCTCTCCTATCCCCCTATAGTGTAATTAAAAGCATTTGATATTTTGCTGGTCTTTTTTATTTAAGAGTACTCTTTATGAAAAAGCAACAAACCAACCTATAAATACTAGTGTGAGGATATCATTTCACCACACATAGCAAATTTGGAACGGACAACCAGTAGAGGGAGAGATTGGAAAGATGGTAGCTATATGATAGTCAGTGTGCCCATGGACATGCTGGCATTTAGATCTGTACTTTAGAGTGGCATTCCCTAAACCAGTATTCCCAAAGCAATGTATTGGTGTTTTTTTATGGTGCATTTAAACATTTATGCACATGTGTGCATGCAAACTTAATAAAGTGCAACTGTACTCTTTTGGAGTACAAGACCTGCCTGCGTCCTAGAAACAGAGGGCATTAGGTGGCAACAGTTGCCTGTATCCTAACAATGGAGAACACTAGGTGGCTTCCTTAAGAAACCACCTGCTTCAAAATAACAGAAGATGCTAGGTTGCAACAGTTGCCTGTATCCTAAAAATGGAGAACACTTGGTGGCTTCTTTGAGAACCCGTCTGCTTTCTAGCAACAGAGGATGCTAGGTTGAAACAGTTACCTGTATCCTAGCAATGGAGAACACTGGGTGGCTTCCTTGCAAAACCACCTGCTTCCTAGCAACAAAGGATGCTAGGTTTCAATAGTTGCCTGTATCCTAGCAATGGCGAACACTTGGTGGCTTCCTGCAGAACCTGCTTGTTTCCTAGCAACACAGGATGCTAGGTTGCAACAGCCACATGTATCCTAGCAATGGAGAACACTGGGTGGTTCCCTTGATAACCCACCTGTATCCTAGCAACAGAATATGCTAGGTTGATAGCAGTCGAGAACACTTTGTGGCTTCTTTTAGAACCCGTCTGCTTTCTAGCAACAGAGGATTCTAGGTTGCAACCTTTACCTGTATGTAGAATACTGGGCAGCTTCCTTAAGCACCCCCCTGCTTCATAACAACCGAGGATTCTAGGTTTCAACAGTTGCCTGTATCCTGGAAATGGAGAACATTGGGTGGCTTCCTTGGGAACCTGCCTGCTTTGTAGCAGCAGAGGATGCTAGGTTGCAAAAGTTGCATGTATGCTAGCAATGGAGAACACTGGGTGACTTCCTTGAGAACCCGCCTGCTTCATAGCAACAGAGGATAGTAGGTTGCAACAGTTGCCTGTATCCTAGCAATGGAAAACACTGGGTTGCTTCCTTGGGAACCTGCCTGCTTTGTAGCAACAGAAGATGCTAGGTTACAACAGTCGCCTGTATCCTAACAACAGAGGATATTAAATTGCAACAGTTGCCTGTATCATAGCAATGGAGAACACTGGGTGACTTCCTTGAGAACCCGCCTGCTTCATAGCAGTCGCCTGTATCCTAGCAACAGAGGATGCTAGGTGGCAATAGTCACCTTTATCCAAGCAAAAATAGATGCAGGTGACTTCCTTGAGAACCTGCCTGCTTTCTAACAACAGAGGATGTTGGGTGGCAATAGCCACCTGCATCCTAGCAACCAAGGCAGCTTTCTTGAGAAGCCAACTGTGTCTTCGCAATGGAGGATGCTAGGTGGCCTCCTTGGGAAACCTAACGTGTTTCACCCTAAAAAGCACCTGATTATATCTACTGCAGTCAGGTCTCACTGGAAATGATGATAAAGGAGCAATAATGGTCATTAGCATAGAAGGTATGAAGAGTACGAAGAGCTCAGATTTGAATGATTTGGTTTTCTGCACTTTTTTGCCTTAATGGATACACACCACAAAGCTTGTGATTTGTTGTATTATGTGATTGGAAGTCTAGGTTGTGTAAATTAAGCCCAATTTAGTTTTTTTTTCATTTATATCATCTCCGGATGTACAATAAAAATAAAAAAATTGGGCAACAGCTCATGTTTTGTTTTATTTAGAAACACCGTTTGGGTAAAAAAAAGCCTGCATGCTGCAGAGGGGATCCTTGCTCCCTGTTGGAAGCAGTAATCTCTCCGCAGAGGTCAGACACTCCCCCCTGCTGAGTAAAAACTAAAGCTCTTCAAACAACAAAGCTCCTGCTCCCTGCTGATTGGAAAATTCTAGCTTTGCAGGGGGTGTGTCAGATTGCTGTTCACAGGCTGGAAGCAGTGATCTCTCTGTATAGATCAGACACTCCCCCCTGCTGAGTCAGACCTAAATCTCTTTCAATGAACAAAAGATCATGCTCCCTGCTGATTGAAGAATTCTATCTCTGGCTCCGCAGGGGGTGTGTCAGACTGCGGATACATAATTATCACAGGCTCCTCCCATGTACATAAGCATCACAGGCTCCTCCCATGTACATAAGCATCACAGGCTGCTCCCCTGTACATAAGTATCACAGGCTCCTCCCATGTACATAAGTATCACAGGCTCCTCCCATGTATATCAGACTCCTCCCATGTACATAAGTATCACAGGCTTCTCCCATGTACATAATTATCACAGGCTCCTCCCATGTACATAAGTATCACAGGCTCCTCCCATGTACATACGTATCACAGGCTCCTCCCATGTATATAAGTATCACAGGCTCCTTCCATGTACATAAGTATAACAGGCTCCTCCCATGTACATAAGTATCACAGGCTCCTCCCATGTATACAAGTATAACAGGCTCCTCCCATGTACATAAGTATCACAGGCTCCTCCCACGTACATAAGTATCACAGGCTCCTCCCACGTACATAAGTCTCACAGGCTCCTCCCCTGTATATAAGTATCACAGGCTCCTCCCCTGTACACAAGTATCACAGGCTCCTCCCATGCAGTCACTTTATCTACCCCAATACCACTCAGCTACTAAGTCATTACTACAGTGATCTCCATTGGCTTTCAGTTCTCATGCTGATTGGCTGCATTGGGAACAAAGGAGGTCGGCCACTCAGCACAGGCACCATTCGTGGAACACTTTGTATTGTCTTGATGAATGCAAATCGTTCTCTAATTGGGCAAAGTGGGGCAGTGATGTCGCACTCTCCATCTTGTCCAATCAGAGAAAGTTCTGCTGTTATTTCGCAAATACAAAATATTTCCTGAACGGTGCCCGTGCTGAGCGGCTGACCTCCTGTGTTCACAATGAAGCCACTCAGCGCAGGGCCCTAGTGGATATCCCTGTAGTAGCGGTGTAGTAGTGGTGTCTATGCAGTGATTTCTACTACTAGATGATGAGGGGGTCTCCAAACTTTCAAAACAAAGGGCCAATTTACTGCTCTTCAAACTTTAGGGGGGCGGACTGTGGGGGGGGGGGGGGGAATGCCCCCTGGCATCAGTGGGGGCTAAATCACACCAGTGGGAGAAAAACAAAAACATCATTGGTGTCAGTAGGAGCGATTTTTGTTTCTTTTATTTAGTCGTTTGATTTGATTTTTTTTTCATGTATTTAGTTGTTTGTTTTTTCTTGTTTGATTTGATTTTTATTTCGTTTATTTTTTATTTGTAGTCATTTTGTTTGTTTTATTCTTTTACTCGTTTGATTTTCTTTTATTTAGTTTTTTCTTTGGGCTGGGTTCCCACGAGCTGCGGCCGCGGCTCACAGCAGGAGGTCCGGTGTGTGTCCGTTCTCCATTTCAGGTGCGAATTGGGTTTAAATTTTTGCCTGAATTCGGACCTAAAACGGAGCCAAAGATGCACGCCGAATGGGCTGGCCGAAAGCTCCGGTGTGTGCTAATCCCTCCCCACCCCCTTTATTGCACCTGTGCGGAGACTCCACCAGATGCAAGGGACGAGGGTGATCATACAGCACCGCCAAAGCTAAGATCTCCAAGGCCAGTAGGATGGAAGAAATACTGGTCATGAAGGAGATCTGCATGCGTCAACAGGATCAAAAACCTGTGACGCTGGGTGGCCGCACAGTACTCAAGACCACCACGGTGTAGCAGACTGAACCATCTCCACACTAAATAACACATGGGTTGAAACTAAACGATGCCCACAAAAAACAGGGGGGGCATTGCATTCAAAAATAAAAGAGGGGTATCATATAAGTACCAGAAATAATAACAAGATGAAATATTCAATCGAGTGGACAATTAAGAGATAATTAAAGAGACATGGACTGCAATATATCTCTGTACCATACTGCTAATCAACATACAGTATATTTTTCAAAAATAGAGGAGGAGAACAGTGAAACCAGATATTAGAAATTAAATTAAAGAAATGGTTTATAGGACTGGGACTCGTTAATACCCGGAGCAAAAGTGGCGTTTAATCTTTCAATCCATAAAGTTTATTTTCTCCGGATTATTTTGTCCCAATCACCTCCACGGGAATTGGGAGGGACTACATCTAATGCAATAAATGAAATGACTGAGGTGTAAAATTTTGATACAGATCCAGATTTCTACTAATAGATGTTACCATCTTACCCCCTGAAGAAAAGTATACATGGTCTTTAATCCAGGCACGGAACTGCCTAATAGTTTTTCCTACATAAAATGCAGAGCATTTGCAGATCATGAGGTAAATTACTCCACGAGTCTCACAGTCTGCAAAGAACTTAGGGACAAATAATTCCCCGTTGGGTAGTATGAAAGATTCAAATCAGAGGGCAAAAAGAGCATTTGCCACATCTAAACATTCCATAACGGGGTCGGTTTTGAGGTATACAGGAAAAATAGCTAGAAGTTAGTTGGTCCCGTAAGGATCTGGGTCTACGAAAAGTAATATTAGGTCTGGGGTGTACATATTTGACTAAGATTGGATCTTCCCGTAAAAGGGACCAATGTGTAGCCAAAACTTCGTGCAATTCAGTGTGGTGGTTAGAGAATCTCGTAATAAACCTCGCAATAGGGGTCTGTTCCGAATTTTTTTGTCTGTATAGGAGAGAACTACGAGATTGTCGCAACGCTCTATTGTATGCTTTCCGTAAGATGGATTTGCTATATCCCCTTAATTTTAAGTGATCTCGTAATAGGTCCGCTTGAGTTTTAAATTCTGCAGTGCATGTACAGTTTCGACGCAGCCTCACATACTGGGCATATGGAATACTGCGTAGCAAAGTATCTGGGTGTACACTGGTTGCATGTAGGAGTGTGTTGCCTGCAGTCCCTTTATGATAGAGAGTGGAAGCAACACACCCCTCCTCGTCCTTAGAAATAGTCAAATCAAGGAAAGTAATTTTAGATGTATGACTAGTAAATGTGAATTTTAAATTAAACTGATTATTATTGAGTTCCGTGACAAAAGTTCCCAAATCTGCATTGGTCCCTGCCCAGATGATGAACACATCGTTGATGTACCTCAGCCAGCAAATAGCCAGGCTGGTGTACATCGACAAAGCATCATCAGAAAAAATGTGACGTTCCCATCCCCCCAGGTAGAGGTTAGCATATCCTGGGGCACAAACAGTGCCCATAGCCACTCCCTGTACCTGGAGGAAGTGGAACTCTCCGAATACAAAAAAATTATGTGAACTCACAGAATTCCCAACAGTGGCTAGTTTGCTCAAAAAGGAAGGTACGGGCTGTTCTGATGCCCTGCTCGTGAGGGATGCTGGAGTAAAGTGCCTCCACATCCAATGTCACGAGCAGGGCATCAGGAGGCACGACCATTCCTTCAATTTGTTTTAATAGATCCAGTGTATCTTTCACATATGATGGTAAAGTGAGTACATGTGGTGTGAGAATGGAGTCCACCAATCTGCTTGCATTTTCTGTGAGTGACCCAATGCCTGATACAATGGGTAGGGTGCTTATGTATTTTAGGAAGGGCATAAAAAGTAGCAACTTTAGGATGTTTAATATTTAGAAAGTCATATAGATCCTTATCAATAAGGCCCTTCTGGTATGCCGAACCGATCATTTGCAAATATTCATTTTTAGAAGTTTGAATATATGAAGCTAGTATGGGTTTATACCATTCTCTATTACGTAGAATTTTAAATGCCATAGCGGCATATGAATCTTTTGTCATAAGCACAATGTTTCCGCCTTTATCAGCGGATTTGATTTCCAAATCTGGATGGTTTTTTAGTCGTGAAATGGATTGTAATTGAGAATGGGTCAAGTTGCTAGGTTTTGGTGTAAGGTGCAACTGTTTGATGGCGATTACAGAGCTTTTAAAAAAAGCCCAGATATTGGGATTAGACATAAGGTCTGGAAACCGTTGAGATTTAGGCTTGAAACAAGGGGTACCGACAGGTGGCGAATTGGCCGTAGTGGGCGCCTCGTGGTCAGGTGACACCCCCGCAGAATTTTCCTCAAGGAGAAGCATCAGATCACGAAGGGCCCTGAAGTAATCCATAGTATAATTGTTGACGCATTCCGAGATTTGCTTGTCTTGCAACGAACGAAGGCGATCGCCATCGAACAAAAATGTATATGTTAAGTTACGTGCGAAAAGGTATCGGTCTTTTATGGCCTCATATTTATCAATATTAGTGGATGGGCAAAAGTTCAGGCCCAAACGGAGGACCTCTAGATCCTGAGGGGTAAAAATATAGGGAGTAAGATTGAAAATCTCAAGGTTCGAGACTGAGTATTGGAGGGTGTGGAAGTGTCTGAAAATTTACTGAAGAAGTGGGTTGAGAAATGTGTGCATCCAAAGTGCTTTGTTGAGTGAACATTTGTAATTGTGCAGTTGGTGGTATAGAGGGTAGTGAATTGGTTGTCATTACCATACTTGTCTCTTGAGAATTATTTCCTGATAGTGTATTTGCACTTGTCAAAGATCCACCAGGGATCATGGTTGATGAAAGATTTTGGACTGAGTCTGTGAATTAAGAAGGTGAATGGCTTGTAGGGCCGTGGTACCTAGATATTTACCTTGGGAATGAGTGTTGGGGCCCAAGGGTTGGGTATTGTCTTGAAGTGATCTATGTAAAGTAAGAGTGGTGTCAAGTGTGGGGGGGCGCTTTTTAGTGTGAGGTGTGAGACCCACCACCAAGATCCCGCTTACATGTTCCCGAGTGAGAAGAGCCGCCACCTTTCCGGAATGAACGCTGTGGAGAAGAAGAGTAGAATCAGACTCAGTGTCATCATCAGTAGTAGAATATCCAAAAGTATTATCTCTAGAGGTACGAAAATTGGGTCGGGTACGATGTCGAGCAGGAGAGTGCCAGCGATACGCAAAACCTTCACTAAAGGCTAGTCTGTCTTTCGAGAGTTTATTATGTTTTTTAAAAATAATGTCTTTGGTGATTCTCGTAATATACTCCCTAAGGTCTTGAATGCGTCTATCATAAGATGGATGTACTTTCAAAGTTTCACCATTAGATTGTAAGAGCAACAAAAGTGAATACACCCCTAAGTGAAAATGTCCAAATTGGGTCCAATTTTCCCTCCCGGTGTCATGTGACTCATTAGTGTTACAAGGTCTCAGGTGTGAATGGGGAGCAGGTGTGTTAAATTTGGTGTTATCGCTCTTACTCTCTCATACTGGTCACTGGAAGTTCAACATGGCACCTCATGGCAAAGAACTCTCTCAGGATCTGTAAAAAAAAAAGAATTGTTGCTCTACATTAAGATGGCCTAGGCCAGTGATGGCAAACCTTGGCACCCCAGATGTTTTGGAACTACATTTCCCATGATGCTCATGCACTCTGCATTGTAGTTGAGCATCATGGGAAATGTAGTTCCAAAACATCTGGGGTGCCAAGGTTCACCATCACTGGCCTAGGCTATAGGAAGATTGCCAAGACCCTGAAACTGATCTGCAGCATGGTGGCCAAGACCATACAGCGGGAACAGCGATCTATGTCATGTTCCTGTAAGCCCAACCACCCCACCTTACTGTTAGAACACTCCCAGGGAACACATTTAGCCCCTTGATCACCCCCTAGTGTTAACCCCTTCCCTGCCAGTGACATTTATACATCAATCGGTGCATTTTTATATCACTGATCAATGTAATAATGTCACTGGTCCCCCAAAAAGGGTAATTTGGGGGGTCAGATTTGTCCGCCACAATGTCACAGTCCTGCAGATCACCGCCATTACCAGTAAAAACAATAAAAAATAAATAAAAGTCCCAAAAAAAAAGAGCAGCAATTTAATAAAAAAATAAATAAAAATTATTATATATTTTCTACATATTTTTGGTTAAAAAAAAATCACAATAGGTGTATATTGATTGGTTTGCACAAAATTTATCGCGTCTACAAACTATGGGATAGATTTAATCCCGCAGTTTGTAGATGCAATAACTTTTGTGCAAACCAATCAATATGCGCCTATTGCGGGTTTTTTTACCAAACATATGTAGAAAAATATATATCGGTCCAAACTGTTGCTCTTTTTTTGTTTATAGCGCAAAAAAAAAAAAACTGCAGAGGTGGTAAAATACCACCAAAAAAAAGCTCTATTTGTGGGGGGGGGGGAGGACATCAATTTTGTTTGGGTACAACGTCACATGACCGTGCAATTGTCAGTTAAAGCGGCTACAGGGCGGTTGCTTAACTCTGGGAGGACGCACTATAACGTCCTCCCAGCAATGTCTCCGCCAGTGGAGACAGAGGACGGATGGACTGCACTGCGCTGGAGGGAGAGATCACCCATTGCTGGATCAGATCAGCCATCGCTGGACCCCGGAGAGATGATCATCTGTCGCTGGATAGCAAGAGTGGATTACCACCGCTGGAATCTTTTTTAATTTTTTTTATTTTTAATAAAGGACTTTTTCAAAAGTATTTGTCTTTTTTAACATTCTTTTAGACTTTCTTTGTGAAATGGTAGGGGTACTTTTGTACCCCCTTACCATTTCAAACAGGGGGGGCCGGAATCTGGGGGTCCCCTTGTTAAAGGGGGCTTCAAGATTCTGATAAGTCCCCCGCCAGCAGACCCCCTACAACCACTGTTCTGTGACCCCCAAAACATCCTCCCAATGTTGAGGGTATGTGGCCTGGTACGGTTCAGGAGGGGGTGGGGCGCTCTTTCGTCCCCCCCTCTTTTCCTGTGGCCTGCCAGGTTGCGTGCTTGGATAAAGGGTCTGGTATGGATATTTAGGGGGAACCCCACGTCATTTTTTTAAGAAATTGATGCGGGGTTCCCTTTAATATCCATACCAGATCTGAAGGGCCTGGTAATTGAATTTGGGGGAACCCCTTGCTTTTTAATTTTTTTTTTAATCAATGACTTTCAATTAGTGTTCTCTGTATTACGGGGAGCCGACAATTCATTATAGCCACGAGTCATTTTAAATGACTTTTTTTCCTGCAGAAATGACACTTTGTGCAGGGACAGTTCTAAGCACGGGAAACATGCGCCCCTTTACAGGCATACTATAGACACCCCCCAGGTACGAAATTTAAAGGAATATTACACTTTTATTGTTTCACTTTAAGCATTATTAAAATCACTGATCCTGAAAAAACGTCAGTTTTTAAAACTTTTTTTGCATTGATCCATGTCCCCTGGGGCAGGACCCAGGTCCCCAAACACTTTTTAGGACAGTAACTTGCATATTAGCCTTTAAAATTAGCACTTTCTCCCATAGACTTGTACAGGGTGTTCCGGCTTTTTGAATTTGTACAGGGTGTTCGGCTCATCCTTACTCAGGAGGAGTAGGAGGATCTATTTTGGGGTGTCATTTTTGGTACGTACATGCTATGTGTTAGAAATATTGTATAAATGGACAACTTTGTGTTAAAAAAAAATGCATTTTAACCACTTCCAACCCGCCGGCCATCATATGATGTCCTTGACTTTGTGCGGGGATATCTGAATGATGTCTGCAGCTACAGGCATCATTCAGATATCAGCTTTTTCAGTCGGTGATTCCCTACACCATAAGAATGATCATAATGGCTGTTCCGCTGCTTGATCGTTCTTACAGGAGGCGAGAAGGGACATCACCCCCCCCCCCCCCCCCCGCCCTCCGGTGCTTCTACGGACTCCCAGCCTAGAGGTGAGATGTGGGGTCTTATTGACCCCATATCTCACTGTAAAGAGGACCTGTCATGCCATATTCCTATTGCAAGGGATGTTTACATTCCTTGAAATAGGAATAAAAGTGATCAAAAAAATTATTTTGGGGGAAAAAAGTGTCAAACTAAAATAAATAAAGTAAAATTAACAATAATTTTTTTTTTTTTAAAGTGCCCCCCATGTGCTCGCATGCAGAAGCGAACGCATACGTAAGTCCCGCCCACATATGAAAACGGTGTTCAAACCACACATGTGAGGTATCGTTGCGAACGTTAGAGCGAGAGCAATAATTTTGGCTCTAGACCTTCTCTGTAACTCAAAACAGGAAACCAGTAAAAAAATGTAAAGCGTCACCTATGGTGATTTTTAAGTAGCGATGTTTGGCGTCATTCCACGAGTGTGTGCAATTTTGAAGGGTGACATGTTAGGTATCTATTTACTTGGTGTAACTTCATCATTCATATTATGCAAAAACATTGGGCTAACTTTACTGTTTTGTTTTTTTTAAAGCACAAAACTGTTTTTTTCCCCCAAAAAAAAGCATTCGAAAAATTGCTGCGCAAATACCGTGCGAGATAAAAAGTTGCAACAACCACCATTGTATTCTCTAGGGTCTTTGCTAAAAAAAACATATATATAATGTTTTGGGATTCTATGTAATTTTTTAGCAAATAAATGATGATTTTTACATGTAGGAGAGAAATGTCAGAATTGGCCTGGGTGCTCCAGAACGCCTGATGGTGCTCCCTGCATGTTGGGCCTCTGTATGTGACCATGCTGTGTAAAAGTCTGACACGTGGTATTGCTATACTCGGGAGTAATAGCAGAATGTGTTTTGGGGTGTAATTTGTGGTATGCATATGCTGTGTGTGAGAAATAACCTGATAATATGACAATTTTGTGAAAAAATATTGATTTCGCAAAGAATTGTGGGAAAAAATGACAACTTCAAAAAACTCACCATGCCTCTTACTAAATACTTTAGAATGTCTTCTTTCCAAAAAGGGGTCATTGGGGGGTATTTGTACTTTTCTGGCATGTTAGGGTCTCAAGAATTGAGATAGGCCATCAGTACTTCAGGTGTGATCAATTTTCAGATATTGGCACCATAGCTTGTGGACTCTATAACTTTCACAAAAATCAAATAATATCCACCAATTTGTACTTATTTTTACCAAAGATATGTAGTAGTCAGGGATGAGCCAAACACATCCCCGGTTCGGTTCACACCAGAACTTTCGAACGGACCGAAAATTCGTACAAACTTTAGATCCCCATTGAAGTCTATGGGACTCGAACGTTCGAAATAATCAGTTCTAATTTTAATGGCTAATATGCAAGATACTGTCCTAAAAGGGTTTGGGGACCTGGCTCCTGCCCCAGGGGACATAGGTCAATGCCTAAAATGTTTTTAAAAATGTCAGTTTTGGCGGGAGCACTGATTTTAATGACGATTAAAGTGAAAAGAAAAAGTGAAATATTCCTTTAAATATCGTGCCTGGGGGGTGTCTATAGTATGCCTGCGAAGTGCCACGTGTTTCCGGTGTTTAGAACAGTCCCTGCACAAAATGATATTTAACGGAAATAACGTCATTTAAAACTTCTTGCAGTTTTAATGTTATATCTGGTTCTGGCAATATGGATGAAAATCATTGAGAAAAATGGCATGGGTAGCCCCCCTGCCCATTACCAGCCCCTTTGGGTCTTGTACGGATATTAAGGGGAACCCCGTACCCAGGCCCTATATACTCAGAACAGCAGTATACAGGCGGTGCAAACAAGACAAGGGACTGTGTAGGTTTGTTGTGTTAAGTAGAATGTCATGAAAATCGCATGAAGAGATTGTCCTCCAGGTCTTCTGATTTACGATCGTCGCGGGTACGCACGATCGTACGAACGCCCTTACGTTCGTACACAGGTGCGCGTGCGCGGGCACGTGCGCGGTCGCGTGCGTGCGCCCGTGTTGGCGCCAAACGGCCTATTTAAACTAGCCTCTTGCCAATAGTCTTTGCTGTCTGCTCTACAGCGTTATACCTGTGAGACCTGATCCGTATTGTTTGTTCCTGTTTGACCCGGCCTGCCTGTGACCCATCTGCTATCCGCCTGCACCCGACCCCGGCTTGTTGTGACGATTCTCCTGCCTGTTCCCTTGTACTTCGTTCCTGTCTGATATCCGATCCGGCTTGCTTTGACCATCCGTCTGCTAAAGGTGAACCTGCTTATACTGAACTGTGTCATCTGCTGCAAGTAACCTGCTTATACTGAACTGTGTCATCTGCTGCAAGTAACCTGCTTGTATTGAACTGTTCACCTGCTGTGAGTGCCTGCTCATATTGAACTGCTTATCTGCTGCAAGTACCTGCTTATATTGCGCTGTTTGTCTGCTTCAAGCCACTTGTCATATTGCGCTGTTCATCTGCTTCAAGTCACCTGTCTTATTGAACTGTTCACCTGCTGCAAGTGCCTGCTCATATTGAACTGTTTATCTGCTGCAAGTACTTGTGTATATTGCACTGTTCATCTGCTACAAGTTGCCTGCTTCCCTGCACTGCTTATCATCAAGTGTCACGATCAGGAGTGAGGGCGAGATGCTGAGAGGGCTCCCCTTGCGGCCGAGTGCAGCACAACCCTGAAGATGACACAGGGATGCAGTGCCCACAGTAGCACAGGTTGCCAGGTAGCAGCAGCAGAGGACAAGAGCCGGGTAAACAAGTCTCTGGGGGCAACCGTGCTAGGAAGTCCAAGAGCGGAGCAGCAGAAGTCCAGAAGAGGAGTCAAGCCAAGCCGGGATCGGGTGCAGGGAGCAGACAAGGAACGTCGGGTACAAGCCAGGGGTAAGAGCCAGGAGAACAAAAGGAGCAGGTCGAGCAAGCCGGGTCGGTACACAGGAGATCAGATAGCAGAAATCACGGACACAGGTACACAGGGGAGCTGACGATAATCCAGCGATGCAGCACTGTCAGGCGAACGTTTAAATAGGCGAGGTGCCCAGGTCACGTCGTGAGCGCGTCGAGGCGATCGTACGGCTACGCCGAGTACGTTGTGCGTTCATAACATCACCGCGTACGCCCGCCTGGTCAGACGTAGCGTCGGCCGTTCGTCTTGGAACTACCTTGCGCTTCCGTAGGCGCTGACGCGCGTTAACACGAACATACCTCGTGAGATTGCGCCTACTTCCCTGACATCAAGTTACCTGCTCCATTGAACTGTGTTATCTGCCTTTAAACTACCTGCTGATCCATTCACTGTGATTACCTGCTCCACTGAACTTCACCTACCCATCCTACCCATCTGTTGATCCTGCCAGGCACCTGTACCCCTCCTTACTCCTGTGTTCCCTGTTACATTGCCAGGAAACCGGTAGTGGGAGTCGTAAGGGAGGCCTCTCTCCGCAATCCGGGCTCGCTACTAGAAGGTACGTGACATAGAATCTGTTTGTAATTTTTAACTGGTGCATTTTTAAAGTGTAGCTCCAGTCAAAAAATCTATTTTTAAGCTTTTTGGAAAACATAGGGAAGGGTTATCACCCCTGTATAATTTGTTTTGCCGTCTATCTTTTTTCATCTCACTTGCTGTTGTCTCCTTCCATTTGCAAGTAGGAGATGTTTGTAAGTTGGATGTTTGAAAGTAGGGGCCTGCCCTATATGCTCTGAAGAAATGGCGGAACAAGGTGTTGGTGTTGCCACAACACTGTAAGCCCTCAAAGTGACTCTTGGTGGGCGCTGGAGCGCCCTGCTGTGAACGATTATATCAAGAATCGTAATTACATGCCATTGTTGAACAGTGGTAGAAAAATTGACCTTTGGTGGTTGTGGTACTGGTGCCACAACACTATAAGTCCTCACAGTTACTCTGGGTGGGCACAGGAACGGGCCCTCCTGTGAACTATTATATCAAGAATTGTAATTACATGCCCCTGTTAAACAGGGGCTGAAAAATTGGGCCTTAGGCACTGGTGCTGGTGCCAAGACACTGCAACCTCTCCCATATACTCTAGTTGTAGTGCAGGAATGAGCCCTGCTGCAAAGCATTGCATCAAAAATTGTAATTAAACACCCCTGTTAAACAGGGGCAGAAAAATTGGGCCTTAGGCACTGGTGCTGGTGCCACGACACTGCAACCTCTCCCATATACTCTAGTTGTGGTGCAGGAATGAGCCCTGCTGCAAAGCATTGCATCAAAAATTGTAATTAAACGCCCCTGTTAAACAGGGGCTGAAAAATTGGGCTGGTGGCATCACCCAGAACCAAAAATGTTCTTCCAACATATCAGCGGAGGAGGAAGAGGATAGATAATCAACATAAAAGGACAGTCACTCAGCATCAGCATAGGCAGTCTTGAAGGGATGTGATATTTCAAAAAAAATTATTTGGTTACATCAGCTTCAGGTGCTTGCTAGCTGGTGGTGATCCAAGACTGATTCATCTTGATGAAGGTCAGTCGATCAACTGAGTCGGTGGACAGGTGCACCCTGTGATCGGTAACAAAGCCACCAGCAGCACTGAAGGTGCGTTCCGAAAGAATGCTGGATGCAGGATAGGCCAGTAGCTCAATTGCATACTGTGCAAGCTCTGGCCAGTGATTCATCCTCAAGACACAGTAAGCCAGGGGATTTTCGGTGGGAAAGGTGTCCAAGTCTGACCTTGCCCCTAGGTATTCCTCTACCATGTAAATCAGACGCTGGTGATGGTTGCTGGAACCGATCATACCTTGGGGCTGCGGACTAAAAAATTGTCTGAACGTATCGGTCAGACGGCCACCTTCTCCACTGCTCCTTCTGACCGAAGCCTCAGCAACACGTTGTCCAGGACCAGGAGTTTGTAACCTCCCAGTCTCTGGGAACGCGTTGCACAGACCTTTCTGCAAGGCCTCCCAGAGATGTCTCATCCTCTGCTCCCTCTGCGTCGGCAAGATAAGGTCAGCAACCTTACCCTTGTACCGTGGATCAAGGAGAGTGGCCAGCCAGTAATGGTCCCTCTCCTTGATCCGAAGAATACGAGGATCCTTCCGCAGGCTTTGCAGGATCAGGGAGGCCATGCAGCGTAGGTTAGCTGAGGCATTCGGTCCAGAGTCCTCTGGGTCACTAAGGACAACATGATCCGCAGCTACCTCCTCCCAACCACGTACAAGTCCACTGGTTTCTTGGGACTGTAAATCATCCCTACAAGACTGCTGCTGCTGCTGAGTGCCAGCCTCCACCTCCATGCTGACACAATCATCCTCCTCCTCCTCCTCCTCCTCCTCCTCATCCTCTTCCTGTGTGATGGGTGGCACAGCAGGAACACTGTCTGGATAAAGGGGGCCTTGAGAGGCAAGAAAGTCCTCCTCTTCCTGCCTCTGTTCTGCCTCAAGTGCCCTCTCCATTATTCCACGCAGCGTATGCTCCAAGAGGTGGACAAGAGGTACAGTGTCACTGATGCATGCACTGTCACTGCTCACCATCCTTGTGGCCTCCTCAAACGGTGACAGGACAGTGCATGCATCCCTGATCATGCCCCACTGGCATGGTGAGAAAAAACCGAGCTCCCCTGACCCTGTCCTGGTGCCGTAGTCGCACAGGTACTCCTTGATGGCCCTCTGCTGCGTGTGCAGCCGCTGCAGCATGGCCAACGTTGAGTTCCACCTGGTGGCCATGTCACATATAAGGCGGTTCTTGGGCAGGTTCAACTCCTTTTGGAGCTCAGCCAGCTGAGCACAGGCATTAAATGATTGGCGGAAATGCACACAGACTTTCCTGGCCTGCTTCAGGACATCCTGTAAGCCCGGGTACCTGCCCAAGAACCGCTGCACCACCAGGTTAAGGACGTGAGCCACACAGGGCACATGGGTCAGTTGTCCCTGTCGGAGGGCAGAGAGGAGGTTGGTGTCATTGTCACAAACCACCATTCCTGGCTTAAGCTGGCGTGGCGTCAACCACCTCTCGACCTGCCCCTGCAGAGCTGACAAAACATCTGCCCCAGTGTGGCTCCTGTCCCCCAAACAAACCAGCGCAAGCATGGCATGGCATCATTTTGCCTGCGTACTTGCCTACGGAGCACCGCTGGTTCTGAGGACAGAGCACTGGAAGAGGCCATGGAGGAAGAAGAAGAGGAGGGGGTGGAGGAGAGAGGTGTGTCACAACCAATAGTAGCATTTTGGAGGCGTGGGGGCGGAACAACCTCCAACACTACTGCACCTTGTCCTGCATCCTTCCCAGCTGCCAGAAGAGTGACCCAATGGGCCGTGAAAGACAGGTAACGTCCCTGTCCATGCCGGCTGGACCATGAGTCAGCGCTAATATGCACCTTACCGTTGACCGCCCTGTCCAGCGAGGCAAGAACATTGCCTTCCACATGCCGGTAGAGAGCCGGAACTACCTTCCGTGAGAAAAAGTGGCGTTTGGGGACCTGCCACTGAGGAACCGCACATTGTACAAACTCACGCAAGGGGGCCGAGTCTACCAACTGAAAAGGCAGCAGTGGAAGTGCTAGCAATTTAGCCAAGCTAGCATTCAACCGCTGGGCATGTGGATGGCTGGGAGTGAACTTCTTTCGGCGGTCCAGCAGCTGGGGCAGGGACATTTGCCTGCTATAATCGGACGTGGGTGTATTGCTAGCAGAGTGCCCGGAAGCACTTGGCTGTGACACACCCAATTCTACACCTTCATTCCTCTCAGAGCAGGTTTCAGAGAGGACTCAAGGTCTAGTGGGGTTGGAGATCCCAGCTGATGAGGAGCAAGGAGTCGTCCGCTTTGTTCTTTGGTGTGGGTCTTTGAGGTACGTTTGCCAACGAGCTGCAAGGCAGGTCAACATATGTCTGGTCAAGCATGTGGTGCCCAAGCGGCTGATGTTTTGGCCACGCGAGATACGCTTGAGACATATGTTGCAAATAGCAGCGGTGCGATCTGATGCACTTGTCTCAAAAAAGGCCCACACCAAAGAACTTTTAGTATAACGCGCAGAGGCAGCGCCCTGCACAGGTGGAGCTCTGCGGTGTGATTCAGTCGGTGTGTTGATCCTAAGCTGGCCCCCAGAGGGCATCCTGCCTCGTTGGACATGTGCTTCCTCCTCCTCCTCCTCTCTCCTACCAGGCACCCACGTGGAGTCAGTACCCTCATCATCCCTTCCCTCTTCATCACTGGAGCAAACCTGGCAGTATGCTGCAGCTTGTGGAACATGACTGCCAGATTGCTGTCCTTCTTGAGCATCCCCTCTCTCTGCGCTCACGCTACTGCCTTCCTCTAGCTGAGTATCAACATCAGAGCCTACAAAACACTGGGCATCCTCCTGGAGCATGTACCCAACACTGTGCTCAAAGAGTTAAGGAGACTCCTCAGGAGGACATGGTGGGTCTAGGGAAGGAGTCACTGATGATGACATTGAGAGGAGGGAAGACGATGCGTTGGCAGCTGCTTTGCTAGTACCCTGAGCCTGGGTGAGAGAGGATGAGGAGGATGAAGAAGGCTTGGTCATCCACTCTACCAAGTCTTCGGCATGTTGCGGCTCAACATGTCCAGCTGCCAAAAAGAAGGACAAGCGTGTCCCATGGTCACGTGCTGATGATGACGATGCACCGCGTCCATGACCAGCACTGTTGTCTCTAGACACAGAGCCTGCTTGCCCTCTTTTATCGGCTCGCGCTTGTCTGCCTCTCCTTGCTGGCCTTCCAGACATGGTGATGGCCTGAAGGGAGATGGGAAAACCAGCAATTGGGTAGTCACCATCTGCGCTTCATTGCGTGGTGGTTTGAGGCAATTGCGCTATCAGGTTTGACACATGCGCAGTAGGAGCGGCGGTCCCGGTGATATCATCGGCGGGCGCCGTCGCCGGCCGTATGATGCACCAGGATGGAGGACAAAAGAGAGCCACATCAGACAGCCTGCACACAGCGCTGGCTTTGGTCTGATGCAGACGTGATCCAGGCAATCCACAAAGTTGACAGGTAATAGGGGACCGCTATCACCATGGGACCTGGGAAGCCATATGGCCCCTTATACATATATCTCCCCACTCTGTTCATGCTTATGGCTTGTAGCCTTTGAAACCATATTGTTCTTACTTTTAGGAACAGCAGTACTGATCCGCTCCAATATACCTTTTGTATAGACTACAAGCATTACTTAGTGGGGATTTTTCAACCTTCTAACCATCTACTCAGATAAATTTCCTTTCCTTTACGACCTGGTAGGTTGTTCTTCAATTTTTTATCAATTTTCATTAATCCCCTAAAAAAATATATAATAATAATAAAAAAATTTGACATTTATACCAACCTGCTGGGGAGCGCCTATATATATAGGCATACCATGTTGCCCCCTCCCCTTCCTTCCCTTTGCTTCCCCCCCTTCCCCCCTTTTATCTTCCCCACCCCTTCCTCCCCCCCCCTCTTTTTCCCCTCAAATGCATTTTTAACCAATTATATTGCTGATTGTGGCTATTTTTTATTTCCCTTACAGTTAATGTGCCTGGACAACTCTTTTGTCCTCCCGTGTCCGCCCCCAAGGGTGGTTAACCCAGCCTAATAGCTGGGTACCACCCTAGCTGTGTGACCATTGTGGTGTCCCTGGCCGGTAAGCCTCACTTCTCTATGTGTCAATGCATTTTCTCATTAAAACTCCCTATAATTAATATTTATGGTCAAAACCCTTCGTCCTCAAAGATATGGAAGGAAAACATAAACACGCCACATGACGAACAACATAAAATAGACCTGAAGTGTGCCCTGGTCTGCGGTAAGGTAAACCCAGGTGAGCTGGGCAGTGAGCCCTGTGCTACTGGGCGGTATGCTAAGAGAAGGGCGCATACCTGAAGAAAGTAATGGATGTTTCTGTAGAGAAACTTGTTTTTTGAGTGCTGTGAGAAAGGGAAATGGGTGGGAGGGTACCGCGCACTGGAATCGACACTGAACGGTGTGCGAGGTCTGGTTATATACCCTCCGGGCTCCTCCCATAATTACGGGCCACCATACTGGCCCTCTTATTTATGGTCAAAACCCTTCGTCCTCAAAGATATGGAAGGAAAACATAAACACGCCACATGACGAACAACATAAAATAGACCTGAAGTGTGCCCTGGTCTGCGGTAAGGTAAACCCAGGTGAGCTGGGCAGTGAGCCCTGTGCTACTGGGCGGTATGCTAAGAGAAGGGCGCAAAAGACTTGGTTTAGGGACAAAGTAGTTTATTATAGTAAGACAATATGATTAGAGAGCAAGGCCGCAGAAGGCTTGAGCCATTTCTGACTGTGGGTCGGGAATGTACTGAGCGAAGCAAGTGGATTTCCATCTTCCCAACTTCCTGATTACGTGTGCTGGAACTCCGTTGCGTGAGGCTGCTGATGCTGCTCCGATGCGAAAAGAATGTCCTGAATAACGAGCTGGGTCAAGGCCTATATTGCGTAGGAGGATCTTGACATGGCTGATAAACTGATTACAGCTAAGAGGTTTAACCGGAAATGGTAATAACGGGCTGTCGGGTGATGGATCGGATAAGTGCGCTAGTAATTGGTCCAAGACGGCCACAGGGCACCAGGTATTGAAGGTTTCGAAAAACTTGATGTCCGTCCCTGGGCCCACCTGTTGTGTTTTAGATACCTCTAGATGTAGAGTGAAGAAGGTTTGGTGGCGAGTGAGGTGCCGTCTGCATAGCGTCTTACAGCGGGAGCTGGTGACTGTAAATTCGCTGGGGCGCAGAAAACCATAGAAGGCTAGGTAAATGGCTGCTTTAATGACCAGGCTAGGAAAGGGGCCAAAAGGGGAACGAGAGAGGAAGAGCGATATCTCACAAAAGATAGCGCCGGTCACGGGAAGACGTTTGCTGCTGACTGGCGGCTGCTGTTTGAGAATACCACGCAGAATTGTCTTGACTGCATGAGCGGCGAATAAGGACGGCTTGGTGGGGTCTTGCAAAGAAATAAAGTGTTGGATGCCTGCCAGATAGAGTCTGATAGTATTGTGAGCCAAAGTCATCTGCGTGTGGCAGTATGAAATGAAAGCGAGGATATGATGGAGATCGCTTGGGCTCGCCCCGGGAAAGGCTGCTAGGAATCTGTTGTACATTTTCCAGGCAGCACGATAGGCCTTGATCGTGTTGTGAGATAACGAAAGGTTAATGAGCTTGGTAGCATTGCATAGGTATGGATTCAATGCAGAGTTAGCTGAGACCAGTGTGGGATAGTAGTCATGGTTGGGTCGGCTCCAGGTTCCTGTGAAAAGAACGATTCGAAATTAAGGCGGGACAGGGCATCAGCTAAGGTATTACATTTGCCTGGGATGTGGATGCAGAGAAGATTAAATTGGTGCTGAAGGGACAATTGTACCAGCCTGCGTAGAAATGACATTATGGCCAGTGACTTAGAACGGCCTTTGTTTATGATGTTGGCTGTGGCTTGATTGTCTGTAACAACAGTAGCTGTCTGTCCTGCCCAGCTACTGCCCCAGGCTTGCGCTGCAGCCACTATAGGATATAGCTCAAATAACGAGGATGATAGACTGAACCCGGGGATTGCGAGAATTTCTGGCGGCCATGGGCCTGCGAACCAGTGACGGTCAAAGATCGCTGCAAAGCCTGTGGAGGCTGCAGCATCAGTGACTATCTGGGGTGAAGAGGGGGATACTGATGGGATAAACATTGAGATGCCGTTCCAATTTGCTAAGAAATCGTCCCACATGTTGAGATCGGCTGTCACTGCTTGATCTAGCCTGAAGACACGGTCGGGGTCTTGGACTTGGGAAAGAAATACTAAGAGGCGGGAGACAAAAGATCGACCCTGGGGGATGATCCTTACCACGAAGTTGAGCATCCCGAGCAAAGACTGAAGTTGTCTCTTGGTGTACCCTTGGGTAACTGTAAAGGTATGGATGACCTCCCTGATGCGGGTTAGTTTGTCGAGAGGTAAGCTAGCCTGCATGGTTTGAGTGTCGAGGATGATACCCAAGAAGGTGATGCGTTGTGCAGGGCCTTCCACCTTCTTCTCTGCTATGGGTATATTGAGTTTGGCAAAAACTTCCCTAAGGCTATTTAGATCTACTGGAGGTTCCCCAGGTTCCTCAATAAGCAGAAAGTCGTCCAAGTAGTGGATCACTTTCTGACAGGACGCGTGGTGTGAAAGAATCCAGGACAGGCACTGGGCGAACGTGTCGAAGAGCCACGGACTGCTTTTGGAGCCGAAGGTTAATTTTGTGGCGAAATAGTACTGGTCCTTCCATTTGACACCGTGCCATTGCCATAGGCATGGATGAATCGGTAATAACTTAAAAGCGTCCGCGATGTCGGCTTTGGACAGCCAGGCGCCAGCTCCTAAGCTGAGGATGGTTTGGATGGCAAGGTCTACGGAGGAATATTTGAGGCCGAATTCTTCTGAGGGTATAAGGGAATTTAAACTAGGTACGTGAGAAAAATGAGGCGCGGACAAATCATAGACTAAACGAAGTTTATTTGAGAATTTCCCTTTCACAAGCCCGATAGGGCTGACTCTCCAAACAGAAAAAGGTGGGTGTGAGAGGGGTCGATCATGTATCCCCGATCAAGTTCATTTTGCCGCAAGGTGCTGATCGCTTCTTCGTCTGTGGCTGCTGACCGAAGATTTCTGCATTCGTGGGTGGTGTCTGGAAGAGTGATAAACCCTGTGTGGAAACCTACGGTGAAACCCTGTAGTAGGAAGGCTGCTAGTGAGGGTGATGGGTGTGAAAGAAGGTAGAAGTGCAGCCATCCGATGTGTATGTGGCTCAGTCATGTGTGGTTAGGTTTTTTGATCCCACAGGCGATTCTGGGGTGAGCTTGGTGGCAAGCGAGGCAGACGTGGAGGAGTCTACATTGAGGGAAATGGCAACGCCCGATATTGAAGTTGTTACAAATTTGAGCTCCTCCTAGCGTTTTAATGGGTCGACCTAACTTGTCTTCTTGTGGGCGCTGTGTGGATGTACCTGAGCTCTGAGCTGTGTTTGAGAAGGGGGGAAAGTACGGAGGGCGTCTGCCCTCGTTTTCCGAACACCAGCTAGCTGTGTGGGTGGCCGACTGGCAGTTGGTGCACAGTGGGGAGCGTAGTCCTGTGAAATGGCGACAGAATAGTTCTGTATCGACTGCGCTCCAGTCGGTAGCCAACTGAAACTGGCTGAGCCTGGCAGCTGCTTTGGCTGAAAAGGAGCGGTGGTAGTCATAGAACGCGCTACCTCCATACCTATAACCTAGATCCGTCACTGCGTGTAAATACAGATCTAGTTCTTCCCTTGCTGGGGTTGAGGGAGCAAATTATGTCTCTGACCATGCCGAAGGCGAGCACGAACTCAGTGACTGTGAACTTACGTGTGAGCCTACGGTCTTTTGCTTTTAGGACGACGGAGACATCCCCCCATGTATAGGCTTTGTTCTCCGCTGCGTCGTGTACCGAAATAAGGAGGGATGCGAGATTGACGTCCCGGCCATCTAAAATGTCCTTCCTAATGTTAGCTGGGACGAGATGTGCCGGGAAGATGGTGGAGCTGTACTGGGGCGTACCTAACGGCATTGGCATGGGGGTGGTAGTGGCGGGTGACGTGGGGAGCACTTGTCGTTCTTCCAGAGACACTACTCTGGTCTGGACATCGGAGACTGTCGATGAGAGTGAAGCCACTAAGGAGTGCAGCTGAGCAACTGCTGATGCGATGGAGTGTGAATTTGAAGAGTTCGGCTTTTCTTGCTGTAGCCGGGTAGGGAATATCCCTACGTCGCAGTTCTGCCGTGAGTTTCGGGATGGTCCAGGCTCTGTAGAGCTGTCCGTCATCGTTGGTTGAACCCGCCCCAGGGGATGACGGGTCGGGGGAAGAGATGTCGCTGCCGGCCAACGACATGGCGTCCGCTAAACGAGAGGGGAAATGCATATGTTTTAAGAAAAGGTTGGGGATACAGGAGGGGACAGAAAGGTATTTCGAGGAAAGCACAAAGTAGGAAAAATCAGGGGGAGTGACAGCCATAGCGACAGTTGGTTTGCGCTTGAGCGCTGTTTGAGTGAAAAAAAATTTAAAACTCATAAGAATGCGTGACAACCGAGGTGAGCCAGGAGGTGACTGGCTAGGTAACCGATAGCTCGGGTGACCGACTGTGCTCGGCACAGACTAGTGCACCAGAGTCCCTCGGGCGGACCGGGGAGGGTAACGGAAGTCTGGTGTGCTAAGTAGGAATGTTGCGGTCTGTAGAAACTTGACGTGTGTTCGGTCGGCTAAATGCTTGCACTGCCAGCAAGAATGGGGGTTTAGGCGACCTTGTCTGCGTAGTGGAGGCTTGTGCTCCGAAAACAGAGTGAGATGCGTAGAAGTATGTGACAGTTGCTAACGCCTCGGAACCAAAATAAAATTATGCGTGTGCAGTTAAATATGTCGTGAAAGTGTGTAAGAGAAAGGAAATTTTTAAATCTTATTGTTCCATACCTTCTAACGATGCACCTGCCTTGAAGCCCTGGTGCTGGCGACTCTGTTGGGGTCAAGGACTGAGTTTGTGTGAAAACCTACAGCGGGGTGACACGGGAGTAGTAATAAGGTGGGTTTACAAGCTGTTTCGGGGCCATAGCCGACCCCCTGGTGAAGAAATGCAAAACCTAGCCAGGTTACCCTGTGTTCTACCCCCCCCCCCCCCCTTTTTTTTTTTTTTTATTCTTTTTTTTTACCTGGAATGGGTGGTCCGAGCCTGTTTGCAGGATGGACCAAATGGCAAACTTACTGACCTAAAAGAGGAACAGGGATAGAGAAAACGTATGAGTAGCCGTGTTGCTACTGGATACGTTTTGTGAGCCAAATGCAGAAAGACTTGCCGTGGTTGCAAGATGGTTTAGTTTAGAAAGATAAAAGGTAAGAAAAATGATTATCTGGGGTTGACCGTGCGTACTACGAGCGATTTGGTGCAGAAGTTGTGAATGAACATGCAATTAGGTTCGAGAAAGGTGAAAGAAAGTATCGTAGAGTTTGTGCTGTGACTAGTAGAACCGGGCCCTGAAAGAACGGTGGGTGAAAGATTTGGCCCGTTGGGTCGATGATGTGATAAGACTCGAGTATTTTTACAATTGGTTTCGTGTGGATTCGAAACATAGCTACGACTAGGTGCGAATCCCACGTAACCAGTTGTGAGTCAGTCGATGACAAGGGTTCGGACTGACTAAGTGTAGATGAATGCCCCCCCCCCCCCTCTTTTTTTTTTTTTATATATTTAAGGGTATTTGACAAAATGCCGAAAATATTCGAATCGTACAGTTTGACGACCGGATTTCGAATCGGCAGTCTGGAGTGCGTATGTGATCTGAACGAAAGAGTAGAAGGCCAACTCGAGGCGGGGTGCATGTTTGAAACCGTGTAAGGGTAGCAACTGGTTTCGGTTTACTTAGCGGCAGGCCGAAAAATTAACATATATGAAGATGCTGTTAGAAAAAGGGGGGGGGTACTAGCTGAGCAATAATTTCGAAAAAGTAAACATGGTAACGAATCGATACGAATTCAGAGTAAAGGAAGCAAGATGACCCTGCCTGTGACGGAAATGCGTGCCGATTTTAACGAAAGCTGTGAACGAGTACAGAATGAGAACGTACAGGTGAATACGGCAGGTATAAGACAATATACGTGAAAGATAGCGTGAAAGAGATACTAGCCGAAAGTGCGACAATTTAGCAAAGAAAAACAAGCTAACGAAACTGATACCAACTTGAGTAAAGAATAACGAGAATAGTCCTACCTGCGACGACGAGGCGTAACGGTCGACGAAAGTTTACGAATGGAGACGGGATAGCGATGGTGTTGTACGCACTTACGAAAACGAAGTAAGAAGCAAAGGTCGGCCTGGTGACGTTGTACCGCGCACTGGAATCGACACTGAACGGTGTGCGAGGTCTGGTTATATACCCTCTGGGCTCCTCCCATAATTACGGGCCACCATACTGGCCCTCTTATATATGATTCATATGTTGCTATTGTAATTTCTATTTTTTTCTGCTTTTAACTGGAAATTATTATCTACCCAAAATAGACATGTTCCAAATATCTCCTGCAGAAGCGACTACTGTTCGCGAAACTAGTTGAGAGCAATTGACACCGTCTTTGATTTTGGGCATCAATTTTCATTGTGAAGCATTGGCCTCTCCTGTACAACAAGATTGGAGATGCCTCTGTATCATGGTTGTATACCTACATGAATGTGATAAAGCATTCTTTTAGGATTTGTAATTTTTAATTTATATTTTTTCTTTGTATTATATAATATTGTTTAATTTTCTATGTAATACAAAACTTAAATCTTAAATGTTTTTTTGTGGTATCAAGATAGTCCTTCAAATATCGGGGCACAGCACATCTAAAATGTTTTTTTGGGGGGGGGGGGGGTTTTGTGCGCATGCCTCCCTTTTTCGATTCTATGCACTATAAGGATGAGGATACCTACCCCTAATTTATGAATACAGCTCTGCACCCTAATACTACTATTAGCAATTGGGTAGTGTATATTGTGCAGGAGGCACACACAACACCCACTAACTCCTGCAGATGGCTGATGGCTAAATTAGAGAAGAGCTATCTAGGTGGATATAACGGTATATACTGCGGTCAGGGCACGCAGACAGCACGCACAATCTCCTACAAGTGACTGCAAGCTCTATTTGAAAAGAGCAAGATAGCTAGCTTTGTAGGTGGATATAACGGTGTATACTGCGGTCAGGGCACGCAGACAGCACGCACAATCTCCTACAACTGACTGCAAACTCTATTTAAAAAGAGCAAGATAGCTAGCTATATAGGTGGATATAACGGTGTGTTCTGCGGTCAGGGCACGCAGACAGCACGCACAATCTCCTACAACTGACTGCAAGCTCTATTTAAAAAGAGCAAGATAGCTAGCTATATAGGTGGATATAACGGTGTATTCTGCGGTCAGGGCACGCAGACAGCACGCACAATCTCCTACAACTGACTGCAAGCTCTATTTAAAAAGAGCAAGATAGCTAGCTATATAGGTGGATATAACGGTGTGTTCTGCGGTCAGGGCACGCAGACAGCACGCACAATCTCCTACAACTGACTGCAAGCTCTATTTAAAAAGAGCAAGATAGCTAGCTATATAGGTGGATATAATGGTGTGTTCTGCGGTCAGGGCACGCAGACAGCACGCACAATCTCCTACAACTGACTGCAAGCTTTATTTAAAAAGAGCAAGATAGCTAGCTATATAGGTGGATATAACGGTGTATTCTGCGGTCAGGGCACGCAGACAGCATGCACAATCTCCTACAACTGACTGCAAGCTCTATTTAAAAAGATCAATATAGCTAGCTATAAAGGGGGAGATTTTTATTAAAATAAAACTGCTACCGATTTACATAATCAAGAACTTAAAAAGACTCATACTTGAGCAAAAAAGAACAAGAAAACAACTCGTACAAATGTTTTTAGACAGACAGAATCTATCCAAACTGCCCCCTCCTAGTGAAGGTAAAGTCCATCTCAAAAAAAAAAAAGGGGAAAAAGAGGGCCCATATCGGACGACCCCTAGCCCCATGATCATCTGGACTACTTATAAGAAAAACAGAAGCTTATCCAAACAATTTCCAACATTATTCTAACTATGTAAATTTTTATTACATACCCCCTATAGGCAGGAACGTAACGAAACTGATGGTGCATACCATGTTTTTAAAATTAAGTTGCCCAAAGGGGTGAAAGGACAGACAGACCTCCACCTAAGGAAAAGAAGGGGGAGATCATCAAGGTGGCCGGAAAGAGAACCCTCTCCACAACCTAGCACACCTTTCCCTACCCATTCTTTCCCCCTCAAAAAACCTCACCTTACCCAATTCCCGAACAATATTACCCGCCAACCTCATGCATGGGCAGGAACTTGCCCCTAGTGGACACTAAACACCGAGCGTGCCAAGTGTAGTAAAGGCATATGACACTAACTAAATACAGTGATGATAACACAAAACCCCTCCGGGCTCTGAAGTCACCGTATACCCTCTCAGGATAGGCAAGGGCCTGGAGACGGGGATAGCCGATGGCATCTCCAACCTCCCCCAGAACCCCCAAGTTGAAGGGGCACTCGACCAAAAAGTGGTTCATGGTCTCTAGCACCCCACCACACTCAGGGCCAGGACAGCCTCTGTGCTCTAGGTTCCGGTACTTCAAGTTCAATCTCACATAGAGTCGTCCATGGAACGCCCTCCATGCGAGATCCCAGAACTTGGCAGGAATTCTCTTGGAATTCAGGAGGGCTAGTCCCTCCCTGAGAACCCTGTCTGGACAGTCCCTTAAGGCCAGTGGTCTCAAAACGTCCGAGGCCATGACCCTCTGGTACAGCTCACGCCGGCCCAGGGAGCCTACCTCTAAGGCCGTTATCCTCCACCGCCTTAGTACCTTCAGGGCGGTTGGGACATAGGCGGGGAGGTACCCATGGGACCTCCGAAGGTCACCCGGGCGACCGCCCCCTCCCACCTACTCAGGAATACCAGGAACCATTTCTTGCACGAACGTTCCCACAGAGAGGGTTCGTCCACAAAAATGGATTGCAGATTGAACTTCAGGAACACCACAGTAAAGAAAACCGTGGGGTTGATCATGTCCAACCCGCCCTCCCCTCTCCGTCGATACGTGACCTCCCTTTTTATCAGGTTCAGTCTGTTTCCCCACAGAAGCAGGAAAAACAGACCGCAGACCCACGCATAGAGTGATTCTGGCAACAGACATGCATAGCTGACATAGAGGAACTCGGGAAGCAAATAGGTTTTAACCAGGCTCACCCTTTCCCTCAATGACAGCTTCCAGCCTTTCTAGGCGTTAACTTTCTGGGTGGCACTTACCAGCCTGCACTCCCAATTTAGCTTGGGATAATCACCCTGGCCGAAATAAATGCCTATGATTTTAACCTCTGGTCGGGGCGGGGGAAAAACGTCCGGGAGGGCGAACTGCTCACCCTCCCTTCCCAACCAGAGAGCTTCACTCTTATCCCAGTTGACCAACGAACCAGACGCCTCGGAGTAGCCTCCAATCTGTGTTTCCACAAACTGGGCCTCCTCTCGGCTAGCCACTACCACTGAGACATTGTCCGCGTAGGCCACCACCTTCACCGCTTTATCCGGGCCACTGCCGGGCTCCATCAGGACCCCCCTCAGCTGCCCACAGTCTAGCCTTCTTACGAAGGGGTCGACTGCGAAGACATAGAGCAGGGGACTCAGCGGACAGCCCTGCCTAACACCAGAGTCCACCGGAAAGGTAGGACCCACCCAACCATTAACCAGAGGGAAGCTCTCGGCCCCTCTGTACAAAGTCCTGAGCCAATCAATAAATTGATCAGGCAGGCCGTATCTACCCAGGAGAAGCCAGAGGTACTCGTGGTCTACCCGATCAAAAGCTTTCGCCTGATCTAACGCCAGCAGAAACCACCCGTCACCCGATGCCCTGCACCTCTCCACAGCCTCCCGGACGTTAAGGACTGCACTAAAGGTGCTACGGCCGGGAACTGTGCAGTGCTGGGAGGCAGACAGCAGCTTGCCTGCAACAGCAGACATACACGTAAACAAAATCTTTGTCAGAATCTTTCTATCCGTGGAGAGAAGGGCGATAGAACGCCAATTCTCTACCACGGACGGATCCCTCCCTTTGGACAGAAGGATCAAGGCCGACCTTCTCATCGAGGGAGGGAGCAGGCCAGATGCCAAACACTCACTGAACACCTCCCTCAGACGAGGAGCCAAAAGGCTCTTAAAGATTTTATAAAATTCTGCCGTGAACCCATCAGGCCCCGGCGACTTCTTTAGAGACAACGAGTCAATGGCCTGCTCAATTTCGGCCACTGAGATCTCTTCCACCAAGGAGTCCAGGGGGTCAGACCCCACCTCAAGTGGAGTCCCGTCAAGAAATTCCTTGGCTCTCCTCAGATCCAACGGCTTCTTCCGAAGGATGTCTGAAAAATGGGCTCTGATGATCCCCAGGATGCCCGACTTGGACCTTACCAGGGAACCCGAGGGATCTCTCAGTCCATGTATGACCTTCCCACTCACCGCGTCCCCACAGCTTTTGTAGGGATCCGGGTTGGTGAATTTCCGTAATCCCTCTCCAGCACCAGGGAGGTGAGACGGTCATACTGACACTCCTTCATCTGGAGCTTCAGATCCGAGATCTGGTCCTGAGGGCCACCATCAGAAACCAAGCGATCTAGCTGCCTGCGTAACTTCTGGTAGGCCTGATACCGGAAAGCTGCCCGACGGCCCGAGACTTCCCGGAAGAAGCCCTCCGACCTCTTCTTCACCTCTTCCCACCATTCCTGGCGGGAGCAGCCGCTCTCAAGGAGCGAGGCTTGTTCCAAAAAGAAGTCCTCATAGGCCGATCTCACTTCAGGGTCCTCAAGTAGCGACCCGTTTAGTCGCCACAGGCCCCTCCCTTTCTGAGGGGTGTCCGCCACATTCAGAGTGACCGACACCATACAGTGATCGGAGAACTCAACCGCATGCAGCGCAGGAGCTGCAAAGGAGGAGTCCCCCTTAAAAAAAAAACTATCTAACCTACTCCTACAACTACCTCTGGAATATGTGAAACCAGTGAGGTTGGGGAAGTGGCGAACGTGCACATCCACCAACCCAGCTTCCCTCACTATTCTATTCAAAAAGATACTATCATGGCGTGGCCTGGCCGGCGATGGAGTGAGACGCATGTGAGCTGAGCTCCGTACCATCCAACATCCTTAGTGCCCATCCTGAGTGCCCGCAGGCCCCCCTGTGTTGACTTACCGTACCCATCGGTGTCCGAATCGAGTGTGGACATGTCCCCGCCGAAAAGAAGCGCCGCAGCGGCCGCGGCGCTCGTCAAATTCCGGAGGCAAGAACGGGACCACGAGGACCAACATGGCGGCCCGGCAGCCCCACCAGCGGAGCCTGCTGCGGCGGATATGGCGAAAGTGCTGGAGGCAATATCCTCATGCCAGTCTGTCCTCACTTGCAAGATTGAGGAAGTCAAGGTGGACATTTCCCTGATCCGCCAGGATGTCTCCAAGCTGAGGGACAGGGTTACAGAAACAGAGACCAGGATCAGTCAGGCCGAGGATGTCCTGTTCCCGCTACAGAACGCGCAGGAGGACATACAACGGAGACTGCAGCAGCTGGCCCAGAAGCAAGACGACCTAGAAAACAGAGCCCGTCGGTCCAATCTACGGTTTGTGGGTCTGCCAGAGGGCTCGGAGGGTGCAGACCCGGCTACGTTTCTGGAGAATCTTCTCATTAAGTCCTACGGCAGGGAGGCCTTTTCTACCTCATTTGAAGTGGAGAGGGCACATAGGATGCCGGCGCGTTCGCCACCTGATGGAGCCCTGCCGCATACCTTCATCGCCAAACTCCTGAATTACCGGGACAGGGACACCATCCTGCGACTCACCCGGGAGCGGGGAAACATCCCCTTCCAGAATGGTCACATCTCGGTCTTCCCGGACTTCTCGGCGGAGGTCCAAAGGCAACGTTCCCGCTTTGTGGAGATCAAGCGGCGCCTCCGGGCCCACCACGTGAAGTATGCTATGCTTTTTCCAGCCAGACTTCGAGTGGTGGGGGAAGACCGTGCTCACTTTTTCGAAGATCCGGCGGGACTGATCGTTCCACGAGCTTGTGAGTACGCTACCTGTAACTTACCTCTTTCTCTCCCTCCTGCCCCAGTTGACGGGGTATCGTGGATTGGGCCTTATTGTTACGGATGCAATGACGGCTTACCTGGGCACCTGTATTCCCCCCCCTTTTTATTTGCCCAGTTCTACCTGCGGATGTAAGGAGGGCATATGTGTGTGTTTTTTCCCCCATTGATGCCGTCTCTACTACATGGTGGCTATTTGACTGTGGCTAGATATTTAACTGTCGTGGCGGGAACCTTCTCAATGTCACCAGGATCTGCATTAGGCTCCAGGCTCAACGGAACTCCTATACTCCTGTACCGGACTTGTTTCCCCCCCCTCCCCCCCCTTCCCCCCCCCTTCTGTATCTCTGGTCCCTCAGCTGCTTCATTTTTCACCCCTTCCTCTCTTCTCCTCCTTTCCCGATCTACCCCCCCCCCTCTATTTTCTCCCTCCTTGGTGTTCCCCTTTTCTCTTCTTCTCCCTTTCTTCCCCTCCTTTTTTCCCCTCCACCTCCTCTGATTCTCTCTAAACCTGCGTTCTCTCCCTTCGTCTTCCCCAAGGCCATGGTCCTTTGGAAAAGGGTTCATCATCTGTACATCGTTTGACAGTTACTCTGTTAGTGCATGCACCCGAGACATGGAACCCGGCCGGTGACAGACTCTTTCTAAGACCCTTGGAGCCTGAGCCTTGTTCTCGAACCTAATTGACTCTGATGCTTGCACACATGATGATAGGATAATATGGGCACTACATGACTGTGGTGTTGTGAGTTCGGTTTATTCACATGTTCAGCTGCTGGTTGTTGCACCAGTGAGCGGTGTGCGTGCGTTGCCCTCCATCGCTGGGACTACACCCAGCGAATTTTTCGCCCCCATAGTTTACTGGGGTTAAACCTGGTTAGGCATTGTTCAGGGATGTATGCTCCGGCATGGTTGGGGTGGCTGAGAGCTGGGAGGGGGGGTTGGAATGTTTAAGTTTTAGATTTGGTTGCAGGTTTTATTTGTGTCCTATAGCTTCCACTTTGCATTTAGCTGCGAGAAATGTATACATGCCAGTTACAACACGATTGATTTTTTATATGCTGTATAACCGCGTTGGGTTGGGGAGAGTCATTGCCCTGGGGATCGTCCACCCCCCTCATCTCCATGTGTTTATGGGATATTACTCATGGGTGAGTTGAAATTTCTGTCCTGGAATGTCCGGGGGTTGCGCGACAAACTGAAGCGCACGGCGGTATTTGACCGTCTTAAATTATATAGGGCGAATGTTATCGTCTTGGTGGAAACGCATATTACCGGACAATTACAGTTGGCGCTGAAGCGACCTTGGATTGGCTGGGCATATCATGCCACCTATACCCCCTATTCCCGTGGGGTCACTGTCCTGGTGACTAAATCTACCCAATTTGAGTTGATCTCTTTGCAGACCGATCCCCAAGGCAGGTACTTATTCTTGCATTGTGTTCTTTATGGGGTTCAATATCTTGTGTTGGCGTTTTATATTCCACCGCCATATAACTGTACGGTTATTAATGAGGGGCTATCCTACATGGCCATGCACCCCACCACCCCTGCCATATGGCTTGGGGACTTTAACATGGTTCTAGACCGGGGAGCAGACAGGATGTGTCTAGTTGGGGGTGATCAAGTCCATGGTGAGACCAGATTGGGTCATACATTCAGGGAGTTCTCCCTCATTGACCCGTGGCGTCACAGATATCCAGAGAAGCGGGAGTACTCGTGTTTTTCGGCCACCCACTCCTCTATGTCCCGCATCGACTACGTTCTGACTTCAAGGAGCCTACTACCCAGACTGTTGGACGCTGGGTACTGTGCCCGGTCGCTTTCGGACCACGCTCCTTGTTGGGCTACATTTGAGCTTGCACGGCAGGCGGGTCCAAGGCAGTGGAAGCTACACCCCTTTTGGCTGTCGGCACTGGGCGAATGCGAGGACATAGAGGAGGAATGGCGGTTCTATTTTGCTAATAACCGAGACACAGCCCGGATAGATCACGTTTGGGAGGCCTTTAAGCTACATGTCCGCTCCACCCTCTCGCGGCAGATAGGCCAGTTGAAGAAGGCATCACTGACCCAGCTGACACAAACTGCAGAGGCGCTGGATGCGGTTACAGCCGACTTCAGCGCTGACCCCACTCAGGCCAAGGCACAGTTGCTTAGGCATCACACTCGCGCATTAGAACATTTACAATATGAACACGCTAAGCGGAAGCTCTTTTTTACTAGACAACGGGTATTCGAGCAGGGAGAACGTGCGGGGAAGCTTCTGGCCTATTTGGCGCATCAGGACTCCAGACCTCCGGTGGTAGTCTCCTTGACCGATCACCGGGGAGTGAAGGTGACTGATCCGCCGGCGGTGGCGGAGATGTTTCGGGAGTTTTACATGGCGATCTATACCTCCCAGGTGACTACTCCCAGAATAGAGACCAAGACCTATCTAGAGGGAATTTCTCTCCCTAGACTGTCACCGGCACAGGTTGCAGATCTTGATGCCCCCTTGACCAGCGATGAGGTCGCATTGGCGATATCATCTCTGGCATCTGCTAAAGCCCCCGGACAGGACGGCATACCCTTGGATTTCTATGCCCAATACTCCAACGTATTAGCCCCGGAACTGTTGAAATTATATAACTATATGTTTGAATCAGAAACACTCCCCGAGACGCTGCGACAGGCCACCATTATTGTGTTGCCCAAGCCGGGCAAGGACCCCCATCTTCCTGAATCTTACCGCCCCATTTCCCTACAGACCGATATTAAAGTTCTAGCGAAAATTTTGGCCCTCAGACTAAATAAGATCATATTGTCCCTTGTACATCCCGACCAAACAGGTTTTATGCCGGGGAAAAACACGGCTATGAACATTCGTCGCGTATACATGAATGTTCAGGCGGGGCAAGGCTCGGTGGGGTCGAGGGCGGTGGTGTCCTTAGACGCGGCCAAGGCCTTCGACTCCATCGAGTGGGGTTATCTCTGGGAGTGCCTGGGGCGCTTTGGTTTCGGCCCCAACTTCGTAAAATGGGTCACCTTACTTTACTATCGACCGATGGCTAGGGTCGCGGTGAACGGCTGGGTGTCGGATTCCTTCCCCGTTGGGCGGGGCACGCGTCAGGGGTGCCCACTCTCCCCTCTTTTATATACCCTTGCGGCGGAACCCCTGGCGGCCAGGCTCCGGCATCATCCGGGGATGGTCGGCCTCCGCAGTGGTACCCTGGTGGAATCCGTGAGTATGTATGCGGATGATACCCTTTTGTACCTAGAGGATGAGGGTCCGTCGCTACAGAGTGCTCTGGAGGTGTTGGGGGAGTTCGGCAGACATTCGGGCTTAACCATAAATTGGTCCAAGTCACAGGTTTTGCCTTTGGACGTATCGGTGCCGGACCGCTGCGCGGCCTCCCTTCCACTCTCCAGGGTCTCCGTAATTCAGTATCTGGGGATACATATTACCAGAGAACCACGAGATTACCTAGTATATAATGTTGAGCCCCTATTTTTATTTCTAAAAACGCGCACCCAAGCCTGGTCCCGTCTCCCTCTTGGGGTGATGGGCAGGGTTAACTTGACAAAAATGATTTTGCTCCCAAAAATTCTCTATGCGCTCTGGCATTCCCCGGTCCTGATCCCTCTCCGCTTTTTCAAAACGCTAGATAATATTTTGAATACGTTTATTTGGGGTTCCTCTAGGCACAAGCTGGTGTGGACTACTCTAAAAAACCCGTCGTGTTCAGGGGGGGGTGGCCCTTCCGGACTTTCGGACTTACTACTTGGCGGCGCAATTGTCGCATTTCTACCACCTGCACAGGTCGGATGGGGCAAGATACCAGACGCTGGTGGGTGGCGGAGAGGGTCTACATACTCACACTCCTTTACAGTTGCTCTTCCGGGCCGGGAGGGCAGGGGATGCCCAGACCCCTCTGCTGTCCTACCATAGGAGGATCTGGAGGTTGGCGTTGGGGGTTGTTGGTGCTGACTTTCACCACTCACACACCCCCCTGTGGTGTAACCCCGCTTTGAAGGAGTTACTAGTTGTCCCTGGGGCTGCCTTATGGGCCGCTAGGGGTATTATTTTTCTATACCAGGTCATATCCCCCCTCGCCATTCGTGATTTTTCTACGTTGCAGGCGGAGTTTGACCTGCCCCAATCTAGGTATTTTCGTTACCTACAGCTGCGACACGCACTTAGATCCCAATTTGCTGAAGGCCTCCCAAACGTCCAGACTCTGTCCTTGGTTGAGCTGCTGCTGGGTGACACCTCGGCTCAATTGATTTCCACATTCTACAACTTATTGAGGGCGAGGGCGACGATTCAGGTCTCTGAGAGGTCCTGAGTTGGGGGTGGGCGGGAAGCTCCTATTGTAGTACTATTTTGTTATTCATGATGTCTTTCCCCACTGTATTGGGAGTGAACCCCTGCTGGTATTTGTATACTATATTAGATATGTGTGGTTGCACCCACTACTTTTTCTTTGTAATCTTTTTGAATGATTAATAAACCTGCGTTTGTTTAAAAAAAAAAAAAAAAAAAAAAAAAGAGATACTATCATATCCCAGAGGGCCTGAGGTGCCTGCCCGGTCCTTTGACCTGGTGACCATGTTAAAGTCACCACCAAAGACCACCTGCTGGGATGTAAACAGGTATGGTTTCAGCAGTGTAAGAAGGTCCTTCCTCCCCCTCCTGGACTGAGGTCCATAAAAATTGATGAGGCGGAGGGATTCCCCTCTCACGACTGCGTCCACAATCAAACACCTACCGATTTCTAATTCAATCACTCGTCGACAAGCCACGAACCAGTCTTAAAAAGGACCGCAACACCACTGCAGGGCTCACTGCAAGAGACCAGAGGGAGGGCCCATGTCTCCACTCCCTCTTTGCTAGGTGCATCTCTGCCACAGATGCCAGCCAGGTCTCTTGCAAAAACAAAATGTCTGTTTCAACCCGGCCGAGAAAATCAAAGGCTGAAAATCTAGCCGCCGCAGAATGCACACTTGCGACATTAATGGTCGCAAGGCGTATTGGAGCGGGTACCGTCATCCTTAGTGATTGAAGTTTACGTTCCTCTCTATATTACATTTCTAAAAGAGTCCGAGGAGGAAAGGATTCCGAACCTGTTCCATAGGGCCAGTGAGGAACCCCCCCCCGCCCCTGAACTAGTACTGGGCTGGGGGTCCTCACCACCCTCCTTCCCCGAACTCTTCCTCTTCCTCTTTTTTTTGTTTTTTTAACCCCTTTACCTGCCCCTGAGATGTCCACCTCCCCTGTACCAGCTCGCTGAACACTCACAACCACCGAAGAGGCTGAAGGGGGCATTAGTAGAGCTGCCTGATCCAGGGGTGGGTGCAGCTTACCCGTAGATTTAATTACTGAAGGGAGGGGGGGGAGGGGGAAGGGAGAGAGGGGGAAGGGGGTAAAGGAGAAGAAGGAGAAACTGGGAGGGGGGAGACCAGGGGGGGAGAGGGGAAGGGGGGGGGCAGGGGAAAGGGAGAAGGACAGGGGGGGACAGGGGGGGACAGGGGGAGGGTGACTTTTGGACGAGGGCTTTTTCACCCTGGCCGGTTTCCCAGGTGGTTTTGTTGCCGTTGCCCCATCTGACACAGGATCAGACGGGGCCGGAGAACTTGCCGGCTCCTCCACTATGCCAGTTCCTGCCCTTGATTCGCGCCTGGGGAGTCTGACCCTTTGAGGGAGGGGGGAACACTCCCTCTGTGACCCTGAGGGGCTGGGATCCCCACTCCGTCTAGGGACCCCCTCACCCTCCGGGCCTGGGGCACCCCCTTCAGCCTGGCACCCCCTGAACGCCTTGGGGCACCGACTTTAGGGGTGTCCCATTTCCCCACAGAGGTTGCAGACAATAAGCCTGCAACCCTCAGGTGAATGGCCGAAGCCATTGCACCTCACACAGCGGGGCATTGTGCAGTCTGCACTGAGGTGCGCGGGACTGCCGCATTTAAAACAGCGACGGGGCTGTCCAGGGTAGAAGACCAGGATCCGGTCTCTACCTATAAAGGCACTGCCAGGTACATGCGCCACGGTATTATTGTGGCGCTTGAGCCGGATCCTGACCAACCACGCACCTGTCCAAACCCCGCGCTCGTCCAAACTTTTCCTCAGCCCCGTCTGGAGCTGCCCGTACCGCGCCAGCCAGGTCGCGATGTCCTCAGGTGGGAGGGACTCAAGCCTGACCAGTACAGTCACATTTTTTACCTCCTCCTGCCTCGAAAGAGGTATCACCCGGAAACTTTTCCATGGATCTGACTTCCTGACGAGCTCGTACAGTGTCAGAAAAAGCTCCATGGAGACCAAGGAGACAAAACTTACATCAAACTCCTTCGAGTTTGTGGGATGTACGACTGCAAATAAGTCCGAAACTTTAAAGCGCAGCCCCAGCAGATAGTCGATGACCTGACCCCTGCTGGGACATGCAGATGTCCCTTCCCACCTGAGCTGCACCACATTCTGTCTGGCCTCTCAGGGCCCCCCGTACCCCTCGTCCAGGCCTGCGCACCCTGGGGCTGATCCCCAGGGGGGGCCCGGAAATTCTGGGCGCCAAACTGGCCGTACAGGGAACCCAGGGGGACAGAGGAACCTGCCACCTGTGCAAACGAGCATCCAGCCTTCAGGGCACCTAAGAGGTTTGCCTCCTCCTGTGTGCCCAAGATGGGAACTGGGCCTGTGGGGGAAGGGCCAGACCCCTGACGAACCGGACTCTCTGGCTCAGCACCTCTACCCACCGTATCCCCACCAACAGGTATTTTACTCCTTACCGCGGGGGAAGGAGTAGCATCCCCCACAGTTACATGATCCCGAGGGGGAGTTACCTCCATTTCCTCAGGTCCCCGCTCCTGTGACCCCTCCAACTCCCGTATAAATTCCAGGGCCGAGCATCCATTCTTCAATTCCCCCATCGGGGACTCACCCCAGCACACCTGTCCTGCCGGAAGAGATCCCCCGGAGGACGCTAGAGTTTCCGCCTCCAGGGAGGCTTCCGACATTACCACCTCCCCTCCCCCAACAAGCGACACCAAAGGCCCTTCCAACTGAACCTCAGGTGTCCCCACTTCTGCCCCGGGCCCTCCCGGGACTTCTGGGGCCGCCGCGGACATCACTTCCGGTTCCCGGAAGTCGATGAGATCACCAAGGTCACTTCCGGCCGCGTCTCCCGACACCGGAAGTGACGCACCCGCTCTCATCCCGCCGCTCCTCCCAGTGTCAGCAAAGGACGTTTGTCCGCACTGTCCAACCAAAGCTGAACTTGTGTCCATTCCCGCCAGCACCTCCCCCTCTCTCCATGCGGCTGCGGCGGGGGCCGCCATTATGGCAGGTTCTCCCCGCACCGCTGCGGACCTGGCGGGAGCGGCCGAGGTCACTGGGGGGGTCCCAGAGGGGGGTTGAGCTGTACTGTCCGCCGGGGACCTCTGACCACTGGCCTTCAATGGCCCTTCCGACCGTTCTCTGGTGAGGACCACCATCAACTTCCTACTTCGTTGGCTGTGACTTGCATCTCCACCGGAGCCTTTACGTGCCTCATCGGGTACCCTACCCGGATCCACCTGGACTGCGGCCTCAGGCATGGCAGATGTTAACACAGGGATCCGGGGACCCTCCGCACTGACGGCTCCGGGGGGGCATACTCTCCCGACAGGCCATGGACTGGTCTTCTCCAGAAGTTGTTACCTCCTCCGGAGTCTGTTGCACTGCTGCTTCAGGTGAGGGCTTCAGGGGGGACTTCAGGGGGGCACTTCCTCGCCTCACCGCCTGGGATCCTTCTTGGCTGGCTCTCAGAAGTTCCCTCTTTATCTCCGCCAAAAAACTTCTCTCACCTTTCCCTCGCTCGCAGAGACCGCCCAGCAGCTGCCAGAGGTCCCTGCATTCTCGCTTTAGGCCATCTATGGTCTCTCTATATTCACCATGTTTGCTGCTGGCTGAGCGGTCCCTGCGATTTCGTAGGTCGGCCAGCCGCTCTGAACGCTGCACATAGGCCGCCGCGGCCTTCTGTATCAGTGCCTTTACCCTTTCTCTCCTCTTCTGGAGCTTGCTTGGGCCCTCTCCTGGCTGGACCCGCGTCCAGTCCATCAGCTCAGACTGCGTGAGCAGGAATAGCTTCTCCTCCCTGGAGAGGTCTCTCACCCCAGGGGGGGTTGTCTGGGACCCAGGCCGGGAAGAGGGCCCCGAGCCTGGGCTAGCCGACGCCATAAGGCCGGCTGTCCAAAAACAGCCGTGGTTCTCTACAGAACTCCTCCACACACGTCTGCTCTCCTGGTGTATACTGCGGTCAGAGCACGCAGACAGCACGCACAATCTCCTACAACTGACTGCAAGCTCTATTTAAAAAGAGCAAGATAGCTAGCTATATAGGTGGATATAACGGTGTATTCTGCGGTCAGGGCAGGCAGACAGCACGCACAATCTCTACAACTGACTGCAAGCTCTATTTAAAAAGAGCAAGATAGCTAGCTATATAGGTGGAGGTTTTTATTTAAAAAAACTGCTGCCAGTTGTATTTACAAAACAAAGACATAGATACTCATTCTTGAAAAGAAAAGAAGGAAAACCAACTTAAACAGACTTAAAGGGGTTGTAAAGGTTCATTTTTTATTTTCTAAATAGGTTCCTATAAGCTAGTGCATTGTTGGTTCACTTACCTTTTCCTTCGATTTCCCTTATAAATGTTTTTTTTCTTTGTTTTCTTTGTCTGAATTTCTCACTTCCTGTTCCTCCTCAGTAAGCTGTTCAGTAAGCTGTTCTGGCTGACTAACCACCAGCTCGGATGATGGTGAGAAGTTTACTGAGGAGAAACAGGAAGTGAGATATTCAGACAAAGAAAAAAAACATTTAGAAGGGAAATCGAAGGAAAAGGTAAGTGAACCAACAATGCACTAGCTTAGAGGAACCTATGTAGAAAACAAAAAACGAACCTTTACAACCCCTTTATAAAATAGAAAAGAAAACATGCTTTCTTCACCAGCTTATAAAGAAAAGTCACTCGGATTAGAACAGTTTATCTACAACGACTTATCTATAACAACCTATCTATATACACTACACACCCTTTATAGACAGGAACGTAACGAAACCATCAGTGCCTACCATGCTTTTAAAATTGGATTGCCCAAAAGACTAATCGTGGGGGACAGGACAGACAGACCCACCACCTAGGGAAAAAGAAGGGGGAGGATCATCAAGGTGGCCGGAGAGAAAAGCCTCTCCACAATCTAGCACACCTTTCCCTGCCCGTCCTTTCTCCCTCAAGATACCTCACCTTCACCAATTCCTGAAAGATATCACCCGCCACCTCATGCACGGGCAGGAACTTTCCCCTAGTGGACACTAAGCACCGCGCGTGCCAGGTGTAATAAAGGCAAACTATACTAACTAAAAACAGTGATGATAACTCATGACCCCTCCGGACCCTGAAGTCGCCGTACACCCTCTCAGAATAGGTAAGGGCCCGGAGACGGGGATAGCCAATGGCATCCCCAACCTCCCCCAGAACCTCCAAGTTGAAAGGGCACTCAACCAAAAAGTGGTCCATGGTCTCCAGTGCCCCTCCACACTCGGGACGAGGACAGCCCCTGTCCTCAAGACTCCGGTACTTTAAGTTCGACCTCACATAGACCCGTCCGTGGAACGCCCTCCATGCAAGATCCCAGAACTTGGCCGGAGTGCTCTTAGAATTCAGAAGGGCTAATCCCTCCCTGAGAACCCTGTCCGGACAATCCCTTAAGGCTAGTGGTCTCAAAAAGTCCGAGGCGATGACCCGTTGGTACAGCTCGCGCCGACCCAACGAGCCCACCCCCAGGGCCGTTATCCTCCACCGCCTCAGTACCCTTAGGGCAGTTGGAACATAGATGGGGAGGTACCCATGGGATCTCCGTAGATCACAGAGGCGACCACCCCCCTCCCACCCACAACCAGTTCTTACATGAGCGTTCCCACAGGGAGGGTTCGTCCTGAAAAATGGATTGTAGGTTGAACTTAAGAAACACCACGGTAAAGAAAACCGTGGGATTAATCATGTCCAACCCACCCAGCCTCCTCTGTCGGTACGTGACCTCCCTCTTTATCAGATTCAGCCTGTTTCCCCACAAAAGCAGAAAGAACAGACTGCAGATCCGCGCATAGAGCGATCTTGGCAGAAGGCAAACGTAGCTGACAAAGAGGAATTCGGGAAGCAAATAGGTTTTGACCAGGCTCACCCTTTCCCCCAGCGACAGGTTCCAGCCTTTCCAGGCATTAACCTTTTGGGTGGCACTCACCAGCCTGCGCTCCCAGTTTAGTTTGGGATAGTCACCCTGGCCAAAAAGGATGCCCAGAATTCTAATTTCTGGCCCGGGGCGTGGGGAACACGTCCGGGAGGGCAAACTGCTCACCCTCCTTCCCCAACCAGAGAACTTCACTCTTAGTCCAGTTGACCAGCGAACCGGACGCCTCGGAGTAATCTCCAATCTGTGTCTCCACAAACTGAGCCTCCTTTCGGCTAGCCACTACTACCGAGACGTCGTCCGCATAGGCCACCACCCTTACCGCCTTATCCGGGCCACTGCAGGGCTCCGCCTGGACCCCCCTCAAGTGTCCGCAGTCTAGCCTCCTTACGAAAGGGGTCAACCGCAAAGACGTAGAGCAGGGGACTCAGCGGGCAGCCCTGCCTAACACCAGAGTCCATCGGAAAGGTAGGACCCACCCAACCATTGACAAGAGGGAAGCTCTCAGCCCCCCCGTACAAAACTCTGAGCCAATCGATGAATTGATCAGGCAGACCGTATCTCCCCAGGAGAAGCCAGAGATACTCATGGTTCACCCGGTCAAAAGCTTTCGCCTGGTCTAATGCCAACAGATACCGCCTGTCACCCATTGCCCTGCACCTTTCCACAGCCTCCCGGACGTTGAGGACAGCACTAAAGGTGCTGCGGCCAGGAACCGTGCAGTGCTGGGAAACAGACAGTAGCTTGCCCGCAACTGGAGACATACGCACATACAGTATCTTCGCCAGGATCTTTCTATCTGTCACATACCTAGTGGTGAGCCCGGAATGCAGAAGGAGACCTCTCTTGCGTCCCTGACTCACGGCTCCTGATGATGGTGACAGGAGGCACGGGAGTCAAAGGTAGCACGAGTACCTGGTAGGATCAACAGCCGGTGGATGGATCAGGCTGACTTCAGGAACTGTAGCTGGACAAGCAGGCCCCAGTGGCAGCGGACAGGAACCAGTAGACAGCAGGAGACCAAGAGGAACAGGAGGGTCACTCAGGGGCAGGCACGCAAAAGAGTCAGGTAAGCCGGGTCAAACCAAACAGTCAGCACAGGAACAGATGCAGCAGGCAGAGGCAGGAACGTGGAACAGGCCGGGTCAGTAACGGATGAGCACGGATGGACCAGAGGATGAGGCAGGTGCAGAGTCGTAGACAAGCCGGAGGTCAGAGGCAGGCAGAAGGCAGGGAAGGTCACAGGTCAGGCCGGGTCAATACACAAAAGATCAGATTCAGGTAGTAGTCTCAGGAACGCTGTAGATCAAGCAGCAAGATCTGAAGGGAGAACTGAGTTTAAATAGCCCGCCTGGCGCCGGTAACCGTGCGCGCGCACGCGAACGCGCGCACCCACGCGACCGCGAACACGACCGCAAATTCATCCCCTTACCCACCTCAGAGGTGTCCATTGGGATACCACCCTCCAGGCCAACCCGCCGACCACCCACCACCTCAGAAGGGCCGCCGGATCCGGAGGCGGACATGGTACATCAGGGGGAGGAGAGGCGGACGGGGAAGGAGAAGAAGGGGGGAAAGGTAAGGTGGCGGGGGACGGGAAGGAGAGGCAGGGAGAGGGGAAACAAGGGGGAGGGGGGAGGATGCTTTTTAACAGAGGGCTTTTTTGGTTTAGCCTGAACCTCTGCTGGATTTCCTACCGTTGCCCCATCGGGCACAGAACCGGACGGGGCCGGGGAACCCGCTGACATACCCACCCCTGCAGTACCCGCCCCCTGCTCACGCCTGGGGGGTCTGACCATTTGAGGGAGGGGGCGCCCTCATTCTGTGACCCAGAAGGATTGGGGCCCCCACTTTGTCTAGGGACCCGCCCACCCTCCGGGCCTGGAGCACTCTCCTCAGCCTGGCACCCCCCAAAAGCTTTGGGGCAGCGGCTGAAGGGGTGCCCCATTTCCCCACAGAGGTTGCAGACTATAAGTCTGCAACCCTCAGGTGAGTGGCCAAAACCATTACACCTCATGCAGCGAGGCATAGTGCAGTCCGCGCTAAGGTGCGTGGGACTGCCACATTTGAAACAGCGACGGGGCTGGCCAGGGTAGAAGACGAGGATCCGGTCTCTCCCTATAAACACACTCCCGGGTACATGCGCCACGGTGTTGTTGTGGCGCTTGAGCCGGATCCTGACCAACCAAGCACCTGTCCAGACCCCGCGCTCGTCCAAATTCTTCCTCAACCCTGTCTGGAGCTGCCTATACCGCGCCAGCCAGGTTGCGATGTCCTCAGGAGGAAGGGACTAGTTTCTAACCAAGACGGTCACGTTCTTTATCTCCTCCTGCCTCGAAAGAGGTACTACACGGAAACCTTTCCACGGATCTGACTTCCTGACGATCTCGTACAGGGTCAGGAAAAGTTCCATAGAGACCACGGAGACGAAGCTCACATCGAACTCCTTGCTGTTCACAGGATGTATGACCCCGAACAAGTCAGAAACCTTGAAGCGTAATCCCAGCAGGTAGTCAATTACTTGACCCCTACTGGGACACGCGAATGTCCCCTCCCACCTGAGCTGCACCACATTCCACCTGCGCCTCTCCGGACCCCCCGTACCCCTTGACCAAGCCTGTGCCCCCTGGAGCTGTTCCTCAGGGGGGGCCCTGAAGTTCTGGGCACCAAACTGGCCATACAGGGGGCCCAGAGGAACAGAGGAACCTGCCACCTGGGCAAATGAGCGCCCAGCTTTCAGGGCACCTAAGAGGTTTGCCTTTTCCTGCGTGCCCAAGATGGGATTCGGGACTGTGGGGGAACGGTCAGACCCCCGCTGAGACGAGCCCATGGGCTCTGACGGAGCAGCACACATCCCCCCACTCCCACCCTCTATCCCTCCCCCAACAGGTGCCTTGCTCCCAACCACCTCCGCAGATGGAGACGTAGCCACACCCCCCACAGCGGCGGGGGCTTGAGAGGAAGCCACCTCCATTCCCCGTGCCATATCCTGCTCCTGCCACTGGGACCCCTCCAGTTCCCTGATGAAGTCCAAGGCCGGGCATTCTCCCCTTAGTTCCCCCATCCCCCAACTTGTCTGTCCACCGGGTAAAGCTCCACTGGAGGATTCCGGGGTACCCAAGGCAGTAGCCACCAGAGGAGCCCTCAAGACCCCCAAAGCCCCTACCTGTACCAGAAAAGCAGGAGACTTGTTCACCGAGGCCTGGGGTGTCCCCACCTCCTCAGTACATTCTTTCACAACCTCCAGGATGACCGCAAGTGGTACTTCACGGAGGTCACTTCCGGCCGCACCTCTGGAAACAGGAAGCGACACATCCACCTCCCCGCCCCCACCCTCCCTGGTGTCTGCAGAGGATGTTTGTCCAAGGTGTTTTTTCTGAACACAGTCCGCACTTGCCGGCACCTCCCCCTCACTACATGCGGCCGCGGCAGGGGCCGCCATTACAGCCGGCACCCCTCGCACTGTCTCAGATGCTGCGGGTTCGACCGGGGCCACTGGGGGGGCCCGCACAGCATCACCATCCACCAACCTCCGGCCGCCGGCCTTCACAGGTCCCTCCGGGTGGCCCCTAGCAAGGACCACCACCAGCTTCCTTCCGTGCTGATCCATCTGACTTGCCTCTCCCCGGGAGCTTCCCTGATTCCGCAGGTCCACTAGTCTCTCAGATTTTAGCACATAGGCCAACGTGGCCTTCTGCACAAGGGCTTTGATCCTTGACCAGCGCTTCTGCATCCTTCCAGGGTCCTCTCCCGGCTGGGCCCAGGTCCAATCCAGCAGCTCAAACTGCGTTTGCAGGAACAACCTCTCCTCCCTGGAGAGGTCTTTCACTCCAGGGGGATGAACCGTGGGCCCAGGCCGGGAAGAGGGCCCCGGACCTGGGCTGGCCGACGCCATCAGCTCCCTCTCCTCCTCCACCTCTCTGGAAGCTCTCACAGTCACAGGACAGGTCAGAGCACGCAGCCAGCACGCACAATCTCCTACAACTGACTGCAAGCTCTATTTAAAAAGAGCAAGATAGCTAGCTATATAGGTGGATATAATGGTTTATTCTGCGGTCAGGGCACGCAGACAGCACGCACAATCTCCTACAACTGACTGCAAGCTCTATTTAAAAAGAGCAAGATAGCTAGCTATATAGGTGGATATAACAGTGTATTCTGCGGTCAGGGCACGCAGACAGCACGCACAATCTCCTACAACTGACTGCAAGCTCTATTTAAAAAGAGCAAGATAGCTAGCTATATAGGTGGAGATTTTTATTCCAGTAAAACTGCTACCAAACTTTAACAAACTTTACAATAGAAAAACAAACATTAGTTTACAATCACTTTACACTTAACAACTCAAACAAAAGAAAAAGGAAAAATTTACTTTACATACCCTCATCACTATATTCCTCCCCTGAAGAGAGGAAAGCAAGTGCGTCTGGCTGTGGCCTCAGCTCAGCCTCAACAGGTAAGACCTTCTTTTTCTTTTTCCTTCCATGTTTCTTTTTAATTAACACCCAATTTACCTCACCCTCCTCATCAGATACTTCCTTAGGACGTTTCTGAGCACCTTTAGTTGAGACGTCCATGTCCTCCTCCCCCGTTTGATTCTCACCTGCCGAAGAGTCGGACGTGGTAGCCACAACTGGCCGATTTCTCAGCCGCATCCTCCGAGGGAGAGGAGTAGGAGCAGAGGGTTGAGGCTTCGAAGCTTGGGCTACCCCATCATTCCCTGAAGGAGGGGGGGGCAACCACCACCCCAACTGCCACCCCACCTGTTGTTCCCCGGGCCGCCCCACCTGGAGCGGGCTGCTCTTCCACATTACTACGTGGAGCACCACCCTCCCGCCTGGGCCGGGCCTCCCTATTTCCAGGGCCCTGTCCCGCAGGAGGAGGGGCACCACCACTACCTGTTTTACTACCCCTCGTTGCTTCTCCCTTGTAGGCCCTAGGGCATCTGCTGAATGGATGCCCCATTTGGCCACAAAGGTTGCAACAAATTAGATTGCATGCCTCCCCCGAATGCCCAAACCCGTTACATTTAACACAACGGACTACCGTGCAATCAGCACTCAGATGGGTTGGGCACCCGCATCTGAAGCAACGGCGGGGCTGGCCCGGGTAAAATACCAAAATCCTATCCCTCCCCAAAAAGGCACTGCCCGGGATATGTGCGACAGAATTACTGGCCCTCTTGAGCTTAATCCTAGCACTCCAGGCACCATTCCATATCCCCTTTTCATCCCGACACTTACCCAGAGGACACTGTAACTGGCCATACCGCCCTAACCAGGTCGCAATGTCCTCTGGGGGCAGACTCTCGTTTCTTACCAGTATGGTAATAACCTTAATATCTTCCTGCCGGCTTAGCGGGATCACCCGAAACCCTTTCCAAGGGTCAGTTCCCCAGATCATCTCGAACGCGGTGATAAAACGCTCCATGGCCACCATGCTCATGAAGCTAATATCAAAATCTGGGGAACTAGACGGGTGAATTACCGCGAAAAGTTCTTCTACTTTAAAGCCTAGAGACAGCACCATGTCCACCACTTGTCCCCTAGTGGGGCACTGACCAATCCCTTCCCAATGTAGCTGGACCACATTTCTTCTTTTACGTTCTGGACCTCCCGTCCCCCTCGACCATGAACCCGCCCCTGAGGGCTGGTCAGCCGGAGGTACCCGAAAGTTCCCCGCACCAAACCGGTGGTAAATATGATCCAAAGCTACATTTGCACCTGCTACATTTGCGTACGATCGTTTTTCTTTTAAAGCATTTAATAACCTGACCTCTGGTGACCCCCTCAGCACAGGCCTCGGGGAAGGAGCTACAGACCCGGAGGGAGAAGGAGGGACAGGGGGCAACACCTCCACACCCTCAACACAGGAGCCGCCATCCCCAACCTCCCTCACTGTAGGATGCACCCCCTGGGGAGCCCCTTCCTCTGAACTAAAAACAAGGGATTTCCAAGCCTCGCTCCATTCCACCTCCGCGTGGGCCCCACAGGAGTCTATTAAAACTTTTTGTACCTCCTCCCGTTGGGAACCTTCTAAACCTTTAATGTAATCCAGTACTGGGTCACCCTCATCAAGATCGCCCATTGGACAGTCTCCCCACTCAATCTTTTGACCAGGTTCTAACCCACCAGACAATACTACATCATCAGTACTATCACCAATGTTTGCATGAACTGTTTGACCGGAAGCTTCATTGACCACCGGCCGGACATGCGTACTACGGCCGACTTCCGCTCCCGATGACGTCATTTCCGGCCCTGAGCCGACCCTGCTAGAGGCCGACCCACCCACCGGAAGCGCGCCATTTTCCCCCAATGACTTTACACTAAGCTCCCGCCCAGCAACTCCGCCCTTTTGCCCGCGAAGAGACGGCGTTCTGTCAGCAACAGCCGCCATTACCACATTACCAGAAGCCTTGCCGCCGGACGCCACTGAAACACCCCCCACAGCGGCGGCCTGGCTGGCTTGGCTTTTAACATTCCCATTACACTCCCCAACCCCTTTCCCCTCTCCCTGAAGCCGGCTTGCAGCAGTGGCAGCCGACAACTCTGCTGACGGCCTGCCCTGCTTACAACCGGACGGGATCACAGGGGATACACAAGGTAAGTCCGTTTGTTTGTCCTTTAGTCTTATTAACTGTACCACTGGCGTCTTCTCTTTTTTAGAGTCCTTCTTGTTTCTTTGCTGCTGCTTTCCCTCTGCCTCACCGAGACCAACAACACCACCTGGGGACACAACCTCACTCACAGGTTGGTCACCCTTGGGTTTACCTGGTCTCTCGGCAGCACTACCAGAAGCAGCAACCTTAGAAACTACTTTCACAACACCTCCTTTTCCCACACCAGTCTCTTTAGGCAAAACCTTCACCGCACTTTCTTCCATCACAGCAGTCTCTCTGGGGTAAGCTTTCACAGTCACAGTCCCACTTACATCAAGGGTCTTTACTGGCACCGGGTCTTCTGATACTTCACCCACAGGCTTACTTTCCTTCACCACTTGGACACTTTCCATGGCGGGATTTTCCTCTTTCTCCTCCATCTTTGCGCTTTGGGACACAAGTTGCTTGCGGCGCCTCACCGCCTGGGAGCCCTCATCGCACGCCACTCTCATAACTTTATCTATTCTCAACAGAAAGTCCTTTTCGCTTGAGGCACTGTCAATTAGATTTGATAAAAGCTCACCAAGCATGTTACACTGCTCTTTCAGTCCATCTATGACAGGCTTGAATTCTGTTCTCTTCTTGATACCTGATCTGTCGCGTCTATTCCTCAGCTCGGCCAAAACTTTCATTTTTTCGCAGTAACAGCGAGAAGCCTTTACCATTAAGCCCTTGGCTTTTCTTTTCCTCTCCGCAGATTTCTCCACGTCTTCTCCTGGCTGTCTCAGAGACCAGTCAACCAAGTCAAGCTGGTTTTCCAAGTACAGCCTCTCCTCCTCAACGAACTCCAGGAGCTTCAGGGCTCCACGCTTTTCCTCAGGCCGAGGAACAGGCTCCTGGCCTGGGCTGACCGACGCCATCAGCTCCCTCTCCTCCTCCACCACTCTGGAAGTCCTCAGAGATCAGAGCACGCAGCCAACCGTGGGCCCAGGCCGGGAAGAGGGCCCCGGACCTGGGCTAGCTGACGCCATCAGGTCAGAGCATGCAGAATCTCCTACCACTGACTGCAAGCTCTATTTAAAAAGAGCAAGATAGCTAGCTATATAGGTGGATATAACGGTGTATTCTGCGGTCAGGGCACGCACAATCTCCTACAACTGGCTGCAAGCTCTATTTATAAAGAGCAAGATAGCTAGCTATATAGGTGGATATAACGGTGTATTCTGCGGTCAGGGCACGCAGACAGCACGCACAATCTCCTACAACTGACTGCAAGCTCTATTTAAAAAGAGCAAGATAGCTAGCTATATAGGTGGAGGTTTTTATTAAAAAAAACTGCTGCCAGTTGCATTTACAAAACAAAGACATAAAAATACTCTTTCTTGAAAAGAAGAAAGGAAACCAACTTAGACAGAAATAAAATAGAAAAGAAAACATGCTTTCTTCATCAGCTTATAAAGAAAAGTCCGTCTCAAGGCGCGGAGGGAGAGAGATCACAAGAAAAGACCCCCTCCGGTCCAGTATCATTCAGATTAGGACAGTTATATCTATAACAACATATCTACAATAACCCATCTATTCTTTATACACTACACACCCCTTATAGACAGGAACGTAACGAAACCATCAGTGCCTACCATGTTTTTTTTTTTTTTATTAGATTTCCCAAAAGACTAATCGTGGGGAACAGGACAGACAGACCCACCACCTAGGGAAAAGGAAGGGGGAAGATCATCAAGGTGGCTGGAAAGAAAAGCCTCTCCACAACCTGGCACACCTTTCCCTGCCCGCTCTTTCTCCCTGAAGAAACCTCACCTTCACCAACTCCTGAAAGATATCACCCGCCACCTCATGTACGGGCAGGAACTTGCCCCTAGTGGACACTAAGCACCGTGCGTGCCAGGTGTAATAAAGGCAAACTATACTAACTAGAAACAGTGACGATAACTCATAACCCCTCCAGGCCCTGAAGTCGCCGTACACCCTCTCAGAATAGGTAAGGGCCCGGAGATGGGGATAGCCAGTGGCATCCCCAACCTCCCCCAGAATCTCCAAGTTGAAAGGGCACTCAACCAAAAAGTGGTCCATGGTCTCCAGTGCCCCTCCATACTCGGGACGAGGACAGCCCCTGTCCTCAAGACTCCGGTACTTTAAGATCGACCTCACATAGAGCCGTCCGTGGAACGCCCTCCATTCAAGATCCCAGAACTTGGCCGGAATTCTCTTGGAATTCAGGAGGGCTAATCCGTCCCTGAGAACCCTGTCCGGACAATCCCTTAAGGTTAGTGGTCTCAAAAAGTCAAAGGTCATGACCCATAGGTACAGCTCGCGCCGACCAAACGAGCCCACCTCCAGGGCCGTTATCCTCCACTGCCTCAGTACCCTTAGGGCAGTTGGAACATAGGCGGGGAGGTACCCATGGGATCTCCGTAGATCACCGGGGCGACCACTCCCCTCCCACCCACTCAGGAAAACCAGAAACCAGTTCTTACATGAGCGTTCTCACAGGGAGGGTTCGTCCTGAAAAATGGATTGCAGGTTGAACTTAAGAAACACCACGGTAAAGAAAACCGTGGGATTAATCATGTCCAACCCACCCTGCCTCCTCTGTCGGTACGTGACCTCCCTCTTTATCAGATTCAGCCTGTTTCCCCACAAAAGCAGAAAGAACAGACCGCAGATCCGCGCATAGAGCGATCTTGGCAGAAGACAAACGTAGCTGACAAATAGGGATGAGCTTCGTGTTCGAGTCGAACGTAAGTTCGACTCGAACATTGGTCGTTCGTGCGTTCGCCGAATTCCGAACGTTTGGGCCGTTCGCGGCAAAATTCGTGTGGCCCACAATGCACTGCGATGGCGCAATGCATTGCTGGCTCACGATTGGCCAAGCATGCACTGTGACCCCGCATGCTTGGCCAATCGCAGCGCCAGCAGTGAGGAGAGCCATGGTTGGCCACAGGCATCCTGCCTGTGGCCAATCATAGCTCAGGCTGTGTAGTGCACGCCCCACACTATATAAGGCCGCCTTTGAGGCGGCCTCGTGTAGTGTGTTAGTTAGCATCTGAAGCAGTGGGTGTTCTGTGTACCTTCAACACAGTTACACACCAATCGTTTTTGGCTGATTTACTATCTTGCTCTTGTGTAGTGGTTACTGTCTGTGCCCTGACCGCAGTATACACCACTATATTCACCTCACCTATATAGCTAGTGATCTAGCTTTAATAATAGAGCTTGCAGTCAGTAGTGTTAGTGCGTGCTGTCTGCGTGCTCTGTACCCAGTACATACCACTATATCCACCTACATAGCTGTTCTCTATTTGAGCCCAATTGCCATCTGCAGGAGTTATTGGAAGTTGTGTGTGCTTCCAGCACAGCACAGCACAGTATACATCTGTATATACCCCTTTAACTCTGCTGTTTTCTGGTTATTGTCTGCGTGCCCTGACCGCAGTATACACCGTGATATTCACCTCACCTATATAGCTAGTGGTCCATCTTTAACAATAGCGCTTGCAGTCAGTAGTGTCACTCAGGAGATAGTGCGTGCTGTCTGCGTGCTCTGTACCCAGTACATACCGCTATAATCCACCTACATAGCTGTTCTCTATTTGGGCCCAATTGTCATCTGCAGGAGTTATTGGAAGTTGTGTGTGCTTCCAGCACAGCACAGCACAGTATACATCTGTATATACCCCTTTAACTCTGCTGTTTTCTGGTTATTGTCTGCGTGCCCTGACCGCAGTATACACCGTGATATTCACCTCACCTATATAGCTAGTGGTCCATCTTTAACAATAGCACTTGCAGTCAGTAGTGTCACTCAGGAGATAGTGCGTGCTGTCTGCGTGCTCTGTACCCAGTACATACCGCTATAATCCACCTACATAGCTGTTCTCTATTTGGGCCCAATTGTCATCTGCAGGAGTTATTGGAAGTTGTGTGTGCTTCCAGCACAGCACAGCACAGTATACATCTGTATATACCCCTTTAACTCTGCTGTTTTCTGGTTATTGTCTGCGTGCCCTGACCGCAGTATACACCGTGATATTCACCTCACCTATATAGCTAGTGGTCCATCTTTAACAATAGAGCTTGCAGTCAGTAGTGTCACTCAGGAGATAGTGCGTGCTGTCTGCGTGCTCTGTACCCAGTACATACCGCTATAATCCACCTACATAGCTGTTCTCTATTTGGGCCCAATTGTCATCTGCAGGAGTTATTGGAAGTTGTGTGTGCTTCCAGCACAGCACAGTACAGTATACATCTGTATATACCCCTTTAACTCTGCTGTTTTCTGGTTATTGTCTGCGTGCCCTGACCGCAGTATACACCGTGATATTCACCTCACCTATATAGCTAGTGGTCCATCTTTAACAATAGAGCTTGCAGTCAGTAGTGTCACTCAGGAGATAGTGCGTGCTGTCTGCGTGCTCTGTACCCAGTACATACCGCTATAATCCACCTACATAGCTGTTCTCTATTTGGGCCCAATTGTCATCTGCAGGAGTTATTGGAAATTGTGTGTGCTTCCAGCACAGCACAGTATACATCTGTATATACCCCTTTAACTCTGCTGTTCTATAAAAAAGGCATCTGCAGGAGTTAGTGGGTGTTGTGTGCCTACAGCACAATATAAACTACCCAACTACTGTTTTACCCAACTCCCTTCAGGCCATTACCATGTCTGGAAGGCCAGCAAGGAGAGGCAGACAGGCGCGAGCCGATAAAAGAGGGCAAGCAGGCTCTGTGTCTAGAGACAACAGTGCTGGTCGTGGACGCGGTGCATTGTCATCAGCACGTGGCCATGGGACATGCTTGTCCTTCTTTTCTGCAGCTGGACATGTTGAACCGCAACATGCCAACGACTTGGTAGAGTGGATGACCAAGCCCTCTTCATCCTCCTCATCCTCTCTCATCCAGTCTCAGGGTAGTAGCAAAGCAGCTGCCAACGCATCGTCTTCCCTCCTCTCAATGTCATCATCAGTGACTCCTTCCCTAGACCCACCACGTCCTCCTGAGGAGTCTCCTGAACTCTTTGAGCACAGTGTTGGGTACATGCTCCAGGAGGATGCCCAGTGTTTGGTGGGCTCTGATGATGACACTCAGCTAGAGGAAGGCAGTAGCGTGAGCGCAGAGAGAGAGGATGCTCAAGAAGCACAGCAATCTGACAGTTATGGTCCACAAGCTGCAGCATACTGCCAGGTTTGCTACAGCGATGAAGAGGGAGGGGATGATGAGGGCACTGACTCCACGTGGGTGCCTGGAAGGAGGGAGGAGGAGGAGGAGGAGGAGGAGGCACATGTCCAACGAGGCAGGATGCCCTCCGGGGGCCAGCTTAGGGGCAGCACACCGACTGAATCACACCGCAGAGCTCCGCCTGCGCAGAGCACTTCCTCTGCGCGTTATTCTAAAAAGTTCTTTGGTGTGGGCCTTTTTTGAGACGAGTGCATCAGATCGCACCGCTGCTATTTGCAACATATGTCTCAAGCGTATCTCACGTGACCAAAACATCAGCCGCTTGGGCACCACATGCTTGACCAGACATATGTTGACCTGCCATGCAGCTCGTTGGCAAGCGTACCTCAAAGACCCACACCAAAGAACAAAGCGGACCTCTCCTTGCTCCTCATCAGCTGGCATCTCCAACCCCACTAGACCTTCAGTCCTCTCTGAAACCTGCTCTGAGAGGAATGAAGGTGTAGAATTAGGTGTGTCACAGCCAAGTGCTTCCGGGAACTCTGCTAGTGGTACATCCACGTCCGATTATAGCAGGCAAATGTCCCTGCCCCAGCTGCTGGACCGACGGAAGAAATTTACTCCCAGCCATCCACATGCCCAGCGGTTGAATGCTAGCTTGGCTAAATTGCTAGCACTTCAACTGCTGCCTTTTCAGTTGGTAGACTCGGCCCCCTTCCGTGAGTTTGTACAATGTGCGGTTCCTCAGTGGCAGGTCCCCAAACGCAACTTTTTCTCACGGAAGGCGATTCCGGCTCTCTACCGGCATGTGGAAGGCAATGTCCTTGCCTCGCTGGACAGGGCGGTCAGCGGTAAGGTGCATATTACCGCTGACTCATGGTCCAGCAGGCATGGACAGGGACGTTACCTGTCTTTCACGGCCCATTGGGTCACTCTTCTGGCTGCTGGGAAGGATGCAGGACAAGGTGCAGTAGTGTTGGAGGTTGTTCCGCCACCACGCCTCCAAAATGCTACTATTGGTTGTGACACACCTCTCTCCTCCACCCCCTCCTCTTCTTCTTCCTCCATGGCCTCTTCCAGTGCTCTGTCCTCAGAACCAGTGGTGCTCCGTAGGCGTTCCAGGGGCTACGCAAGTACGCAGGCAAAACGATGCCATGCCGTGCTTGCGCTGGTTTGTTTGGGGGACAGGAGCCACACTGGGGCGGATGTTTTGTCAGCTCTGCAGGGGCAGGCCGAGAGGTGGTTGACGCCACGCCAGCTTAAGCCAGGAATGGTGGTTTGCGACAATGGCACCAACCTCCTCTCCGCCCTCCGACAGGGACAACTGACCCATGTGCCCTGTGTAGCTCACGTCCTTAACCTGGTGGTGCAGCGGTTCTTGGGCAGGTACCCCGGCTTACATGATGTCCTGAAGCAGGCCAGGAAAGTCTGTGTGCATTTCCGCCGATCATTTAATGCCTGTGCTCGGCTGGCTGAGCTCCAAAAGGAGTTGAACCTGCCCAAGAACCGCCTTATATGTGACATGCCCACCAGATGGAACTCAACATTGGCCATGCTGCAGCGGCTGCACACGCAGCAGAGGGCCATCAATGAGTACCTGTGCGACTACGGCACCAGGACAGGGTCAGGGGAGCTTGGTTTTTTCTCACCACGCCAGTGGGGCATGATCAGGGATGCATGCACTGTCCTGTCACCGTTTGAGGAGGCCACAAGGATGGTGAGCAGTGACAGTGCATGCATCAGTGACACTGTACCTCTTGTCCACCTCTTGGAGCATACGCTGCATGGAATAATGGACAGGGCACTTGAGGCAGAACAGAGGCAGGAAGAGGAGGACTTCCTTGCCTCTCAAGGCCCCCTTTATCCAGACAGTGTTCCTGTTGTGCCACCCATCACACAGGAAGAGGGTGAGGAGGAGGAAGAGGAGGAGGAGGATGATTGTGTCAGCATGGAGGTGGAGGCTGGCACTCAGCATCAGCATCAGCAGCAGCAGTCTTATAGGGATGATTTACAGTCCCAAGAAACACGTGGACTTGTACGTGGCTGGGAGGAGGTAGCTGCGGATCATGTTGTCCTTAGTGACCCAGAGGACTCCGAACCGAATGCCTCAGCTAACCTACGCTGCATGGCCTCCCTGATCCTGCAAAGCCTGCGGAAGGATCCTCATATTCTTCGGATCAAGGAGAGGGACCATTACTGGCTGGCCACTCTCCTTGATCCACGGTACAAGGGTAAGGTTGCCGACCTTATCTTGCCATCGCAGAGGGAGCAGAGGATGAGACATCTCCGGGAGGCCTTGCAGAAAGCTCTGTGCAACGCGTTCCCAGAGACTGGGAGGACACAAACTCCTGGTCCTGGACAACGTGTTGCTGAGGCATCAGTCAGAAGGAGCGGTGGAGAAGGTGGCCGTCTGACTGATGCTTTCAGACAATTTTTTAGTCCGCAGCCCCAAGGTATGATTGGTTCCAGCACCCATTGCCAGCGTCTAATTTACATGGTGCAGGAATACCTAGGGGCAAGGTCAGACTTGGACACCTTTCCCACTGAAAATCCTCTGGCTTACTGGGTCTTGATGATGGATCACTGGCCAGAGCTAGCACAGTATGCAATTGAGCTACTGGCCTGTCCTGCATCCAGCGTTCTTTCGTTACGCACCTTCAGTGCTGCTGGTGGCTTTGTTACCGATCACAGGGTGCGCCTGTCCACCGAATCAGTTGATCGACTGACCTTCATCAAGATGAATCAGTCTTGGATCACCCACAGCTACCAAGCACCTGAAGCTGATGTAACCGAATAATTTTTTTTGAAATACCACATCCCTTCAAGACTGCCTATGCTGATGCTGAGTGACTGTCCTGTTATGTTGATTGTCTATCCTCTTCCTCCTCCGCTGATATGTTGGAAGAACATTTTTGGTTCTGGGTGATGCCAGCAGCCCAATTTTTCTGCCCCTGTTTAACAGGGGCGTTTAATTACAATTTTTGATGCAATGCTTTGCAGCAGGGCTAATTCCTGCAATAAAACTAGAGTATATGGCAGAGGTTGCAGTGTGATGGCACCAGCACCAGTGCCTAAGGCCCAATTTTTCTGCCCCTGTTTAACAGGGACATGTAATTACAATTCTTGATATAATATTTCACAGGAGGGCCCCTTCCTGTGCCCACCCAGAGTAATGGTGAGGACTTATAGTGTTGTGGCACCAGCACCACAACCACCAAAGGTCAATTTTTCTACCACTGTTCAACAATGGCATGTAATTACAATTCTTGATATAATCGTTCACAGCAGGGCGCTCCAGCGCCCACCAAGAGTCACTTTGAGGGCTTACAATGTTGTGGCAAAACCAACACCTTGTTCCGCCATTTCTGCAGAGAATATAGGGCAGGCCCCTACTTTCAAACATCCAACTTACAAACATCAGACAGCAGCAAGTGAGATGAAAAAAGATGGACGACAAAACAAATTATACAAGGGTGATAACCCTTCCCTATGTTTTCCAAAAAGCTTAAAAATAGTTTTTTTGACTGGAGCTACACTTTAAAAATGTACCAGTTGAAAATTACAAACAGATTCAACTTAACACAACAAACCTACACAGTACCTGTCTTGTTTGCACCGCCTGTATACTGCTGTTCTGAGTATATAGGGCCTGGGGGCCACACGCATTTCCTTTTTTTAATATGGGTACGGGGTTCCCCTTAATATGCGTACAAGACCCAAATAGGCTGGTAATGGGCAGGGAGGGCTACCCATGCCATTTTTCTGAATGATTTTCAACCATATTGCAGGAACCAGATATAACATTAAAACCGCAAGCAGTTTTAAATGGTGTTATTTCCGTTTAATGTCATTTTGTGCAGGGACTGTTCTAAACACGGGAAACACGTGGCACTTCACAGGCATACTACAGACACCCCCCAGGCACCATATTTAAAGGAATATTTCACTTTTTTTTTTTCACTTTAATCGTCATTAAAATCAGTGCTCCCGCCAAAACAGCCATTTTTAAAACTTTTTTTTGCATTGACCCATGTCCCCTGAGGCAGGAGTCAGGTCCCCAAACCCTTTTTAGGACAATATCTTGCATATTAGCCGTTAAAATTAGCACTTTCCATTTCGAACGTTCGAGTCCCATAGACTTCAATGGGGTTCTAACGTTCGTTACGAACGCGGGGTCCGTTCGAGAGTTCTGGTGCGAACCGAACCGGGGGGTGTTCGGCTCATCCCTACTGACAAAGAGGAATTCAGGAAGCAAGATTTGACCAAGCTCACCCTTTCCCTCAGTGATAGCTTCCAGCCTTTCCAGGCATTAACCTTCTGGGTGGCACTCACCAGCCTGCGCTCCCAGTTTAGTTTGAGATAGTCACCCTGGCCAAAATGAATGCCCAGAATTCTCATTTCTGGCCGGGGCATGGGGAACACGTCCGGGAGGGCAAACTGCTCACCCTCCCTCCCCAACCAGAGAACTTCACTCTTAGTCCAGTTGACCAGCGAACCAGACGCCTTGGAGTAATCTCCAATCTGCGTTTCCACAAACCTGGCCTCCTTTCGGCTAGCCACCACTACCGAGACGTCGTCCGCATAAGCCACCACCCTTACCGCTTTGTCCGGGCCACTGCAGGGCTCCGCCTGGACCCCCCTCAGGCGCCCGCAGTCTAGCCTCCTTACGAAGGGGTCAACTGCAAAGACGTAGAGCAGGGGACTCAGCGGGCAGCCCTGCCTAACACCAGAGTCCACCAGAAAGGTAGGACCCACCCAACCATTGACAAGAGGGAAGCTCTCAGCCCCCCTGTACAAAACTCTGAGCCAATCGATGAATTGATCAGGCAGACCGTATCTCCCCAGGAGAAGCCAGAGGTACTCATGGTTCACCCGGTCAAAAGCTTTCGCCTGGTCTAATGCCAACAGATACCGCCCGTCACCCGTTGCCCTGCACCTTTCCACAGCCTCTTGGACGTTAAGGACAGCACTAAAGGTGCTGCGGCCAGGAATTGTGCAGTGCTGGAAAATAGACAGCAGCTTGCCTGCGACTGCAGACATACGCACAAAAAGTATCTTCGCCAGTCTCTTTCTATCCGTGGAGAGAAGGGCGATAGGGCGCCAATTCTCCACCAGGGACGGATCTTTCCCCTTTGACAGAAGGATCAAGGCCGACCTTCTCATCGAGGGAGGAAGCAGGCCAGATGCCAAACATTCATTGAACACCTCCCTCAGACAAGGAGCCAAGAGGCCCTTAAAGGTCCTGTAGAACTCCGCTGTGAACCCATCAGGTCCCGGCGACTTCTTTAGGGACAAAGAGTCTATGGCCTGTACAACTTCAGCCACAGAAATCTCCTCTGTCAAAGGGCCAAGGGGGTCAGACCCCACCTCAAGTGGAGTCTCATCAAGAAATTTCTTGGCTCTTCCCAGGTCTAAAGGCTTCTTCCTCAGGAGGTCCGAAAAATGGGCTCTGACAATCCCCAGGATTCCCGGCCTGGACCTCACCAAAGAACCCGAGGGATCCCTCAGTCCGCGTATGACCTTCCCACTCACCGCGTCACCACAGCTCTTGTAGGGATCCGGGTTGGTGAATTTCCCGTAATCCCTCTCAAGAACCAGGGAGGTGAGACGGTCATACTGACACTCCTTCATCTGAAGCTTCAGACCTGAGATCTGGTCCTGAGGGCCACCATCAGAGACCAAGCGGTCAAGCTGCCTGCGCAACTTCTGGTAGGCCTGGTACCGGGAAGCTGCCCGACTACCAGAAACTTAATGGAAGAAGCCCTCCGACCTCTTCTTCACTACTTCCAACCATTCCTGGCGAGAACAGACGCTCTCAAGGAGCGAAGCTTGTTCCGTAAAGAAGTCTTCATAGGCCGACCTGACTTCAGGGTCCTCAAGTAGCGACCCATTTAGTCGCCACAGGCCCCTACCCTTCTAAGGGGTGTCCGCCACATTCAGAGTGACCGACACCATACAGTGATCGGAAAACTCGACCACATGCAGCACAGGAGCCGCAAAGGACGAGTCCCCCTTCAAAAAAAACCTATCTAGTCTACTCTTACTACTACCTCTGGAGTATGTGAAACCAGTGAGGTTGGGGAAGTGGTGAACGTGCACATCCACCAACCCGGCCTCCCTTACTATGCGATTCAAAAAGATACCATCATATCCCAGAGGGCCTGAGGTGCCTGCCCGGTTCTTTGACCTGGTGACTAGGTTAAAGTCACCACCAAAGACCACCTGCTGGGATGTAAACAGGTATGGTTTCAGCAGCGCAAGAAGGTCCTTCCTCCCCCTCCTTGACTGGGGGCCATAGAAATTTATGAGGCGGAGAAATTCCCCTCTCACGACTGCATCCCCAATCAAACACCTACCGATTTCTAATTCAATCACTCGTCGACAAGCCACCGAACCGGTCTTAAAAAGGACCGCAACACCACTGCAGGGCTCAGCCGCAAGAGACCAGAGGGAGGGCCCATGTCTCCACTCCCTCTTTGCTAGGTGCATCTCTGCCACAGATTCCAGCCAGGTCTCTTGCAAAAACAAAATGTCGGCTTCAACGCGGCCGAGAAAATCAAAGGCTGAAAACCTAGCCGCCGCAGAACGCACACTTGCAACATTAATCGTCGCAAGGCGTATTGGAGCGGGTACCGTCATCCTTAGTGATTAAAGTTTACGTTCCTCTCTATATTACAAACCTAAGTCAATCCTCCTCAGAATCAGAGGATAGGACCCCAAAACGGTTCCAGAGGGTGAGCGAGGATCCCCCATCCACCCCCAGACTGGTGCTAGGCTGGGGGTCCTCGCCACCCTCCTTCCTCAGGCCCTTCCTCTTCCGCTTCTTTGTCTTTTTTTTAACCCAGTCTGACTTGGGGAGCTCCCTCCCGCTCTCACCGTCCGACTTCCCACTAGACACATCTTTGGGGCGCTTATTCACCCCCCTACCCACCTCAGAGGTGTCCATTGGGACACCCCCCCAGGCCAACCCGCCGACCACCCATTACCTCCGTGGAGGCGGGAGGAGGCATGAGAAGGGCCACCGGATCCGGAGGCAGACATGGTACATCTGGGGGGGGAGAGGCGGGCGGGGGAGGAGAACAAGGGGAGGAAAGGGAAGGTGGTAGAGGACGGGAAGGGGAGGCAGGGAGAGGGGAAACAAGGGGGGGAGGGGGGAACTGGGGGAGGATGCTTTTTAACAGAGGGCTTTTTAGGTTTAGCCTGTACCTCTGCTGAATTTCCTACCATCGCCCCATCGGGCACAGACCCGGATGGGGCCGGGGAACCTACTAACATACCTGCCCCTGCAGTACCCACCCCCTGCTCACGCCTGGGGGGTCTGACCCTTTGAGGGAGGGGGGCCCTCATTCTGTGACCCAGAAGGATTGGGGTCCCCACTTTGTCTAGGGACCCGCCTACCATCCGGGCCTGGAGCACTCTCCTCAGCCTGGCACCCCCTAAAAGCTTTGGGGCAGCGGCTGAAAGGGTGCCCCATTTCCCCACAGAGGTTGCAAACTATAAGTCTGCAACCCTCAGGTGAATGGCCGAAACCATTACACCTCACGCAGCGAGGCATAGTGCAGTCCGCGCTAAGGTGCGTGGGACTGCCACATTTGAAACACCGACGGGGCTGGCCAGGGTAGAAGACGAGGATCCGGTCTCTCCCTATAAACGCGCTCCCGGGTACATGCTCCACGATGTTGTTGTGGCGCTTGAGCCGGATCCTGACCAACCAAGCACCTGTCCAGACCCCGTGCTCGTCCAAATTCTTCCTCAACCCTGTCTGGAGCTGCCCATACCGCGCCAGCCAGGTTGTGATGTCCTCAGGAGGAAGGGACTAGTTTCTAACCAAGACGGTCACGTTCTTTATCTCCTCCTGCCTCGAGAGAGGTACTATACGGAAACTTTTCCACGGATCTGATTTCCTGACAATCTCGTACAGGGTCAGGAAAAGTTCCATAGAGACCACGGAGACGAAGCTCACATCGAACTCCTTGCTGTTCACAGGATGTATGACCCTGAACAAGTCAGAAACCTTGAAGCGCAATCCCAGCAGGTAGTCAATTACTTGACCCCTACTGGGACACGCGGATGTCCCCTCCCACCTGAGCTGCACCACATTCCGCCTGCGCCTCTCCGGACCCCCTGTACCTCTCGACCAAGCCTGTGCCCCCTGGAGCTGTTCCTCAGGGGGGCCCTGAAGTTCTGGGCACCAAACTGGCCATACAGGGGGCCCAGAGGAACAGAGGAACCTGCCAACTGGGCAAATGAGCGCCCAGCTTTCAGGGCACCTAAGAGGTTTGCCTCTTCCTGCGTGCCCAAGATGGGATTCGGGACTGTGGGGGAAGGGCCAGACCCTCGCTGAGATGGAGCAGCACACTTCCCCCCACTCCCACCCTCTATCACTCCCCATCAGGCGCTTTGCCCCTAACCACCTCCGTAGATGGAGACGTAGCCACACCCCCCACAGCGGCGGGGGCTTGAGAAGAAGCCCCTTCCATCCCCTGTACCATATCCTGCTCCCACCGCTGGGACCCCTCCAGCTCCCTGATGAAGTCTAGGGCTGGACATTCTCCCCTTAGTTCCCCTATAGGGGACTCCCCCAACTTGTCTGCCCACCGGGGAAAGCTCCACCGGAGGATTATGGGGTACCCAAGGCAGTAGCCACCAGAGGAGCCCCCGAGACCCCTAAAGCCCCTACCTGACCCAGGGGAGCAGGAGACTTGGTCACCGAGGCCCGGGGTGTCCCCACCTCCTCAGTACATCTTTCAATGACCTCCGGGGTCACCCCGAGCGGCACTTCCGGTTTGCGGAGGTCACTTCCGGCCGCACTTCCGGAAACCGTAAGTGACACATCCGCCTCCCCGCCCCCACCCTCCCTGGTGTCTGCAGAGGATGTTTGTCCAAAATGTTTTTCCCGAACATAGTCCGTACTTGCTGGTACCTCCCCCTCACTACATGTGGCCGCAGCGGGGGCCGCCATTACGGCCGGCACCCCTCGCACTGTCTCGGATGCTGCGGGCTCGACCGGGGCCACTGGGGGGGCCCACACAGCATCACCGTCTACCAACCTCTGGCCGCCGGCCTTCACAGGTCCCTCCGGGTGGCCCATAGCAAGGACCACCAGAAGCTTCCTTCCATGCTGATCCATCCAACTTGCCTCTCCCCCAGAGCCTCCCTGTGCATCATGGGGTACCCTACCCGGATCTATCTGCTCCACAGCCTCTGGCTGAGTAGGTGAGACAACAGGGATCCGGGGACCCTCCGCACTTACGGCTCCGAGGGCCACGCTCACCCGGCTGGTCTCCACCTCGGGGCGCTGGTCTTCCTCGCCCCTTGAGACTACTTCCTCCACCGGGGTTCGCAGCTTCTCCTGCGATTCCAGCAACACTCTCTGGGAAGAGCCCTTTCTCCTGGCCGCCTGGGATCCCTCCTGGCTCGCCCTCAGGAGTTATTTTTTTACTTCGGAGAGGAAGCCCCTCTCACCAACACAGCATTCGCAGAGACCGCCCAGCAACCGCCATAGGTCTCTGCATTCATGTTTCAGGCCCTCAATGGCCTCCCGGTATTCCCCCTTCTGCTACTGGCTGAGCGGTCTCTGCGATTCCGCAGGTCCGCTAGTCTCTCAGACTTCAGCACATAGACCAACGTGGCCTTCTGCACAAGGACTTTAATTCTTGATCGGCACTTCTGCATCCTCCCCGGGTCCTCTCCCGGCTGGGCCCGGGTCCAGTCCAGCAGCTCAAACTGCGTTTGCAGGAACAATCTCTCCTCCCTGGAGAGGTCTTTCACTCCAGGGGGATGAACCGTGGGCCCAGGCCGGGAAGAGGGCCCCGGACCTGGGCTAGCTGACGCCATCAGGTCAGAGCATGCAGAATCTCCTACCACTGACTGCAAGCTCTATTTAAAAAGAGCAAGATAGCTAGCTATATAGGTGGATATAACGGTGTATTCTGCGGTCAGGGCACGCACAATCTCCTACAACTGGCTGCAAGCTCTATTTATAAAGAGCAAGATAGCTAGCTATATAGGTGGATATAACGGTGTATTCTGCGGTCAGGGCACGCAGACAGCACGTACAATCTCCTACAACTGACTGCAAGCTCTATTTAAAAAGAGCAAGATAGCTAGCTATATAGGTGGATATAACGGTGTATTCTGTGGTCAGGACACGCAGACAGCGCGCACAATCTCCTACAACTGACTGCAAGCTCTATTTAAAAAGAGCAAGATAGCTAGCTATATAGGTGGATATAACGGTGTATTCTGCGGTCAGGGCACGCAGACAGCAGGTACAATCTCCTACAACTGACATCAAGCTCTATTTAAAAAGAGCAAAACAGCTAGCTATATAGGTGGAGGTTTTTATTTAAAAAAAACTGCTGCCAGTTGTATTTACAAAACAAAGACATAAATACTAATTCTTGAAAAGAAGAAGGAAAACCAACTTAAACAGACTTAAAGAGGAGCTGCACAAAAAAAAAAAATATTAAAAGCCAGCAGCTACTAATATTGCAGCTGCTGACTTTTAATAATATCACACTTACCTGTCCCAGGTTCCAGCGATGTCGGCGGCAGATGACGAGCGATCGCTCGTCTCGCTGCAGCCACCGCCGCCATCCTCTGTCAGGGAATCGGGAAGTGAAGCAAGAGGGCTTCACTGCCCGGTTCCCTACTGCGCATGCGCGAGTCGCGCTGCGCTGGTTCCCCGCTGTGTCTCTGGGAACTGTGTGTTTCCCAGAACACAACGGGGGCGGAGCCATGCGGCGGTGGGCGGAGCCATGCGGCGGTCTGGCCGGAAGTGGGTGCAGTTACCTGGATTATCCAGGTAACTGCACCCCCCTCCCCCCGAAAGGTGCCGATTGTGGCACCGGAGGGGGGGAGGGATAATACTAGCGGAACTTCCCCTTTAGGGTGAAGAACCGCTTTAATAAAATAGAAAAGAAAACATGCTTTCTTCACCAGCTTAAAAGAAAAGTCACTCGGATTAAAACAGTTTATCTACAATAACAACCTATCTATATACACTACACACCCTTTATAGACAGGAACGTAACGAAACCATCAGTGCCTACCATGCTTTTAAAATTAGATTGCCCAAAAAACTAAACGTGAGGGACAGGACAGACAGACCCACCACCTAGGGAAAAAGAAGGGGGAGGATCATCAAGGTGGCCGGAAAGAAAAGCCTCTCCACAATCTGGCACACCTTTCCCTGCCCGTTCTTTCTCCCTCAAGATACCTCACCTTCACCAATTCCCGAAAGATATCACCCGCCACCTCATGCACGGGCAGGAACTTGCCCCTAGTGGACACTAAGCACCGAGCGTGCCAGGTGTAATAAAGGCAAACTGTACTAACTAAAAACAGTGACGATAACTCATGACCCCTCTGGACCCTGAAGTCGCCGTACACCCTCTCAGAATAGGTAAGGGCCTGGAGACGGGGATAGCCAATGGCATCCCCAACCTCCCCCAGAACCTCCAAGTTGAAAGGGCACTCAACCAAAAAGTGGTCCATGGTCTCCAGTGCCCCTCCACACTCGGGACGAGGACAGCCCCTGTCCTCAAGACTCCGGTACTTTAAGTTCGACCTCACATAGAGCCGTCCATGGAACGCCCTCCATGCAAGATCCCAGAACTTGGCCGGAATTCTCTTAGAATTCAGAAGGGCTAATCCCTCCCTGAGAACCCTGTCCGGACAATCCCTTAAGGCTAGTGGTCTCAAAAAGTCTGAGGTCATGACCCACTGGTACAGCTTGCGCCGACCCAACGAGCCCACCTCCAGGGCCGTTATCCTCCACCGCCTCAGTCCCCCTAGGGCAGTTGGAACATAGGTGGGGAGGTACCCATGGGATCTCCGTAGATCACCGGGGCGACCGCCCCCCTCCCACCCACTCAGGAAGACCAGAAACCAGTTCTTACATGAGCGTTCCCACAGGGAGGGTTCGTCCTGAAAAATGGATTGTAGGTTGAACTTAAGAAACACCACGGTAAAGAAAACCGTGGGATTAATCATGTCCAACCCACCCTGCCTCCTCTGTTGGTACGTGACCTCCCTCTTTATCAGATTCAGCCTGTTTCCCCACAAAAGCAGAAAGAACAGACCGCAGATCTGCGCATAGAGCGATCTTGGCAGAAGACAAACGTAGCTGACAAAGAGGAATTCGGGAAGCAAATAGGTTTTGATCAGACTCACCCTTTCCCTCAGTGACAGCTTCCAGCCTTTCCAGGCATTAACCTTTTGGGTGGCACTCACCAGCCTGCGCTCCCAATTTAGTTTGGGATAGTCACCCTGGCCAAAAAGGATGCCCAGAATTCTAATTTCTGGCCGGGGCATGGGGAACACGTCCGGGAGGGCAAACTGCTCACCCTCCCTCCCCAACCAGAGAACTTCACTCTTAGTCCAGTTGACCAGCGAACCAGACGCCTCGGAGTAATCTCCAATCTGTGTTTCCACAAACATGGCCTCCTGTCGGCTAGCCACTACTACCGAGACGTCGTCCGCATAGACCACCACCCTTACTGCCTTATCCGTGCCACTGCAGGGCTCCGCCTGGACCCCCCTCAGGCGTCCGCAGTCTAGCCTCCTTACGAAGGGGTCAACCGCAAAGACGTAGAGCAGGGGACTCAGCGGGCAGCCCTGCCTAACACCAGAGTCCACCAGAAAGGTAGGACCCACCCAACCATTGACAAGAGGGAAGCTTTCAGCCCCCCTATACAAAACTCTGAGCCAATCGATGAATTGATCAGGCAGACCGTATCTCCCCAAGAGAAGCCAGAGATACTCATGGTTCACCTGGTCAAAAGCTTTTGCCTGGTCTAATGCCAACAGATACCGCCCGTCACCCATTGCCCTGCACCTTTCCACAGCCTCCTGGACGTTGAGGACCGCACTAAAAGTGCTGCGGCCAGGAACCGTGCAGTGCTGGGAAACAGACAGTAGCTTGCCTGCGACTGCAGACATACGCACAAACAGTATCTTCGCCAGGATCTTTCTATCCGTGGAGGGAAGGGCGATAGGGCGCCAATTCTCCACCAGGGACGGATCTTTCCCCTTTGACAGAAGGATCAAGGCCGACCTTCTCATTGAGGGAGGAAGCAGGCCAGACGCTAAACACTCACTGAACACCTCCCTCAGACAAGGAGCCAAGAGGCCCTTAAAGGTCCTGTAGAACTCCGCCGTGAACCTATCGGGTCCCGGCAACTTCTTTAGAGACAAAGAGTCTATGGCCTGTTCAACTTCGGCCACAGAGATCTCCTCTGTCAAAGAGCCAAGGGGGTCAGACCCCACCTCAAGTGGAGTCTCATCAAGAAATTTCTTGGCTTTTCCCAGGTCCAAAGACTTCTTCTTCAGGAGGTCCGAAAAATGGGCTCTGACGATCCCCAGGATTCCCGGCCTGGACCTCGCCAAAGAACCCGAGGGATCCCTCAGTCCGTGTATGACCTTCCCACTCACCGCGTCACCACAGCTCTTGTACGGGTCCGGGTTGGTGAACTTCCTGTAATCCCTCTCAAGAACCAGGGAGGCGAGACGGTCATACTGACACTCCTTCATCTGAAGCTTCAGACCTGAAATCTGGTCCTGAGGGCCACCATCAGAAACCAAACGGTCAAGCCGCCTGCACAACTTCTGGTAGGCCTGGTACCGGGAAGCTGCCCGACGACCAGAGACTTCACGGAAGAAGCCTTCCGACCTCTTCTTCACTACTTCCCACCATTCCTGGCAAGAGCAGCCGCTCTCAAGGAGCGAATCTTGTTCCATAAAGAAGTCTTCATAGGCCGACCTGACTTCAGGGTCCTCAAGTAGCGACCCATTTAGTCGCCACAGGCCCCTACCCTTCTGAGGGGTGTCCGCCACATTCAGAGTGACCGACACTATACAGTGATCGGAAAACTCGACCGCATGCAGCACAGGAGCCGCAAAGGACGAGTCCCCCTTCAAAAAAAACCTATCTAGTCTACTCTTACTACTACCTCTGAAGTATGTGAAACCAGTGAGGTTGGGGAAGTGGTGAACGTGCACATCCACCAACCCGGCCTCCCTCACTATGTGATTCAAAAAGATACTATCATATCCCAGAGGGCCTGAGGTGCCTGCCCGGTCCTTTGACCTGGTGACTAGGTTAAAGTCACCACCAAAGACCACCTGCTGGGATGTAAACAGGTATGGTTTCAGCAGCGCAAGAAGGTCCTTCCTCCCTCTCCTTGACTGGGGACCATAGAAATTTATGAGGCAGAGAAATTCCCCTCTCACGACTGCATCCACAATCAAACACCTACCGATTTCTAATTCAATCACTCGTCGACAAGCCACCGAACCGGTCTTAAAAAGGACCGCAACACCACTGCAGGGCTCAGCCGCAAGAGACCAGAAAGAGGGCCCATGTCTCCACTCCCTCTTTGCTAGGTGTATCTCTGCCACAGATGTCAGCCAGGTCTCTTGCAAAAACAAAATGTCGGCTTCAACGCGGCCGAGAAAATCAAAGGCTGAAAACCTAGCCGCCACAGAACGCACACTTGCAACATTAATCGTCGCAAGGCGTATTGGAGCGGGTACCGTCATCCTTAGTGATTAAAGTTTACGTTCCTCTCTATATTACATACCTAGGTCAATCCTCCTCAGAGTCAGAGGACAAGACCCCGAAACGGTTCCAGAGGGCGAGCGAGGGACCCCCACCCACCCCCAGACTGGTGCTAGGCTGGGGGTCCTCGCCACCCTCCTTCCCCAGGCCCCTCCTCTTCCGCTTTTTCGTTTTTTTCTTCACCCAATCTGATTGGGGGGCTTCCTCCCGCTCTCTCCGTCTGACCTCCCACTAGATACGTCTTTGGGGCGCTTATTCACCCCCTTACCCACCTTAGAGGTGTCCATTGGGACACCCCCTGCCAGGCCGACCCGCCGACCACCCACTATCTCCGTAGAGGCGGGAGGAGGCATAAGGAGGGCTGCCGGATCCGGAGGCGGACGCGGTACATCTGGGGGGGAAGAAACGGGTGGGGGAGGGGAAGAAGGGGGAGAAGGGGAAGGTGGTAGGGGATGGGAAGGGGAGGCAGGGAGGGGGAAACAAGAGGGGGGGGAAGGGGGGAGGGGGGGGAGGATGTTTTTTAACAGAGGGCTTTTTAGGTTTAGCCTGTTTCTCAGCTGGCTTTCCTACCGTCGCCCCGTCAGGCACAGGGCCGGACGGGGCCGGGGAACTTACTGACATACCTGCCGATGCAGTGCCCGCCCCCTGCTCACGCCTGGGGGGTCTGACCCTTTGAGGGAGGGGGGCACCCTCATTCTGTGGCCCAGAAGGATTGGGGTCCCCACTTTGTCTAGGGACCCGCCCACCCTCCGGGCCTGGAGCACTCCCCTCAGCCTGGCACCCCCTAAAAGCCTTGGGGCAGCGGCTGAAAGGGTGCCCCATTTCCCCACAGAGGTTGCAAACTATGAGTCTGCAACCCTCAGGTGAGTGGCCGAAGCCATTACACCTCACGCAGCGAGGCATAGTGCAGTCCGCGCTAAGGTGCGTGGGACTGCCACATTTGAAACACCGATGGGGCTGGCCAGGGTAGAAGACCAGGATCCGGTCTCTCCCTATGAATGCGCTCCCGGGTACATGCGCCACGGTATTGTTGTGGCGCTTGAGCCGGATCCTGACCAACCAAGCACCCGTCCAGACCCCGCGCTCGTCCAAATTCTTCCTCAACCCTGTCTGGAGCTGCCCATACAGCGCCAGCCAGGTTGCGATGTCCTCAGGAGGAAGGGACTCGTTTCTAACCAAGACGGTCACGTTTTTTATCTCCTCTTGCCTCGAAAGAGGTACTACACGGAAACCTTTCCACGGATCTGACTTCCTGACGATCTTGTACAGGGTCAGGAAAAGCTCCATAGAGACCACGGAGACGAAGCTCACATCGAACTCCTTGCTGTTCGCGGGATGTATGACCGCGAACAAGTCAGAAACTTTAAAGCGTAATCCCAGCAGGTAGTCAATTACTTGACCCCTACTGGGACACGCGGACGTCCCCTCCCACCTGAGCTGCACCACATTCCGCCTGCGCCTTTCCGGACCCCCTGTACCCCTTGACCAAGCCTGCGCCCCCTGGAGCTGCTCCTGAAGTTCTGGGCACCAAACTGGCCATACAGAGGGCCCAGAGGGACAGAGGAACCTGCCACCTGGGCAAATGAGCGCCCAGCTTTCAGGGCACCTAAGAGGTTTGCCTCTTCCTGCGTGCCCAAGATGGGATTCGGGACTGTGGGGGAAGGGCCATACCCCCGCTGAGATGAGCCCATGGGCTCTGACGGAGCAGCACACGCCCCCCCACTCCCACCCTCTACCCTCTTCCCAATAGCCATAGATGGTGACGTAGTCACACCCCCCACAGCGGCGGAGGCTTGAGAGGAAGCCACCTCCATCTCCTGAGCCATATCCTGCTCCTGCCGCTGAGACCCCTCCAGCTCCCTGATAAAGCTTAGGGCCGGGCATTCTCCCCCTAGCTCCCCCATAGGGGACTCCCCCCAACTTGTTTTCTTACCGGGTAAAGCTTCACTGGAAGATTCTGGGGCACCCAAGGCAGCAGCCAACAGAGGAGTCCCCGAGACTCCCAGAGCTCTCACCTGGCCTAAGGGAGCAGGAGACTCGGCTGCCAAGGCCCGGGGTGTCCCCACCTCCTCAGTACACATTTCCGCGACCTCCGGGGCCACCACGAGCGGCACTTTCGGGTCACGGAGGTCACTTCCGGCCACACTCCCGGAAACAGGAAGTGACACATCCACCTCCCCGCCCCCACCTTCCCTAGTGTCTGCAATGGATGTCTGTCCACAATGTTCCTTCTGAACATAGTCCGAGCTTGCCGGCACCTCCCCCTCACTACATGCGGCTGTCTCGGATGCTGCGGGCTCGATCGGGGCCACTGGGGGGGGGGGGCGCACAGCAACGTCGTCCACCAACCTCCGGCCACCGGTCTTCACAAGTCCCTCCAGGTGGTTTCTAGTGAGGACCACCACCAGCTTCCTCCCATGCTGTTCTGTCTGACTTGCCTCTCCCCCGGAGCTTCCCTGCGCATCATGGGGTGCCCTACCCGGATCTACCTGCTTCACAGCTTCTGGCAGAGCAGGTGAAACAACAGGGATCCGGGGACCCTCCGCACCTACGGCTCCAGGGGCCACGCTCACCCGGCTGGTCTCCACCTCCGGGCGCTGATCTTCCTCACCCATCGAGACTACTTCCTCCACCGGGGTTCGCAGCTTCTCCTCCATTTCCAGCAATGCTTTCTGGTAAGAGCCTTTTCTCCTGGCTGCCTGGGATCCCTCCTGGCTTGCTCTCAGGAGCTCTTTTTTTACTTCGGAGAGGAAGCCCCTCTCACCAACTCCGCGTTCGCAGAGACCGCCCAGCAGCCGCCACAGGTCTCTGCACTCATGTTTCAGGCCTTCAATGGCCTCCCGGTACTCTCCCCTTCTGCTACTGGCTGAGCGGTCTCTGCGATTCCGCAGGTCCGCTAGCCTCTCCGACTTCAGTACATAGGCCACCGTGGCCTTCTGTACAAGGACTTTGATCCTTGTCCGGCGCTTCTGCATCCTCCCGGGGTCCTCTCCCGGCTGGGCCCGGGTCTAGTCCAGCAGCTCAAACTGCGTTTGCAGGAACAGTCTTTCCTCCCTGGAGAGGTCTTTCGCTCCAGGAGGATGAACCACGGTCCCAGGCCGGGAAGAGGGCCCCGGACCTGGGCTGGCTGACGCCATCAGCTCCCACTCCTCCTCCACCTCCCTGGAAACTCTCACTCTCTCAGGACAGCTCAGAGCATGCAGCCAGCATGCACAATCTCCTACAACTGACTGCAAGCTCTATTTAAAAAGAGCAAGATAGCTAGCTATATAGGTGGATATAACGGTGTATTCTGCGGTCAGGGCACGCACAATCTCCTACAACTGGCTGCAAGCTCTATTTAAAAAGAGCAATATAGCTAGCTATGTAGGTGGATATAACGGTGTATTCTGCAGTCAGGGCACGCAGACAGCACGCACAATCTCCTACAACTGACTGCAAGCTCTATTTAAAAAGAGCAAGATAGCCAGCTATATAGGTGGATGTAACGGTGTATTCTGCGGTCAGGGCCGCAGACAGCACGCACAATCTCCTACAACTGACTGCAAGCTCTATTTAAAAAGAGCAAGATAGCTAGCTATATAGGTGGATATAACGGTGTATTCTGCGGTCAGGGCACGCAGACAGCACGCACAATCTCCTACAACTGACTGCAAGCTCTATTTAAAAAGAGCAAGATAGCTAGCTATATAGGTGGATATAACGGTGTATTCTGCGGTCAGGGCACGCAGACAGCACGCACAATCTCCTACAACTGGCTGCAAGCTCTATTTAAAAAGAGCAAGATAGCTAGCTATATAGGTGGATATAACGGTGTATTCTGCGGTCAGGACACGCAGACAGCACGCACAATCTCCTACAATTGACTGCAAGCTCTATTTAAAAAGAGCAAGATAGCTAGCTATATAGGTGGATATAATGGTGTATACTGCGGTCAGGGCACGCAGACAACAACCACTACAGAAGAGCAAGAACACAAAATCGGCCGATAATGAACGGTGTATACTGTGTTGAAGGTACACAGAACACCCACTAACTCCTACAGACACCAACACACTACACAAGGCCACCGTGATGGCGGCCTTATATAGTGTGGGGCGTGTACTACACAGCCTGAGCTATGATTGGCCATAGGCATCCTGCCTGTGGCCAATCATGGCTCTCCTCGCTGCCGGCGCTGTGATTGGCCAAGCATGCGGGGTCACAGTGCATGCTTGGCCAATCATGAGCCAGCAATGCACTGCGATGGCGCAGTACAATGTGGGCCGTGAGCGCCACACGAATTTGGCGTGAACGGGCCATAACGTTTGGTATTCGCCGAACGGACCAACAACTCGAACACGAAGCCCATCCCTAGTAGTAGTATAAATTTTGGCCAAAATTTATGAAAAAAAATTACGAATCTGCTAAATTTTATAACAGAAACAAAGAAAATTTCATTTTTTTACAGAATTTTCGGTCTTTTTTCTTTTATAGCACTATTTGTGTGAAAAAAAGGGACAAAAATTTCATATGGGTACAGTGTTGCATGACTGAGTAATTGTCATTCAAAATGTGAGAGCACCGAAAGCTGAAAATTGGTCTGGTTATTAAAGAGGAAGTAAACCCTGATGGGTTTACTTCCTCTTTTTTTCCCTGCAAAGGTAAAGCATAATGGACTACTATGCATCGCATAGTAGCTCATTATGTGTCACTTACCTGACACAGGAGCCAGCGAAGTCGCCGCTGATCCCTGTAGTCCGCCGCGTCCATCTTGCTGGTGGCGTCTCGCAGCTCCGACCAATGACAGCGGCGAAGCCGCGATGACGTCACTCCCGCGCATGCGCACGGGAGTCGCGCCTCGCAGCTCCGCCGCTGTCATACGGCGAGGCCGCGATGACGTCACTACCGCGCATGCGCACGGGAGTCGACAAATTTGGCAAATCCATTCTTGGACTTGCCGCATTTAGTGCGCATGCGCGCCGCTGTCTACGGCGCATGCGCCGTAGACAGCGGTGCCCATTTTCGGGCAAATATCTCCTAAACCATATAGGTTTAGGAGATATTACTTGGACCTACAGGTAAGCCTTAATCTAGGCTTACCTGTAGGTCAAAGTTGTTTGGAAGGGTTTACTTCCATTTTAAGGTGGTTTAAGTGCCCAGTGGTTAAGTGGTTAAAACTTCTGCACTTGTTGTTGTTGTTTTAATTTTGGAAAGTAAAACATTTTTTTTCTGCCAGTAAATCCCTTATACAGCCCACTTCCTGTTTCCTGTCTGGTCATTGGCCTAGTCCAGTGATGGTGAACCTTGGCACCCCCCCAGATAGTACATAGTTACATAGTACATAGTTAGTAAGGTTGAATAAAGACACCAGTCCATCCAGTTCAACCTGAGTGAGTGTCTACAATTGTCCCTATCCCTGTATATTACACACTCACATCGGTCCCTACCCTCAAGGAGCCCATGAATCCAAGGTCCCCATTCATATACTAGGGCCAATTTTGGACAGAAGCCAATTAACCTACCTGCATATTTTTGGAGTGTGGGAGGAAACTCATGCAGGCACAGGGAGAACATGCAAACTCCAGGCAGGTAGTGTCATGGTTGGGATTTGAACCAGTAACCCTTTTTATTGCTAGGCAAGAGTGCTAACCACTACACCACTGTGCCGCCCAAATGTTTTGGAACTACATTTCCCATGATGCTCCACTACACTGCAGAGTGCCTGAGCATCATGGGAAATGTAGAGGCATCTCCTTGCAGAGAGCAGTGAGAGATGTAATCAGGGCACTGATTACATTAGAGCGCCGCCAGTGCCAGCAAGCAGTGCCCACCAGTGCCAGAAATTGGTGCTCATTAGTGATGTCAGTCAGTGCTGGCTTTCGGTGCCCATCAGTGCCACCTATCAGCGATGCCCATCAATGCCCATTAGTGCCACCCAATGTCCATAAGTGCTGCCCATCAGTGCTGCCTATCAGTGCCACCCCTCAATGCCCCTTAGTACTCATTAGTGCCACCTATCAGCAATGCCCATCAGTGCCGATAAGTGCCGTCTATCAATGATGCCCATTAGTGCTGCCCATCAGTGTCACCTATCCATGCTGGCTATCAGTGCTCACCAGTGCCACATATAAGTGCCACCTATCAGTGATGCCCATCAATGCCCATTAGTGCTGCCCATCAATGCCCATTAGGGCCACCCATCAATGCCCAGAAGTGCTGCCATTCAGTGATGCCCATCAGTGCCACCTATAAGTGATGCCCATCAGTGCAAGGCATCAATGCCCATTAGTGCTGCCCATCAGTGCCGATAAATGCTGCCAATCAGTGCAGCCTATCAGTGCTGCTGTGAAGGAATCTAATGTACATAATGATAATCAGAAAATGTCTATTTGCTTATGTGTATACATGTTTCTATGCAACTCCTTACTTATTATGTAGTATACAGATTGGCTCTCTGTTTGGAGTTAAAGATGGTGGGTACCCCCTGCTTCCCACACATTAGAAGAATGCATATGAGATAAGAGAACCAGTTTCAACCAAACTTCAAGCATCAAGTTTCTCCATTTCTCTTGTATTTTAACCAATAAGATGTACCAATTAGACTGACATAGCAATGACGTATCTTTCTGTATAAAATATTAACACCACCCACGAATTAATCAGAAGTTAGAAGTAACCGAGCTGAACGTGTCTCAGAGAGTGTTTACTTCTAATGTGCATGCACATTAATACTTTTTAATTAGAAACAGCAGCAGATAACCTTGAACTAGATTGTAGTTCTTATCCATTTCAATTGGCGCACAGAACATGGGGGCTCCAGGCTTCAATCGAAGGGAGACTACATTCCAGGACAGAACAGCTGGCCAAATCAGAGAAAGGGGTTAAGCGCGCAGTCCTAACAGTACGGTAAGCATATTTATTCTTACCATTGTACGACTTCTCTGATTGGGCTGGTTGATTATGTCTTGTTGGCTCCTTTAGATTGTGCAAAGAGGCAGGTAACTTATTTCTCGCCTGGGGCTGTTTTAACAAACCTGCTAATGGCTTTCTGCTGACTGTATTATCTGTTCAGTGTCTGTCATCCTGAAGGACTGCAAATCAGCAGACTAAACATGCAGCTGCAGGCGTGTGTCCATCCTCACCCCTAGATTCTGCCTCTAGTGGTGGGATGGAATTCTGCAGGCGTTTATAGATGGGTTACTCGAGGTTGACAGTGTAGGACCTCTGAGGGGGTTTCTCAGATGCAGAAATTTGCAGTCTGAATGAAGGCTTGCTGAAATTGGGCAGTCTTGCAACTCAGGTGAGCTGCTCCTGAGGGCTTTCTCAGCTGCTAGAGCTTTGCAGTTCAAAGAGTGGCAGGTGTAATGTCTTGTCCTAAATGTGTATGTGGATTAATGTTTGACATCAATGTGGGTAGCTGGGGTTTGATAAAAGTCAAACAGCCAGGAGCCTGCAAGGAGACAGGATAGCTGGCAGGGATGTGAGCACCCACCCTAGGAATTCTTTGATAATATAGCAGTGGGAGAGGAGTATTAACCCATTGGCTGCCTGTATTCTCCTCTGAAGCCGTCCGCTGAAAGAGAGAGAGAGAGAAGGGAATGCTAGCATGTGATATTGTGAAGAGGAGAGAAGATGTTGAAATAGTTAACAAAGTTGTTTTATGTTGCTAAAGAAACAGAGAGGAATCCTATGTGATAAAGAAAATTGGATACAGGAAGTTGAGAAAGCTGACAATTATATCACAGGGTTGATGATATGCTGGAATCACCTTGTTATGCAAAAACCTGAAACAGAGGAGGGGAGGGGCAACCCTAAAACCCACTCCCTTCTCACCACCCCAACCCAAGTACAACCCACTGTGACAACTCCCAGTGACAGCCATCTTGGTACACCCAAGCCCTCACTTCAGGCACAGGCACAGCCCAATGCACTTCCTGCCGGCAGCCATCTTGGTACACCCAAGCCCCCACTTCAGGCACAGCCCAGTGCACTTCCTGCCGGCGGCCATCTTGGTACACCCAGTAGGCCCAGCCATGGCCTATACCAGTGATGGCAAACCTTGGCACCCCAGATGTTTTGGAACTACATTTCCCATGATGCTCTGGCACTCTGCAGTGTAGTTGAGCATCATGGGAAATGTAGTTCCAAAACATCTGGAGTGCCAAGGTTCGCCATCACTGGCCTATACCCTGTTCTTCCTGTTTTAAACCAGGATGGTTCCTACCACACACCTGTCTTCCCTAATATGAAAGCACTACCTTCACAAGCCTGGTATGTTAATGATGAAGAAGTGTCCGAGTGGGAAGACCAACAACAGGCAGCAAGGCTATCCACTGATTTAACCCTCAATCCGACTCCGGATTCATAGTTCCGAGAGGATCTCAAACGTATGCTGACAACCGTAAGGAACAGTGCCCCTTCCCTGCCCCAACACCAGTCTCGGTTACCAGGAGGGGCACCGGTGATGTATGTCGCTTTTACCCCATCACAAGCAGCGGCCTTAGTGTCAAGTCTGCCTGACCCAGAAAAACAGCCAATGCCCTTCTACTGCAGGATAGTGCGGATACAAAAGACTTGATCAGCCTATGCCAAATTAAAGTAGGCCATGTCTTTTTGCCGGTCATGCAGGCAGCCCTACTATGATGTCTGCCTGACAAGTACCACTTCCTACACCTCAGGCGTGGAGTTCTGTGCACAACTCCGTAACTGGGCAAAGGAGAAATTGGAAGATCAGACTATCACAACCCAAGATAAAGGGGAGTCTGTGGAGAAGTATCATGCTAGACTCATAAAGACCTTTGATGATCTGGGCTTCTCCCACTATGGAAAAGCACACACACACGTGTTATCAACTGCTTTTGTCTCAGGGCTCAAAGAGGATATCAGAAAAAGCTTGCTCCCCTATCCTTAGAAGACTCATCTGCTTTGTATTCTCTGCCTCTCCTGATGACACTTCATGAAGCAATAACTCCAAGTTCAATACCGCAGGAAGTACTTGACAGAATCCCTGCGTGCCTATGATCCACAGGACCGGAAGACAACTGTCACTTAAAGGTGCCACCAGTTTCAGTCAAGTTCAAAGAGGGCACATCATTGCCCCGGAAACCACAATACCCCCCTAAAGTTAGCCCAATCTGCAGCTATTTCGAAGCATGTCAAGGCCCTCGTGTCAAATGGAGCCCTGATACCCTGTGCATCTCCATGCAACCCACCTCTGTTCTCTAGGAAGAAGAGAACCCCTAAAAGTGAACCAGCTACTTGCAGGGGTGTCCCTGACTGCAAAGTACCTCACAGTGGTGGACCTTGCAAACGCTCTCTTCGGTGTCCACCCTCACCCCTCCTGCTGGTACCTTTTGCATTCACCCACGAAAAAACAACATACCTAAACAGTTATGCTACAAGGGGCACAGAACTCTCCAAGCCAGTTTGCAAAGCTATGGCTATCATCCTTGACACATAACAAGAAGATCACCCGGAAGTGATTCTCCTCCAATATGTTGATGACCTTCTCCTCTGTGCAGCTGACTTACCCACTGTTGAATTCACCTCAGAAAGCCAGTTGTGCTATCTTGCCAAACAGGGTTGCAAAGCCTCAAAGCCCAAATTGCAGTGGTGCTCAACATCTGTCATTTTTCTTGGACACTGTCTTGTCCCATGGGACAAGACACCTCACTGAAGACAGGGTGAAAGCAATCTCCGACATTACACTGCCACAAGGCCAGAAGCCCCTTCATTCCTTCCTTGGACTAATTTCCTATTGCAGAGCGTGGCTTCCAAAACCCTCCCTACTGATGCAACCTTTGTATGATGCCCTGAAATCAGACCCCTTCCAGATGTCTCCTGAAGCAATATCCAACTTTGAGGCCCTCAAGCATGCCATCTCTGGTGCTAGGGCTCCCAGACTATGACAAAACGTTCAAGCCCTTTGTATCGGAATGTCTGGGACATGCTGCAGGTGTACTCACCCAATTACACGGCATCTGCCTATGCCCCATAGGATATTATTCCTGTCGGCTGGATGCGATAGCAAGAGGAGGCCCATCGTGTCTGCGAGCTGTCTTTGCTGCACAAGCCTTGTTTGACAAAACTTCGGACTTGGTCTTCGGACACTGCCTCGTTCTGCTTGCTCCCCATGACATTGCTCCCATACTCAACCAAGATCCAGCCGAAACATCTGTCCACTGCCAGACACTTGAGACTCCTGTGTTCCCACCTTCTAGACAACATTATTCTATTACATTGTCACACACTGAACCCTACCACCCTTCTTCCACTTCTCGAGGGGGGAAAGGAGGAGGAGTCGAGTCTTGACTTATCACCCCATGACTGCATTGAACTAATGCGTCTGGAAACCACGCATCTCCCCACCGTGAGTGAAATACCCCTGCAGGATCCAGGTCACCACTGAAAACTCCGTTCTCCAAACAGAAACCTTACCACCGATGTCTGCACAGGTGGCAGAGCTGCAAGCACTTACTACAGCATGTAAATTGGCAGAGTGGAAAAGGAGCCAACATTCATATGGACTCAAGATATGCTTTCAGCATTGCCCATGATTTTGGTGTTATCTAGAAGGACAGAGGGTTCCTGACGGCTGCAGGAACACCTGTGAAACACAGCTCAGCCATCAAGGACTTGATGGATGCCCTGCTTCTCCCAACCCAAGTGACTATTCTAAAAGTAAAGCACACAACAAACTCAACTCGAAGGAAGCTTGAGGCAATCTAGCCGATTCAGCTGCCAAACAGACAGCCAGTGGTCCACGCGAAAGTGGACAGCAGGGTGGTAGAAGAAGACCACCCTGTACTTATCCTACAGACTCTCCCAGTGGACAGAGTTTATCTGAAAGAATTACAGGAAGCAGCAAGTTTGGGTGAGAACTGTTGTGCCCATCTGCGTGCCTCAGCCTCACTGTGCCCATCTGCGTGTCTCAGCCTCACTGTGCCCATCTGCATGCCTCAGCCTCACTGTGCCTCAAGTACCTGATCTGCGTTGTGCCCATCTGCGTGCCTCAGCCTTACTGTGCCCATCTGCGTGCCTTAGCCTTACTGTGCCCATCTGCGTGCCTCAGCCTCACTGTGCCCATCTGCATGCCTCAGCCTCAATGTGCACATCTACATGCCTCAGCCTCACTCTGCCCATCTGCGTGCCTTAGCCTCACTGTTGTGCCCATCTGCGTGCCTCAGCCTCACTGAGCCCATCTGCATGCCTCAGCCTCACTGTTGTGCCCATCTGTGTGCCTCAGCCTCACTGTGCTCAGCTGCGTGCCTCAGTCTCACTGTGCCCATCTGTGTGCCTCAGCCTCACTCTGCCCATCTGCGTGCCTCAGCCTCACTGTTGTGCCCATCTGCGTGCCTCAGCCTCACTGAGCCCATCTGCATGCCTCAGCCTCACTGTTGTGCCCATCTGTGTGCCTCAGCCTCACTGTGCTCAGCTGCGTGCCTCAGTCTCACTGTGCCCATCTGTGTGCCTCAGCCTCACTGTGCCCATCTGCATGTCTCAGCCTCAATGTGCACATCTACGTGTCTCAGCCTCAATGTGCACATCTACGTGTCTCAGCCTCACTGTGCCCATCTGCGTGCCTCAGCCTCACTGTGCCCATCTGCGTGCCTCAGCCTCACTGTGTCCATCTGCGTGCCTCAGCCTCACTGTTGTGCCCATCTGCGTGCCTCAGTCTCACTGTGCCCATCTATGTGCCTCAGCCTCACTGTGCCCATCTGCGTGCCTCAGTCTCACTGTGCCCATCTGCATGCATCAGCCTCACTGTGCCCATCTGCATGCCTCAGCCTCACTGTGCCTCAAGTACCTAATCTGCGTTATGCCCATTTGCGTGCCTCAGCCTCACTGTGCCCATCTGCGTGCCTCAGCCTTAATGTGCACATCTGCGTGCCTCAGCCTCACTGTGCCCATCTGCGTACCTCCACCTCACTGTGCCCATCTACGTGCCTCAGCCTCACTGTGCCCATCTGCGTGCCTCAGCCTAACTGTGCCTCAAGTACCTGATCTGCGTTGTGCCCATCTGCCCTTGTGCCGGCATTACGATCTCCCGGCGCTGTGCCCATCTGCAGCCTTATTATCTCCCGGCGCTGTGATATATTAAGTCTAGTCAGCGGCCGTGTAGTTTAACAAAGCGCCGTCTCCACCTCGTCCATGATGGGGCCTCAACGTGCCCCCATTGCAGCCTCACTGTGGCCAACATTGCAGTCTCACTGTGCCCAACATTGCAGCCTCACCGTGCCCAACATTGCAGCCTCACTGTCATTGCAGCCTCACCGTGCCCAACATTGTTGCCTCACTGTGCCCAACATTGCAGCCTCACCATGACCCCATTGCAGCCTCACTGTGCCCAACATTGCAGTCTCACTGTGCCAACATTGCAGCCTCACTGTGCCCAACATTGCAGGCTCACCGGGCCCAACATTGCAACTTCACTGTGCCCAACATTGCAGCCTCACTGTGCTCTACATTGCAGCCTCACTGTGCTCCACATTGCAGCCTCACTGTGCTCCACATTGCAGCATCACCGTGCCCAACATTGCAGCCTCACCGTGCCCAACATTGCAGCCTCACCGTGCCCAACATTGCAGCCTCACCGTGCCCAACATTGCAGCCTCACCGTGCCCAACATTGCAGCCTCACCGTGCCCAACATTGCAGCCTCACCGTGCCCAACATTGATGCCTCACCGTGCCCAACATTGATACCTCACCGTGCCCAACATTGATGCCTCACCGTGCCCAACATTGCAGCCTCACTGTGCCCCTTGCAACCTCACTGTGCCCCACATTGCAACTTCACTGTGCCCCACATTGCAACCTCACTGTGCCCCACATTGCAGCCTCACTGTGCCAACATTGAAGCCTCAGTCTGCCCAACATTGCAGCCTCACTGTCATTGCAGCCTCACCGTGCCCCCATTGCAACCTCAACGTGCCCCCATTGCAGCCTCAACGTGCCCCCATTGCAGCCTCACCATGCCAACATTGCAGTCTCACTGGCCAACATTGCAGTCTCACTGGCCAACATTGCAGCCTCACTATGCCCAACATTGCAGCCTCACCGTGCCCAACATTGCAGCCTCACTGTCATTGCAGCCTCACCGTGCCCAACATTGCAGCCTCACCATACCCAACATTGCAGCCTCACCATACCCAACATTGCAGCCTCACCATACCCAACATTGCAGCCTCACTGTGGCCAACATTGCAGCCTCACTGTGGCCAACATTGCAGCCTCACTGTGCCCATCATTGCAGCCTCACTGTGCTCCACATTGCAGCCTCACTGTGCCCAACATTGCAGCCTCACTGTGCCCAACATTGCAACCTCACCGTGCCCCCATTGCAGCCTCACTGTGCTCCACATTGCAGCCTCACTGTGCTCCACATTGCAGCCTCACCGTGCCCCACATTGCAGCCTCACCGTGCCCCACATTGCAGCCTCACCGTGCCCCACATTGCAGCCTCACCGTGCCCAACATTGCAGTCTCACCTTGCCCAACATTGCAGTCTCACCTTGCCCAACATTGCAGTCTCACCTTGCCCAACATTAGAGCCTCACCATGCCAAAATTGCAGGCTCACCGTGCCCAACATTGCAGCCTCACAGTGCCAATATTGCAGCCTCACAGTGCCAACATTGCAGCCTCACCGTGCCAAAATTGCAGCCTCACAGTGCCAACATTGCAGCCTCACTGTGCCCAACATTGCAGCCTCACTGTCCCCCTTGCAGCCTTACTGTGCCTCTTGCAGCCTCACTGTGCCAACATTGCAGCCTCACTGTGCCAACATTGTTGCCCCACCGTGCCAAACATTGCAGCCCCACTGTGCCCAACATTGCAGCCTCACCGTGCCAACATGGCAGCCTCACCGTGCCCAAAATTGCAGCCTCATCATGCCAACTTTGCAGCCTCACTGTGCCAACGTTGCAGTCTCACTGTGCCCAACATTGCAGTCTCACTGTGCCCAACATTGCAGTCTCACTGTGCCCAACATTGCAGTCTCACTGTGCCCAACATTGCATCTCACTGTGCCCAACATTACATCTCACTGTGCCAACATTGCAGCCTCACCGTGCCCAACATTGCAGCCTCACTGTGCCCAACATTGCAACCTCACCGTGCCCCCAGTGCAGCCTCACTGTGCTCCACATTGCAGCCTCACTGTGCTCCACATTGCAGCCTCACTGTGCTCCACATTGCAGCCTCACCGTGTCCAACATTGCAGTCTCACCTTGCCCAACATTAGAGCCTCACCGTGCCAAAATTGCAGCCTCACCGTGCCCAACATTGCAGCCTCACCGTGCCAATATTGCAGCCTCACAGTGCCAACATTGCAGCCTCACCGTGCCAATATTGCAGCCTCACAGTGCCAACATTGCAGCCTCACTGTGCCCAACATTGCAGCCCCACTGTCCCTCTTGCAGCCTTACTGTGCCTCTTGCAGCCTCACTGTGCCAACATTGTTGCCCCACCGTGCCCAACATTGCAGCCTCACCGTGCCCAACATTGCAGCCTCACCGTGCCCAACATTGCAGCCTCACCGTGCCCAACATTGCAGCCTCACCGTGCCCAACATGGCAGCCTCACCGTGCCAACATGGCAGCCTCACCGTGCCCAACATTGCAGCCTCACCGTGCCCAACATTGCAGCCTCACCGTGCCCAAAATTGCAGCCTCATCATGCCAACTTTGCAGCCTCACTGTGCCCAACATTGCAGTCTCACTGTGCCCAACATTGCATCTCACTGTGCCCAACATTGCATCTCACTGTGCCCAACATTGCAGCCTCACCGTGCCCAACATTGCAGCCTCACCGTGCCCAACATTGCAGCCTCACCGTGCCCAACATTGCAGCCTCACCGTGCCCAACATTGCAGCCTCACCGTGCCCAACATTGCAGCCTCACCATGCCCAACATTGCAGCCTCACCGTGCCCAACATTGCAGCCTCACTGTGCCCAACATTGCAACCTCACTGTGCCCAACATTGCAGCCTCACCCTGCCCAACATTGCAGCCTCACCCTGCCCAACATTGCAGCCTCACCGTGCCAAAATTGCAGCCTCACCGTGCCAACATTGCAGCCTCACCATGCCAACATTGCAGCCTCACTGTGCCCAACATTGGCAGCCTCACTGTCCCCCTTGCAGCCTCACTGTCCCCCTTGCAGCCTTACTGTGCCCCTGTAGTATACACCTGTGGCGCCGCCTACACCCGCTGCTAGTGTGTGTTTGTGTCAGTGAAGGGCGGTGGGCGGCGCCACAGTTATGTGCGCGCGGCAACGGTGGCCAGTATGAATGTGTATGTCGGGGGCCAGTCGGATGTCGGGGGCCAGTCGGATGTCGGGGGCTAGTCGGATGTCGGGGGCCAGTCAGTTGGATGTCGGGGGCCAGTGACAGTCATGGTATGTGGCCAGTCTCTGAATGTGGGGGGCCAGTCTGTGAATGTGGGGTCCAGTCTGTGAATGTGGGGTCCAGTCTGTGGATGTGGGGTCCAGTCTGTGGATGTCGGGGGCCAGTCTGTGGATGTTGGGGGGCCAGTGGTATGTCGGGGGTCAGTCTGGAGATGTGGATGTCGGGGCGGGGGCCAGTCGGATGTCGGGGGCCAGTGACAGTCATGGTATGTGGCCAGTCTGTGAATGTGGGGTCCAGTGGTATGTGGGGGGCCAGTCTGTGGATGTCGGGGGCAAGTTGTATGTCGGGGGCCAGTCTGGAGATGTGGATGTCGGGGCGGGGGCCAGTCGGATGTCGGGGGCCAGTGACAGTTATGGTATGTGGCCAGTCTGTGAATGTGGGGGTCCAGTCTGTGAATGTGGGGGCCAGTTGTATGTCGGGGGCCAGTCTGTGGATGTTGGGGGGCCAGTGGTATGTCGGGGGTCAGTCTGGAGATGTGGATGTCGGGGGCCAGTCGGATGTCGGGGGCCAGTGACAGTCATGGTATGTGGCCAGTCTGTGAATGTGGGGGGCCAGTCTGTGGATGTTGGGGGGCCAGTGGTATGTCGGGGGCCAGTCTGGAGATGTGGGGGCAGGTCTGTGCAGGATGTGGGGGGGCGGTCTGTGGATGTCAGAGGGACACCAGATGTAAGGAGAGGCTCCGCTGATGGACACAGATGTGAGGAAGGTACCTCTGATGGGGCACCTGATGTAAGGACAGACTCCGTTTGGGACACCTGATGGAATCTGGTGGCAGGCAACGTGGCTAGTGACGCGCGCATGGCTACCACTGATTCGACATTATGGTGAGTGGAATGATTTCATTTCATATTACAATGTAATAATAGAAATAATGCGCTTCAATCATCCTGACACCATAACAATCATGGTGCCGGGATGATTGAAGCGCCAACACCAGGTATTTGGAGTATCTTTATCTGCTGATTGTCAAACTCTGGAAAACACATATTACTGTTGTGGTGTAGGATCGGGGGGCTGCTGTCCCTCCTTCCCCCCCCTCTCCATCCCCCTCCTTGCCCTCTCCATCCCGCATTTATCTCAGACTCTAACCACACCCCTTTGAGCCAAGCCCCATGTAAGCCACGCCCACTATTTGGCATAAACCACGCCCATTTTTCGCCGCGGCGCACCCAGCGCGCCGCATTTTTACCTTTTCCTGTGCCACACCTATAAACGCATGCCCCGGACCCTTAATTATACCACGACTGCGCCCACTGCCAAAAAAGTGTCCCGGTTTTTTTTTTTTTTACAATGTTGGCCACTATGGAATTGAAAGGAAACCTTCCAATGGGGACACTGGTTCTGGTCACAACCAGGGACTCCCTTTTCTTCCTCTTACTTCCTGTTTTGTCTATGGGACAGGAAGTGAAGGGAAACCTTCTAATGTGGACACTAGTTCTGGGCATTTTTCTCTCACTTCCTGTTTTTGCTATGTGACAGGAAGTGAATAGAAATCTCCCCAATGGGAAACACGTGGCCAAAACAATGCATCTCATAGGTGTTACTCTATCCAAAATGGAAAAAAAAAAAAAAACTTAGTTCTTTCAGTTCTATTTTAGTTCTACTTTAAAGTGGTTGTATACTCGATTTTTAAACTTTTACCTACAGGAAAGCCTATAATAAGGCTTACCTGTAGGTAAAAAAAATATCTCCTAAACCGTATCCCCCTCGGTATGCGCCACTGACTGCAGCGGCGCATGCGCACAAGGGGATTCTCGGCCTGAAAATCCGGCAGTGGCCGGCGGCCGGAATGAAATCTCCCGCGCGCATACGCGGGAGTGACGATATCGCGGCTCCGGCCACTCACAGCGCCGGAGCCACGATACCCGTAAGAAATGCCGAGGGAGCATATCAGCTCCCTCGGCGTGGATCGGGCCAGATGTCGGGGCCTCGTTCTAAGTTAAGTATTTCATAATGAGCTAGTATGTGGTGCATACTAGCTCATTATGCCTTTTGCTTTGCAAGTTTAAAAAAAAAAAAAAAAATGTGCGGGTTTACTACCGCTTTAACTTTTATTGACTGTTCCTTCAACAGCAAGTGTTCAGAAGTGTTGATATGACACCCCCTTCCCATATAGAACTCTCTGTCAGGCTGGGTGGAAGGGCAGAACTCCCAATCAGAGAACGCCGCCCAATCAGAAAACAGGCTCCGACAAGATGGCCGCCGAAATCCATAACCGGGGACACATCCTTTACTTCCAGGGTAGAAGTGTAAAACGTGACCGCAGGCAGGGACCCCGACCGCCATTTTGCGTGAGTCTATGTTCTTATTGGGCGTTGAACTCTCGCGTGATTTTGCTGTCCAGCGGCTCTGTGTACATCCGAGAGAGAGACAGGCTGAGGAACGGTGAGAGTCTGGGGGGCCCGACCGAGACCCCGCGTAGGGGGGCGGGTTGCTAGGGCCACGTGGGAGGGTTGTATATATACAATAATGGGGGAGGGGGTCGTTATATAGAATAATGAGGACCTCAGACTTATCCCAGGAGCAAAGGAGGGCAGCCAGGAAAGCATCATTTTCCAATGGGAAGCCCCTCCTCCTTTTTTAGGGGCTACCGGTGTTCTGGCAGATAGTGTCCTGCCATCATATAGTGTCCGCCCCGTACTGCGGATGCAGAAGAAGCTTCGGAAAATCTCTGAAGATGAACGGCGCCTGCGCCGTGAGTGGAGGTGGTAGCCCCACCATCCAAGCAGACATAAGGTTCGGAAAATTAGAGGGCCCCTCGTGGGTGAGCTTTGCTTGCCATGCTTCGTGGCTCGGCCTCACTGCGCTCGGCTCTTTTATATTCCTACTCTATGTCCACTTGGATGGTGGAGATAGAACCTGGACTCATGGCGCAGGCGCCGTTCATCCTCGGCTATTTTTGGAATCTGTGTGCATGCGCAGTACACAGCGGACACTACCCGATGGGGGACCATATATGATAGGACACCGGCTCATTCACCCTCGCCTTCTGAAGAGCGATCTAAACGTTGCGCTTTCCTTCTTGAGCAAAAGTCAAACGTTCGCCTTCTGTTTCCCCGCCCAGGTCGAATGTTATTAAAGCCATAAGAACCGCAAACCCGCTCACGCTAACTTTGGCCTGCAGAAGAGCAAAACGCTTTGGGGATCGCACGTCAGAGGGAGTGTGACCCAGGTGGTAAGGAGGGCCTCGCATTGCCCACTTGAACCCCCGCACTGGTGCGCCCCCCCAACCACGCCTTAGAGAGAAAAAGAATTCTGGATGCCCATTGGCTGAAAATCAAGACCAAAATGGACAGTTTAAAAATAAAATAAAAAAGACCAAAAATACGTTTTTCTTAGTTTCTGTCAGAAAATTTTGTAAATAATTTTTCTCCTTCACTTATGGGCATTGATGAGCAGCATTGCTGGGCATCATTGATGATCAGCATTGCAGGGCATCACTGATGGGCAGCAGCGATGGGCATCGCTGATGGCCACTGATTGCTGGCAGTGGTGGGCACTTAATTTTAATCTGTGCCCTGATTACATTCCTAGATGTCCTCTGTGAGGAGATGCAACTGATCGGCTCTCCTCTCCTCTGTCAGTGTGAGGTGAGGAGCGCCGATTACTGGCATCTCCGTGTTTACATGTGACCGGCTGTCATTGGACACAGCCAATCACACGGTTAAAGAACCGCTGATCTTTATACAGATCGGGGCTGCGCCGTGTCCTAGCCGCAATCGCCCTGCTGCACAATAGCGGCTGCTCTGGAGGCCCGTCATATGATGTCCACCCAGAACGAGAGCCGCGCCATCATTTGACGGGCGAGAAGAGGTTTAAAGTGTATCCCCCCCCCCCCCCCAAAAAAAAAATTGCAAAAAACGGCACCTCAAATACTGTGTGACGTAAAAAAAAATTGCAACAATCAGCATTTTATTCCCTGGGGTCTCTGTTAAAAAGAAAAAAATGTATAACTTTTGGGGGTTTGAAGTAATTTTCTAGCAAATGCTGATTTAAAATGCGGCAGTAATGGGGGCCGGGGTCAGCAAGGGGTTAAAGTCGCTGCGACTTTTAAGTCGCACAGATAGGCAAGGTACTTGCTGGGAAACACGGGGGGGGGGGGGGCGCGCGCATGACTCGTCAGGTGAATTTGGGGGTCCGGTGTGAATGGGGCCTTAATAACCACGCTCTATCTCCTTACAACTTGTCAGCCTCCGGCATCCCTTTAACTGGGTTATTATGTCATGGAGGGGGGTGTCAGGTCTGTGTGATCATGTGACCACTTTTATTGGTGGTCACATTATTGGGAAGCGCCACCCCCAATCATTACTGGACCCTGGGAGCAAGCAATAAGTGCACTGTCAGCGCGGAAACACCGGCCGCACATAGGTGCACGTGCGGCGAGTAGGCATGACCACCCTCTACACGGCAAGCAGTTAAATAGTAATTCTCATTATGTCCACTAGGTAGCGTGCCGAGTTCTTTTCAGAATTCCGGATGCACCTGTAGGCTCTGTGCACCCTGGGGGCGTTCAGTTCTAGTGACAGGGGCGGGTGCAGCATCCAGCCCCCACAAGGTCTAAGGTAGGTTGCAGGTAGGTGGGGCATTTAAAGTGGTTGTAAACCTTCCATATGAACAAAGCATACCCCTCTATAGCCAGGGGGGGGCAAAAGATATATATGCTGGCTGCCTTGGAGGGGACAAGGAGGAGGCGGGGTGAGTGCCATGCACACAGGAGTATTTCCTCTGTAATAGGAAGTCCCGTCTCCGGGGCTGCCATTGGGCGACTGTTATGTCCATCGAAGGAGGCTGGGCTTTCTGTTAAAGAGGCCGCCAAGAAAACAGGAGTCTTTCCTGTAGTCTCCCCCCGTGTCCCCTCCAAGGCTGCAGATGGATGGGCATCAATCAGGCTGCATTGATTGTGATGTTGGGTGCTGCGTTCCTGGCCGTGGTTGGGCCGCTGCGTTCCTGGCCGTGGTTGGGCTGCTGTGTTCTTGGCAATGGTGCTGCACTGATGGCAATGATGAGTCTGCAGATGGGCACTGCCCCTTATTTTGCTTCATAGGTCTTTATTTAAAATTTAAAGTTTTTTTTTTTTTTTTTTTTCTGAAACTTCGCTCTAAGACCCCTTTCACACCACACCGCACCTTGCGTCGGCGGTAAAACGCCGCTATTTTTAGCAGCTTCTTTAGGGCGTTTTGCAGGCGCTATTTCTAACGCTATAGCGCCTGCAAAACGCCCTGGTGTGAAAGGGGTCTTAAGGTGAAGGTGCGTGTTCTACGCCAATAAATACGGTATATCCAAATAACACACCCAATCTCATCTCTTCACCACACACAGCCACAAAGGCAGGAGAATTCTTGTTGGGCTGTGTATTAGCGCTCGGATGAACACAGACCCAATTTTAATGGTTCAAAAGATGTCCGGCAAAGCGGTCGGCCCTCTCGCATGTTCACTTCATCAGTTCTGGCCCTCTTTGGAAACCTGTTGTATCACCTGCGGCTAGTCATCTCAGTGGGGATATGGAAGGGTTTACAAGCACTTTAATGCTTTGCCGAGCGGGACCAACATTTTAGAGCCGTATGCGTTTGGGGAGGGGGGAACATTCCGGAACACGGGTCTTCTGCATTCAGCCCCCTGTCCAGCCATAGACTTTGACAGGTGGCTGCTTGTACGGGGGGAGTGGAGCTGGACATTATACCTTCCGGGTGCGCTGCAGCGGGATGCCCCGGTGTGCGGGACCCTTGTAATTGTCTTATGGATTGCTGTGTATATATAGATAGATAGATAGATAGATTATATTTGACTCTTTCCAATTTTTATTTCTTTTTTTTTTTTTTTTCTAGAACGGTCAAAGTCATCGTGGGGGGATTCCAAATGACGTCTACAAGTAATGTATCTTCATTCTACAGAACTTTTTATTTTGGTTTACCCCTTCAATACCGGGCGCTCTCACCCCTTTCCTGCCCAGGCACCAATGTTCATCTTTAAGCGTTGTCACGCTTTGAATGACGATTACAAGGTCATGTAACACTGTACACATAGGACATTTTTATCATTTTTTTTATGAGACAGATAGAGCTTTCTTTTGGTGGTATTTAAAAGAGACTTTTTTTTTTACATTTTTTTTTTTTTAAAGAATCACACTTACCCCCCGCCCCCGGCTGGCTCTAAGACTGAGAACTGAGATATCAGAGTCCGCAGATTGCTCGGTTCTCAGAACTCCGTGAGCAGAGAGCTGGCGATTTGTCGGTCTCTGGATTGCAGCTCCGCCCCTGAGCAGTGGAGGGGGTGGGAGCAGTTGGCTCAGGCTCTTAGCCGCTCTCTGAGAGACTGTGCCGGTCCAGGCAAGTGGGCGGATCCCAACCATATTGTCGCGATCTTTCCCCCAAGCCTGGACTGGCTCTGTGATGTCAGCCGACAGCAGGGGCTTCAGCCACACTCCCCCCCCCCCCACGGCAGTGCAGAATGAACTACACTCCTGTGATCCACAGCAGAAGTACAACAAACAAACCAGCTTTACTTCTCCTTTTAATTGCCACTGGGGTTGTTACATTTTTTTTTTTGCTAAACTGAAAAAAATGACTGAAAATTTGGATTTGTTTCTGTTACAAAATTTTGAAAATAAGTAATCTCTCTCCTTTACTGATGGGCACCATTTGAGGCGACACTGAGGCGGTGCTGATGGGCTGCACTGATAACTGGTGTACGTGTGATTCTCCACTGATGGGCACCGATGAGGCGGTGCTGATGGGCTGCACTGATGATCAGTGTATATGTGATTCTCCTTCGCTGATGAGGTGGCTCTGATGGGTGCCAAGGAGGTGGCACTGATGGGCTGCACTGATAATCAGTGTGAATGTGAGTCTCCTTCACTGATGGGCGCCGATGAGGTGGCACCAATGGGCTGCGCTGATAATCAGTGTAAATGTGCTTCTCCACTGATGGGCACGGATGAGGTGGCACTGATGGGCACCGATGAGGCGGCTCTGATGGGCTGCACTGATAATCAGTGTAAATATGATTCTCCACTGATGGGCGCTGATGAGGTGGGGCTGATGAGTTGCACTGATAATCAGTGTACTTGTGATTCTCCACTGATAGGTACTGATGGGCGCTGATGAGGCTGCACTGATAATCGGTGTAAATGTGATTTTTTTTTTTTTTTTCCCTTCACTGATGGGAGCGTTGAGGCGGCTCTGATGGGCGCTGATGAGGGGGCACTGATAATCAGTGTACATGTGATTCTCCACTGATGGGTGCTGATGAGGCGGCTCTGATGGGCGCTGATGAGGCGGCACTGATAATCAGAGTAAATGTGCTCTGTCCAACTTGCTGGCTACCGGCTCTCCTTTCCTCACTCTGTGCCCGCGCGCAAGGAAAAGAAATGGCGATAACCAGCCGGCAATAGTGTTAATGTGATCAGTTGTGATTGGGCACAGCTGATTCACATGATAAAGGGCTGCAGTGATTGGCACTTTACCCCTAAACTGTTATTAGCATGTGTCCAGAGGACACACCGGTCACAGAGCGCGCACGCCGCAAAACGTGTTGGGCCTCAAGGGCTCTGGGGTTTTGCTGCCGGTGGGGCGCACAGGTCCCCGGCCCGCCCCCCGCTGCAGGCAGCCTGTCAGCCTCTATGAGAGGCTGAAAGCTGCTGAGGCTTTAAAAGTTTTATATATATATATATTTTAATTCTTCTTAATAAGAGTTAAAATATTGTGGAAACTTTTTGAAGACCCCGTGTGTGTATGTATGTGTGTGTGTGTGTGTGTGTATGTATGTGTAATATATATATATATATATATATATATATATATATATATATATATATATATATATATATATATATATATAATGTATGTGTATATATATATATATACATACATACATGCACACACAGTGCCTTGCAAAAGTATTCTGCCCCCTTTACCTTTTCAACCTTTTGCCACATTTCAGGCTTCAAACATAAAGATATAAAATTTTTATTTTTTTGAAGAATCACCAACAAGTGGGACACAATTGTGAAGTGGAACGAAATCTATTGGATAATTTTAAACTTTTTTAGCAAATAAAAAACTGAAAAGTGGGGCGTGCAAAATTATTCGGCCCCTTTACTTTCAGTGCAGCAAACTCACTCCAGAAGTTCAGCGAGGATCTCTGAATGATCCAATGTTGTCCTAAATGACTGATGGTGATAAATAGAATCCACCTGTGTGTAATCAAGTCTCTGTATAAATGCACCTGCTCTGTGATAGTCTCAGGGTTCTGTTGAAAGCACAGAGAGCATCATGAAGACCAAGGAACACACCAGGCAGGTTCGTAATACTGTTGTGGAGAAGTTTAAAGCTGGCTTTGGATACAAAAAGATTTCCCAAGCTTTAAACATCCCAAGGAGCACTGTGCAAGCGATCATTTTGAAATGGAAGGAGTATCAGACCACTGCAAATCTACCAAGACCTGGCCGTCCCTCTAAACTTCCAGCTCAGACAAGGAGAAGACTGATCAGAGATGCAGCCAAGAGGCCCATGATCACTCTGGATGAACTGCAGAGAACTACAGCTGAGGTGGGAGAGTCTGTCCATAGGGCAAAAATCAGTTGTACACTGCACAAATCTGGCCTTTATGGAAGAGTGGCAAGAAGAAAGCCATTTCTCAAAGATATCCATAAAAAGTCTCGTCTAAAGTTTGCCACAAGCCACCTGGGAGACACACCAAACATGTGGAAGAAGGTGCTCTGGTCAGATGAAACCAAAATCAAACTTTTTGCCCACAATGCAAAACGATATGTTTGGCATAAAAGCAACACAGCTCATCACCCTCAACACACCATCCCCACTGTCAAACATGGTGGTGGCAGCATCATGGTTTGGGCCTGCTTTTCTTCAGCAGGGACAGGGAAGACGGTTAAAATTGAGGGGAAGATGGATGCAGCCAAATACAGGACCATTCTGGATGAAAACCTGTTGGAGTCTGCAAAAGACCTGAAACTGGGACGGAGATTTATCTTCCAACAAGACAATGATCCCAAACATACAGCAAAATCTACAAAGGTTCACAAATAAACGTATCCAGGTGTTAGAATGGCCAAGTCAAAGTCCAGACCTGAATCCAATCGAGAATCTGTGGAAAGAGCTGAAAACTGCTGTTCACAAACGCTCTCCATCCAACCTCACTGAGCTCGAGCTGTTTTGCAAGGAAGAATGGGCAAGAATTTCAGTCTCTCGATGTGCAAAACTGATAGAGACATACCCCAAGCGACTTGCAGCTGTAATCGCAGCAAAAGGTGGCTATACAAAGTATTAACGCAAGGGGGCCGAATAATTTTGCACGCCCCACTTTTCATTTTTTTATTAGTTAAAAAAGTTTCAAAAATCCAATAGATTTCGTTCCACTTCACAATTGTGTCCCACTTGTTGGTGATTCTTCACAAAAAATTAAAATTGTATATCTTTGTTTGAAGCCTGAAAAGTGGCAAAAGGTTGAAAAGTTCAAGGGGGCCGAATACTTTCACAAGGCACTGTGTATATATACTCCCAAACAACACAAAGCCTCGCTTCACCCTGCTGTGACTTCACAGTGTGTAACAGAATATATTGGCCTCCATTTATGAAAAAATTAGATAATTTTTACTGGATATGTTTTATAGCAGAAAGTAAAAAATATGTTGTGTTGTGTTTTTTTTTTTTTTTGTTTATAGCGCAAAAAATAAAAACTGCAGAGGTGATTAGATACCACCAAAAGAAAGCTCTAATTGTGGGGAAAAAAAGGACAACAATTTTATTTATGTACAACGTCGCATGACAGCGCATTGTCAGTTAAAGTAACACAGTGCCGTATCGCAAAAAAAAAATAAAAAAATAAAAATGGCCTGCTCGTGAAGGGGGGTAAATCTTCCGGAGGGCAATTGGTTAAAAAGAATTATAATGTTTGGGGTTCTAACTAATTTTTAAAAGATACACAGGTTTTTGCAAAGTCCTTTTATTAAAAATAGCTCTGAAGGGTCTTCTTTCTCTGGTTCTTCTCCTTCCTTCCGGTTCTCCTCCCTCCTCCGGTTCTTCTCCTTCAGCTGCTTCCTCCTCCAGATCTTCTCCTTCAACTGCTGATGTCTTCCTCCCACAGTTCTTCTCCCTTCTTCTGCCTCGTCTGGTTCTTCTGCCTCGTTGCATGGGTATTCTCCTACAATCTTTACCAGATCCAAAGGGTCTGGTATGGTCTTGGGGGGGGGGGGGGGGGGGGGACCTCACACCATTTTTTATTTTATTTTTTCATTTTGGTGGGTTTTCCCCCCCACCGCAGAATTAATACCAGGCTCAAAGGGCCTGCGGTGGTCAGATTGAAGTCGCATGGAAGTCAGTCGTGACGTCGTAGGGCAAAGTCGGATCAGAAGTTGTCCGACTTCCATGTCGGATCCGTGTGAACCTGGCCTTGTTAAAAATAAAGTGCAAAGCTACACGCATGAATATCATAAAAACCGTGCCATTTAAACAAATCCAGACGTCTCCTGCGTTCACTCGACAGAATTTTCCAACCCGTTCCTTCTATTTTTCTGACTCTAAAAAACGATTTTCTATTTGTGCCCATTAACTGAACCAAAAATGAACGAACAATCCAAAGGACAGATTTTTGTTCTACAGATATTTGAAGTGTATTTCTATATCCTGATCTCAATGTGGTTTCTGGGCCCTTTGGAAAGTGATCAATTGGCTTTTACAGAGATTGATTTGATATTTTTGTACATTGTAGTTAGCGATCTCTTTTTCTCTTATATTCACCGACCGACACAGCTCCTCTCTGTAACTAAATGGGTTGTATAGCCTGCCATTAGGAGGACTAGGCAAAATTGATACACAATACACAGAACTATTAATCCTGCCCTGGGGGGCGGGCCCCGTGCTATCAACCCACCTCACTGCTCCCAGCAGCTTCAGTTTTTATTTTGCCTAGTAACGAGAATGACCTAGGAACCCTGCGTGCCTCTCGGTCCATGTTTTTGCTGCAGGTTTGCTGTTTTTTGCGCAAGATAGAAGATCCTAGGATCTTTCATCAACTGCCGGCTGGGTGACAGGCTGGTTAATGATATCCTTGTAGTCTCCCCAGTCCGGCCATCGAGCATGAGCAGGCCGCAGCTAAGGCTTGGCAGGCCACGACATGCCTCAGCTCCAGAGGTGGTCGGTGAGCTTCAATGCTCCGGGGTATACATATGACCGGGCTACTGTCTGTCTGGATCACAGTATACCGGGCCAACAGCTACCCTGTAACTGCGCAGGAGTAGATCTGTGATGGAATGTCTCCCAGCTCTTCAGGACTGGTAAGTATGGCTCTCCCTGCCTCTGTGGGGTGAGCGGCTGGGCATTCCCTGGGGGGGTCAATTCGGGGGCCACTTCGTCTCCCTATCATCTTTCCCAAGTCCCTACCACCCCTCCTTCCCCCCTCTGAGGGGGGTGGCCGTGTGTGTGTGTGTGTGTGTGTGTGTGTGTTCGCTGATTTCTCACCTGTGGGGGCTCTGTGCGGCTGGCGTTGGTCCTAGTCTGGGGGTCCCAAAAAGGGTTTTTAGAGGTTGTTCTTGCTATAGGCAGGCAGCACGTATCTATTTTGTGTTCTGTCCGGCGGCCATCTTGGATGTGGGAAAGCCTGTATACCCCTGGTGAGCTTCAGCAGCCGCCATCTTTAGGATCTCCTATTAGTGATGCATTGGCGGCCATTTTCTTGAAGCCTGAGCGCTTTTTTCGCCGCTGTTCTCTTGTGGCAGCATTATATGTGCTCTAGAAAAATGGGGTTCCCTCGTGCTATCAAAGTGAAAAATATGTGAATGTGGTATGTTGGTTAGATCGCTGCTAGACCTAAAGTGTATGCACTTGAACAACAATAAATAAAAAAGGTGATCAGCGCAAACTATATACCAAATATTACTACAAAGATGGAAAATCCTTGTTTGATATGTATTCTACTTCATAGATAAAGTGCAATAAATCAATAATTATATCAATACTATTGGTGAATACTAATGCAGATTGCTGCTGTGCATGCAATTATTTAGCTACTGTGCAAACTACATAAATTTGCTGTGCATGCGATTATTTAGCTGCTGTGCAAATTAAGCAAATCATTTGCTGTGCATGCAATAATTTAGCTGCTGTGCAAACTGCTACTGTGCAAACAAATTATTTTCAAAAATGCACAACACATTACCTTAAATTCATAAAGTGAATAAAATAGCTGCTGCTGTGCAAATAATTAAAACAAACAGTTAATATAGTGCAAAATCGTGCAAATCATCATCGGATGCTAAACATTAAATAATAATTGAATGAACATTAAATAGTGCAAAATGGTGCAAGATTATCATAAAGTTCTGAGTATCAAATAATCCTTTTGTGTACGCCTTTAAGTGTGTAGGTGTACCAATACAGTCCTATTTATATTGAGTAGTGATACCCATAAAAGTCCATCCATAAACGGTAAACGTGCAAATTAGTGCAAAAAGTGCTGGTGTGCAGCAATGTGACAAACTCTTCAGGTGACATCCACTGTGTACTCTTTGTGTGCTCCACTCAGTGCTCTCTATGCGCTTACCTCTAAATGGGTAAGAAATGCCACTCAGATATTTCTAATGAGTCCTCTTGAGTGTGGTAACCAGGGATGATGTCCTTAAGAGTGCTGTATTGCAATAATGGCTCCCAGTTAGTTAGTTCGCCCATTCATCCACAGCAAATGAAAGCAGGAAATAAATAGGAAGATCCCATAGCGTAATGTCTCAAATAGGTTTATTTATGTTTAAAAAATGGCTACTTACAACAATTCTGAAAACGACAGGCAGATCAAACAATGTGCGGTGTTATAAACGTCTCTATGTGTCACTTCCGGTTGTTCCTTAATCCAGTAACTTCCCAACATGTGCTCTCACTTGCTGTTTTCCTGTGTCCACTGTGTGTACAGGACGCTGGATGGCTCTTTGCTGAACACTGAAGTTAGCTCTGCAGAACGTTTCACCGCTGTTTATAGCTGCTGCTGACAGTTTTTTCCTCTCTGCAACCGGGAACCTCCTAGGGATTACAGGCACTGCTAGTGGCTTTCACAGAACGCCCCAGGGTGGTGAGTCTAGCGCTAAGTACCCTCAAACGCCCCCCCCACGTGGTGGCATCAGGAGGGTGGGACCTTCACTGTCCTAAGTCCCCTCGCAGGTGGCAGACAGGCTAGGGTCAGCATGGCTTCAGAAACTGGTTTTTCTTCCCCTGAAATCCAGGCTATAGCAACCGGGTCACCTGCGGTTAGCGAGGTACGCATGGACACCCTGACGGTGGTCCTTGACTCCTATGTTTCTAAAAGAGGCGGCACGTAGAAGGAAAGGTGCACGTAAGAGGCCACTGCCCCCCCCCCCCCCCCGTCGTCGTCCCCCCCCCCCCCCCCCGTCCTCTGGGGAGAGCTCTGATGCAGACTCGGGCCCTGCTGCGGCTGGTGACCCCTGCTCTGAGCTATCAGACATGGCTGACCAGGACCGTTCAGACAGTGAGGATGATTCCCCATCCGGGTCCGGGCGCGACAAAGCGCTTGTTGAAGCACTTATCACAGCTGTGCGTGATACCCTGAAGATTCAGGAGCCAGTGGATCCCTCTGCTGATGTACCGGTCCCTTTTGGGTCCCGCAAGCCAGCACGTTCACCTAAGATGTTTCCGTATTTGACTTATTTTGACTTATCTACAGGGAATGGGGTCGGCCGCAACGGACCTTTTCGGTCCCCAAAAATTTGTCGGTGCGTTACACCTTTGAGGAAAGCCTTCTCAAAAAGTGGAAAAATAGAAAATAAACTGCGCTCGGGTGAAAAAAATATATAAAATAAAAAAATAAGAATATTAAAATAAAATAAAGGCCGCAGCTCTAAGTGGGATACACACACTCGAGTAAATTGTAGAGAGATTTTGAAAGCTGCGCCACAACCCCTATTTAACCAATCACATCAATGTAAAATACATGAATACTTAATAAGCACACAAATAAATAAGTGTATGATACATAAATAAATAACATTGGTCTCACACAAATCGATTAAGCAAAAAAAAGGATAAATAATAAAAAAACAGCTTGAAAAAAAGCCAAAACTGAGAAATAGAGTCCTCTATATATGTTCTTATAAGGACACCACAGTGAATCCACACGAAACTGCAAACCAGTGCCCGTCACAGAGTGGATGCGCTTACCAGATAGAGATCAAATTGCAGCCTTAATAGTAAGTCATCTGTGTCTTTCTCCATGCACCAGATGCTAACAGATCAGCTATCCCCAATATGTGGCGACAAGCTTCCACGGTCAGTAATTGGGAATACCACTAACAATGGCTCAAAAAAGAGGATGACCCCATACTGTAAAACCGCTCAGGTAATTTTATTATACTATAGACAATTGCACTTACTTAGAACATCCATTAAAAACCACAAGAAATAGTTTTCAAAAAGCCGGCCGGCATTCAGAAGCCTGTCCTCCCCTCGTATAGCACGGTGGCTCGTTCCTTGTTTACGGTTGTGGGGTCAGCCGTGTGACCTGTACTGGCATCCACATCCGCGTCGCAGACACTGAGTGGGCAAAACTTTTTCACCGCGAATTGTGAGAGCAGAACGCCTCCCCTGTCTGCGTGGAGCTAGCAGACCAACTAGTGCAAGGCCTTAAGTACGTTTGTGATGCGGCCCTGCATACTCTCCCTCTGTTATCCAAGGCTTCAGTGTCAGCTGTGGTGCTGAGGCACCTCATTTGGCTGAAATGCTGGTCTGCTGACCAGGCATCCAAGAAAGCCCTGAAGGATCTTCCCTTCCTTGGCAAGCGGCTCTTTGGAGCCTCGTTGGATGACATTAAGAATGCCACTGGTGGTAAGAGTACACTACTCCCACAGGCCAGGAAGGCTAAGGAGCCTCGCCGCAGGCAGGGACCCTCTTTTTCCGCTCACAAGCGGCTTTTTCGTCCGCCCGGTGCTTTGGCAAAACGCCCCCAGCCCAACAGGATGCCCACGGACGGTCAGAAGCGTCCCTGGAACCGCAAGCCTAACAAGGCTGCGAACAAAAGTGCTACCGCATGAAGGTTTGCCCCCACCCACTTTTCGGGTGGGGGGTCGTCTTTGGGAGTTTGCAGCCCGGTGGACCTCCCAGTTATCCGACCAATGGGTCTGCGATCTGATTCCACAGGCTACAAGATAGTTTTTTGCTTGGCCGCCAAACAGATTCTTCCCCTCCAGCATACCCGTGTCCCCGGGGTGGTAAGGGACTTGCTGAATCACGGGGTGATCGTACCGGTTCCGGAATCGGAACGCTTCCAGAGGTTCTATTCAAATCTGTTTGTGGTTCCCAAGAAGGAAGGGGTACTTCCAATCTTGGACTTAAAAGCCCCCAATCACTTTGTAAAAGTGCAGAGGTTCAGAATGGAATCAGTTCGCTCAGTAGTCGCTGCACTCCATCAAGGGGACTTCCTGGCATCCTTGGACATCCAGGATGCTTACCTGCACATACCCATTTGTCTTCGGCATCAAAAATGTCTGCGTTTTGGCAGTCAGGGAAGCCCACTACCAGTTTGTGGCTCTTCCTTTTTGGCCTGGCATCAGCTCCCCGAGTCTTTACCAAAGTTCTGGCTCCAGTATTGGTGTTTGCTGAGCGGGATCGCGATCGTGGGTTACCTAGACTATCTCCTCCTGAGAGCATCTTCCGCCTCAGAATTGGAGAAGGATGTGGCGATCACCTTGCAGACCCTGCAAGAGTTTGGGTGGCTATTGAACCTAAAGAAGTCGGTGGTTGTACCAACTCAGCGTTTGGAGTACCTGGGGTTACTATTGGATTCCAGGGAAGCGAGGGATTTTCTCCCCTCAGACAAATTTATGACTCTCAGATCGGCGGTCAATCTACTGATGAGCCGCAAGTGGTTGTCGCTCCGCTTTTGCATGCGAGTGCTGGGGTTCATGGTAGCCTCCTTCGAGGCGGTACCTTATGCCCAGTTCCACACCAGAGTCTTGCAGAAGGAGATTTTGACGAAGTGGGACAAATCTCCATTGTCCCTAGATCGGCAGATCCAGGTGAGTCAACCAGTCAGGGACTCCCTGATCTGGTGGTTGAGGTCCCCTCTGATTCAGTCCGGAAAATCGTTCCTTCCTCTGACATGGACGGTGATCACTACTGGGGTGGAGTGATAGGGATTCAGTCGGCTCAGGGCCTCTTGACGACGGAGGAATCCAAGTTGCCGATCAATCTGCTCGAATTGAGAGCGATCAGGCTGTGCCTCCACACATGGTCGATGAGTCTTCAAGGGCGTCCGATCAGGATACAGTCAGACAACGCCACGGCTGTGGCATACAGAAATCGCCAAGGGGGTACAAGAAGCTCAGCCGCTGCTTGGGAGGTCACTCACATACTTCGGTGGGCAGAGCGACACGTACCGGCCCTGTCTGCCATTTACATCCCAGGTGTGGAAAATTGGCAGGCGGACTATCTGAGTTGACAGATGCTGGACCTAGGAGAATGGGCATTGCATCCGGAGATATTCAGGCTGCTGTTCCTGAGGTGGGGCACACCAGATGTGGATCTATTAGCCTCCCCTCTCAATCAGAAGGTACCAAGATTTGTGTCCATGACCAGAGATCCGTGAGCAGACGCGTCAGACACGCTGGTGGCTCCGTGGGATCAGTACCAGCTGATCTACGCCTTTCCTCCACTAAAACTGTTGCCACGCCTGCTGCGCAGAGTGGAAGCCGAGAGAGATCCCAGTAATCCTGGTTGCCCCAGATTGGCCTTGACCTGGTGCGTCTGGTGGCAGATGCTCCCTGGCGACTGCCGTTGCGAGAGGACCTCCTATCTCGAGGTCCAATCTTTCACCCTGCTTTACTATCGCTGGCTTTAACGGCATGGCTGTTGAAAGCCAGGTGTTGAGGAACCGGGGTCTGTCGGACTCTGTGATTCCAACTATGTTGAGGGCGCGGAAATCTTCTTCCAGGAAGATATACCATTGTACTTGGAAGGCCTACATCTCCATTTGTGAGGAGAAAGGGTGGCATCCGGGCTCTTTCTCTATATCTAGGATCCTGCTGTTTCTTCAGAAAGGTGTAGACCAGAAGTTGGCATTGAGCACCATTAAGGGGCAAATTTCAGCTCTGGCTGTCTTTTTCCAGCAACCCCTGGCGTCTCACTCATTAATGAGTACCTTTGTTCAGGGGGTGCGACATGTAGTCCCTCCGGTGCGTCCTCCGTTACCTCCGTGGGATTTGAACCTGGTGTTGTCGGCGCTTCAGAAGCCGCCGTTTTGAGAATATCAGGGAGATTCCCTTGTTGACCCTTTCACAGAAGGTGGTCTTTCTAGTGGCCATCACATCGGCCAGGAGGGTTTAGGAATTGGCTGCCTTGTCCTGCAAGTCGCTTTATCTGGTCCTCCACAGGAATAAGGTGGTGTTGTGTCCGCAACCGTCCTATCAATGAGGACATTGTATTACCATTGTTGTGTCCTAAACCGAAGCACCCCAAGGAGGTGGCCCTTCACGCTCTCAATGTGGTTAGGGCTCTGAAGGTGTACTTGTCTGCCACAGCCCCCTTTCGGAAGTCAGACTCACTGTTTGTTTCGGTGGCTGGTCCTAAGAAAGGCATGGCGGTCTCATTGGCCACCATTTCCAGGTGGATCAGACAGATTGTAGTACAAGCCTACGCCTTGAAGGGGCAGGTGCCCCCCTTTCCAGTCACGGCCCACTCTACAAGAGCAATCAGAACGTCTTGGGCCTTCTGTCACCAAGCGTCTGTCGCTCAGGTGTGTAAGGCAGCGACCTGGTCGTCTGTCCATAAGTTTACCAACTTCTAGAAGGTAGACGTCAGTGCATCGGCTGATGCTGGGTTTGGCCGCAAAGTTTTGCAGGCGGCCGTGTAGTTGCAATTTTGATTTTTTTTCCTGTTTTTTCGATTAAAACCACAGTACTGTTTTGTTAATGCACTGTTCCATTACCTCCGCAATGTTGCGGTCTTGGGGATTGCTCCTGTTGAGGATACATGGTTATATGGTGGAATTTTTCAGCCGCTGTTTTTTTGTGGGTTTAGTTTCACTAGTTCCCATTTGCCATGGTGGATGAAGTTTTAATGCTGTTTTTCCCACCCCTCGTTTGGCACTGCTTGGGGACGTCCCATTTAGTTAGAGAAAGGAGCTGTGTCGGTCGGTGAATATAAGAGAAAATAGGATTTTTGTACTCGCTGTAAAATCCTTTTCTCTGTAATTCACCAGCCGACACAGCACCCACCCCTCCATTTTTCCTACGTTATACTGCTTGTTGACTTACTGAAGCTGCTGGGAGCAGTGAGGAGGGTTGATAGCACAGGGTCCACCCCCCTGGGGCGGGATTAAAAGTTCTGTGTATTGTGTAACAATTTTGTCTAGTTCTCCTAATGGCAGGCTATACAACCCATTTAGTTACCGAGAGGAGCTGTGTCGGTCGGTGAATTACAGAGAGGATTTTTGTACTCACCGTAAAATCCTTATTTTTTTTTTTCCCTCCTACAGAACAGAAGACGTCGCGGAATAAGGATGACGCTCCCCATGAACTGGAAAGTCAGTGCATTCTGAGGCTTCCACCGGTACGAAGAAGTGAATATTGCTTATAGAAGAACTAATAGAACAAGCTGACCACAATCCCTACATTCTCCACTTAAAATTCCCCTTTAGATCTAAAAACTACATAGTAAAAGGTCCTACCTGATTGGATACAATATATAGGAAGCTGATCATATTACAGAGCATCTGGAAAGTATTCACAGCGCTTCACTTTTTTCACATTTTGTTATATAACAGCCTTATTCCAAAATGGATTAAATTTATTTTTTCCCTCCAAAATTCTACAAACAATAACCCATAATGACAATGGGAAAGAAGTTAGAAATTTTTAGGAAAATGTATTAAAAATGAAAAAAATCCCATGTCCATAGGTCTCGCGGGCTCCTCCCCTGTCCATGGGTATCATAATAATCATAATAATTTTGGTCTTCCAGGAATACGCGTCTACTGTGAGGCGGATGGTCCAGTCTGGAAATGTCAGCACAAAAGACCGACTTTCCATCGAGTTACATCGTGAGTATTAGTAGTGACATGCCCCTTTTTTATTTTTCCCACTTCAAATTTCTGAAATTATTTTTTAGCAGAGACCCTAGAGAAAAAAAATAGTGGTCATTACATTAGTTTGTCACATGGTATTTGCGCAGCCGTCTTTCAAATGCAATAAAAAAAAATACACTTTAATGAATTAAAAAACAAAACAATGTCAGCCCAAACTACGGTACTTTTAAAAATCTCCAAAGGCGATGTTTTTAAAAAAAATTCAACCAGTTTATAGTTACAGAGGAGGTCTAGCGCTAGAATCATTGCGGCAATATATCTCACATGTGTGGTTTGAACAATGTTTACATTTGCTGGCGCCACCTACGTATAAGTTTTCTTTGGTGCGCATATATATTTATGTAATTTTAAAAATAAAGTCTGTATGTATATTATTATTATTATTTTATTTTATTATATCATTTATTTATTTTATTTTATTATTTTAAAGCCGACGGGCGTCATGGAATTGTGCGGGTGGACCGTGTTCCACTCGCTGCAAAGTTGGTGGATATCCCGTGTGTGACGGAGTGTTTGAAAACAATCGACAAGAAGACTTTCTACAAAACCGCAGACATCTGTCAGGTAATGCTAATGACTGTGCGGCTGGTGATTGTAGATGTAAACCTTTAACCCCTTCAATACCGGGCGCTCTGTGTTGACTGTAAAGTGAATAACGCCAAGTTCACTATATGGACCCCTTATATATTTGAAAATGTTGATTATATCCCCCCTTATTTGCCTCTTCACAACAGAGAATAAATTCAGTTCCTCTAATCTTTCCTCGTAGCTGAGTTCCTCCATGCCTCTTATCAATTTTGTAGCCCTTCTCTGCACTTTCTCCAGTTCCCCGATATCTTTTTTGAGAACTGGTGCCCAAAACTGAACTGCATATTCCAGATGAGGTCTTACTAATGCTTTGTACAGGGGCAAAATGATCTCTCTCTCTCTCTCTCTCTCTCTCTCTCTCTCTCTCTCTCCTCTCTCCTCTCTCCTCTCTCCTCTCTCCTCTCTCCTCTCTCCTCTCTCCTCTCTCCTCTCTCCTCTCTCCTCTCTCCTCTCTCCTCTCTCCTCTCTCCTCTCTTACCTCTCTCTCTCTCTCTCTCTTACCTCTCTCTCTCTCTCTCTCTTACCTCTCTCTCTCTCTCTCTCATACCTATCTCTCTCTCTCTCTCTCTCATACCTATCTCTCTCTCTCTCTCTCTCTCATACCTATCTCTCTCTCTCTCTCTCTCTCTCTCATACCTATCTCTCTCTCTCATACCTATCTCTCTCTCTCTCTCTCATACCTCTCTTAATACAAGAAAGGACTTTGCTCGCTTTGGAAACCGCAGCTTGGCATTGCATGTTATTATTGAGCTTATGATCTACCAAAACCCCAGATCCTTTTCCGCCGTGGATCCCCCCCCCAGATCCTTTTCCGCCGTGGATCCCCCCCCCCAGATCCTTTTCCGCCGTGGATCCCCCCCCCAGATCCTTCTCCGCCATGGATCCCCCCCCCCAGTTGTACTCCCCCCCCCCCCCCCCCCCCCTAGGGGAAGTGGTTAAATATACCACTGAAAAAGGTGCTTTGTTTTTGTTTTTTTTTGTTTGATAAATGCAAAACAATACCTGTTGATATTGCTTACATCCAGGCTCATCCATCCCCAGACCCCATAGTGCACAGGCACATGCGAACACTGCTGGCGGCTGTCAGCCTGTCGTTTGGTTACACCGGCTGAGCGGCTGCCGCTGTTCATGCGCTCTTGTTCCAGCCGCAGGAATTGCTGATCCTTGCCGCTGGAATCCGGTGTTTGCGACTAAATGGCCGTGTGAAGGAGGCCTGACAGAATCCATACACAGACACTGAGACCTCTTCTATCTCTGATACAGATGATGGTTTGTACCTTGGATGGTGATCTCTATCCCCCCTTGGAGGAGCCGACAGGAACAAGCGATCCGAAGAGCAACAAAAAGAAGGACCGGGACCGAGAGAAGAAGTTTATATGGAATCACGGAAGTAAGTTTTTTATCTCTTATGATGGATAGTCATTATAACGGGGGGGGGGGGGTTAGTTTGCCATTCCTGATTCCGAAATTCAGGTAACTTTAGAAGGCCTACAGATATACAATATATTTATCAGTGTGAAACATTCTTATCATTCCAGTAACGTTACCGCTGAAGAATGTGCGCAAAAGACGCTTCAGGAAAACCGCCAAGAAGAAGGTAAATCGAGTCCAAATAATCCTGATTAACCACTTGCCCTCCGGAAGATTCCCCCCCCCCCCCTTTTTTATTTTTATTTTTTTTATTTTTTTATTTATTTATTTTTGACCAGGCCATTTTCTGTGATAAGGCACTGTGTCCCTTTTTAAGTGTGACGCTGTAACCAAATAAAATGTATGTTTATAGATAGTGATAAGACAGAGATAGATATATATATATATATATATATATATATATATAAACATTTTTTTCTTTCTGCTATAAAACAAATCCAATAAAAATCTAATTTCTTCATCAGTTTAGGCCAATATGTATTCTGCTACATATTTTTGGTAAAAGGAAAAAAATCCCAATAAGCGTATAGTGATTGGTTTGTGCAAAAGTTATCACTTCTACAAACTAATGGGATATGTGTGTGTGTGTGTGTGTGTATATATATATATATATATATATATATATATATATATATATATATACGGAAAGCTGAAGTTGCAGACCTCAGCGAGAGCTGATTGGAGGGAAGGAACTAGAGGTCGACCGATATTTGCCGTTTTTTAAATAATGGCATCAGCCGATTGTGCTGATAAAAAGCTGATTTAGAACTACAGCTGGACTTTGAAATGACTTCTGTAATAGAAGTCAGTGCAAGTTGCCTGAGTCGTCATAGAAACATCTTTCCTCCTCTCTGGGCTCTGCCAAGAAAAGAACAGAAAGATACAATGTTTACACTTCATGAATGAAATCATCTCTGTGTGTAGAAGTTCTCAGTTTAACCATTTAAAGACTAAATCTTTTCTGACACTTGTTGCTTATAAGTAAAAATCCTGTATTTTCTGCCAGAAAATCACTTAGACCCCCCAAAAATTATATATATTTTTTTAGCAGAGATCCTAGGGAATAAAATAGCGGTTGTTTCAATATTTTATGTCACACGGCATTTGCACAGAGGTCTTTCAAATGCATTTTTTGGGGGGAAAAAATACACTATTTAAAAATAAAACAAAAACAGTAAAGTTAGCCCATTTTTTTTTTCGTCCAAAAGTTTTGACTACCTGTTTTTATTTAATATATAGTTTTATTTTATTTTTTTTTTATCTAAATCATACATACAAGTAAACTGATTGGAGGTTTGTTTTGTTTAATAAATGTTTAAATGTAAGAAATTTTCTGTATCACTTATGAAGACTGCTTTCACACTGGAGCAGGCAAGCGTTGATGGTAAAACGCAAGTTTTAGCGGCTCTTAACCATCATTTTAGCGGTGCTATTTGGCTGCTAGTGGGGCACATATAACCCAGCTAGCGGCCGAGGAAGAGGTTAAATGCGCCCATGAAGCACTGCTGCCAAATCGCATTGCATGCGCTTCAGCAGTGGTGCCCATTCATATCAATGGGCAGGAGTGGTGTAGGAGCGGTATACACCACCCCAAACCTGCTGCTTGCAAGACTTTTTTTTTTAAGATCCTGACAGCGCATCGTCTCAGTGTGAAAGCGCTCTGTCTTTCACACAGACTGCAGGGGAGCCATTTTGCAGGCACTTTACAGGCGCTATTTTTAGCCCAAAAGCGCCTGAAAAACGCCCCAGTGGGAAAGGTGTGTTAGATCAAGGGGGGTTAAAAAAATAAATAATAAAAAAGGAAAAAAATAAATAAAATAAAATCGGCCTAACATATCGGCCCAAAAAAATCGCCATCATATATCGGCTATCGGCCGCCATGATTTCTAAATATCGGCATCGGCCAGAGAAAAACGCATATCGGTCGACCTCCAGAAGGAACCCCCCCTCCTTCACACAGCACCCAGAAACAGCTGAGGCTGTCAATCGCAGGCTGTGTGCTGGTGCTCCTTCCCCTGTCACCATTGTTCTCTCTGTGACAGAAGTGACTTGTGCTGATAGCAGAGGAAGGAGGCAGTGGACGGAAATGCCTCGGTGCTCTGGACTGAGACAAGTACACACTGTAGTGGGGATATGCTTTGTTCAGATTTCATGTCTGAGGTTTATAACCACTTTAAGGACAAATACTAAAATAAGAAAACCAGTAAGTTGCAATATATTATTATATATTTTTTTTAACTTGGGTTTAGATACATTTTAATGACATATTGGGGGCGGGGGGGGGGGAGATTTACTAAAACTGGCTGCCATGCATGGCCACACCAATCAGCTTCTGACTTCAGCTTCTTTTATGAAGCTTTGACAATTAAAACCTGCAAGCTGATTGGTTCCTATGCAGAGCTGCCCCAGATTTTCCACTCTCTCCGGTTTTAGTAAATGATCCTCGGAGGGGGACATGTTGACATTCCCAGTAAATTTTTCTTGGCTTCTTTTTATTTTTTGACTCAGTACATCGAGTCCCCGGATGTGGAGAAGGAAGTGAAGCGTCTGCTGAGCACGGATGCAGAAGCTGTCAGCGTTCGTATCCTTAAAGCTTCATAAAGTTTAATTTGTGTTTATTTATACCTTCCCTAGTCCCCTCCACCCCGTCACCTATTACTGTCACAAGAGATGTTTATATTCATTATAGACCCCAGATCTCTCCATAAAGAGGACCCGTCACCGCCTATTCATAGTTAGGTTGACACCAGTCCATCCAGTTCAACCTGAGTTAGTGTCTACAATTGTCCCTATCCCTGTACATCGCACACTCACATTGGTCCCCACAATCCATCATATACTAGGGCCAATTTTGGACCGAGGCCAATTAACCTACCTGCATATCTGGATTGAGGGTGGAAACCAGAGTACTCGAAGGAAACCCACGCAGGCACAGGGAGAACATGCAAACTCCAGGCAGGTAGTGTCATGGTTGGGATTTGAACCAGCGACCCTTCTTACTGCTAGGTGAGATTGCTAACCACTACACCACTGTGCTGCCCTATTACTGTCACATGGGATGTTTACATTCATTATAGACCCCAGATCTCTCCATAAAGAGGACCCGTCACCTCCTATTACTGTCACATGGGATGTTTACAGTCCATTATAGACCCGGATCTCTCCATAATGCGTCCATTTATTTTTTATTGACGCAAATCGCACCGCAAAGATTTTGGTAGCGGGAGCATTTGTGTGAGTACTGATTCTCTCGCAAATGCTTGGAATGGGCATAGGTGCGTCCCTAATTATTGGATAAAATCCTTTTTATTTCTTTGGCAATACCCTATATTTATCTAAAATAAGGTATGCCCTGGAAGTAAAAATCTCTATGTTTCAGTCCAGGAGAGGAGCCAGTACAACCGTGCAAGACCGAAGGGAAGACCAGATCCGGCTCACCCCTCTGTCACTCTGCTCTCTCCTCCTGTCGGCATCCTTCTAGCACGGCAACTGGCCCCTTTTTGTGTGTGTTCTCCCTCTCCCCGTCTTGCTCTCTGTTGTAGATTGGATTGCCAGAGGCTGATGGCAGATCCCATTCAGGTAATAAGGCAGCGGCTGTGTACACCCCCCCGCCCCCGGCCGCTGCCTCTGCAATTACAAAAGGTGGCAGTTAGAGGGCAGTCAGAGTACGGCTCTTCCACTCCCAGGGTTTTACCGCCCTCCAGCTTCATATGTGAACAAGTCTTGAGATGAGGGGTGATGGATTCTGTTAGATCCGTCTTTTCCTATTTTGAGGTCTAATGAATAAAAGGCCAAAAAAGAGAAAATAAAAATAATAACAAAGTTGTGTCCGGGTGTTGAGTGACATTTTCCCAGAATATTCTGTGTATTTCTGATGGATTGAGATCTGTAATTCTAATATTCCCGGAGAAGGGAATCCTCCACCTTTCCTTAACCAGAGAATCCAGGGTGGGAGGTGATCGCCGAGGATGAGTCCAAAGAGGGAGAAAACCTGACCGGGCTGGACAGTTCCCCCGTCTCCTCCGGGATAAAACAAGGGCGTAGATCTTCAAGTAATGTCTATTTTATCATTTATTCCTCATTTCTGTCCAGAGATCACAAAAAAATATATCTATAAATATAACGTTTCTATGATATATTTATGTATAGTGACATTTTGTTTATATAAAGACGACATGCTTGCAAAAAATATCTATTTTAAATAATATAGATTAAAATATCATATAATATGATTTATTTTCTGAAAACACAGCTTCATAAAAAAAGTGTGTGTGTGTGTATATGTGTGTGTATATATGTATGTATATGTGTGTGTGTGTGTGTGTGTGTGTGTGTATATATATATATATATATATATATATATATATATATATATATATATATATATATATATATATATATATTTATACAAAAAAATATTTTTGCTAATATAATAAGTGTGTGTGTGTGTGTGTGTGTGTGTGTGTATGTATAATTATTATTCACGATTTATATAGCGCCAACAGTTTACGCAGAACTTAACAATGTATAGGGGGACAACACAATTACAGTACAATAGAAAAGGTAAAGGAAGGCCCTGCTCGTAGAGCTTACATTCTAAAGGGAGGGGGTGGTGGTACAAAAGGTAATAGCTGCAGAGAATGATTTGATGGGGGTGGCTCAGGGACAGTTGTTAGGTGGGTGTGGGATAGGCAACCCTGAATAAATGAGTTTTCAGGGAACTCCTAAAGGTGGACAGGTTAGGGGCTGATCGGACAGACTGGGGCAGGGAGTTCCAGAGGATGGGAGAGGCTCTGGAGAAGTCTTGAAGGCGAGCATGAGAGGAGGTAACCATGGAGCTAGAAAGCAGGAGGTCCTGGGAGGAGCGGAAGGGACGACTTGGGCGATATCTGCAGATGAGGTTGGTAATGTAGATGGGGGGAGATGTTGTGGATGGCTTTGTATGTTATGGTTAGCATTTTGAATTTTACACGGTGGGGTAGGGGAAGCCAGTGAAGGGATTGGCAGAGAGGGGCAGCAGTCATGGAACGATTAGTGAGGTGTATTAGTCTAGCAGCAGCATTCATAATAGACTGAAGGGGAGATAGCCTGGTTAAGGGTAGACCATTAAGGAGAGAGTTGCAGTAGTCAAGGCGTGAAATAATCAAGGAGTGAAAAAGTTGCTTTGTGGTGTCATTAGTCAGGAAGGGTCTAATTCTGGATATGTTGCGGAGGTGAAGGCAGCAAGATTTAGCCAGTGATTAGATATGGGGGCTGAAGGAGAGGTCAGAGTCAAGGATTACACCCAGGACCCTGGCATGTGTGGAGGGACCAATGGTTGTGTTGTTGATATTAAAGGTGAAGTCACGGGGGTGGGTGGGGGGACCGTGAAGGAGAAAATATAACAAGCTCAGTTTTAGAAAGATTGAGTTTAAGGAAGTGGTGTGACATCCATACTAATGTCATTCAGGAAGTTGGAGATCTGTGAGGAGATTGAGGGGGTGAGTTGAGGAGTGGAGAGATATATCTGGGTGTCGTCGGCATAGAGGTGGTATTGGAAACCATGGGAATTTATCAACTGGCCCAGGGAAGAGGTATAGAGCGAGAATAGGAGGGGCCCATGGACAGAACCTTGGGGTACCCCAACAGAAAGAGGAAGGGGAGCAGAGCAGATGGAGTTGTAAGTGACACAGGATAAAGCAGAATCGCAGAGGCCAAGGGAGCGTAATTTGCTGAGGAGGAGCAGGTGGTCAACTGTGTCAAAGGCAGCAGAGAGGTCTAAAAGTATGAGTATGGAGTAGTGGCCGTTGGTTTTAGCAGTTAGGTTATTGGTGAGTTTTAGTAGGGCAGTTTCAGTAGAATGTTGTGGGCGGAAGCCAGACTGTAGGGGGTTGAGAAGGTTGTTGTCCATGAGATAGCGACTCATTTGGTCATGGACAAGGCGTTCGATGAGCTTGGAGGCAAACGGGAGCAGGGAGATGGTCTTAAGTTGTTCAAACAGGTGGGGGTCTAGTGAGGGTTTTTTGAGTTGCAGGGGTAACCAGTGCATGTTTGAGCAGGGAAGGAAAGGTGCCGGAGGAGACAGAGAGGTTGAAGATGTGGGTTAGGGAGTTAAGGATAGAGTGGGAAGGTGGTAGCAGTAATTGTGAGGGGGCAGGGTCCAGGGAGCAGGTAATGACGTGGGCCGTGGAGAGGAGTTTATTAACTTCATTCGTGGTAACTGCGCAGAATGTGGTGTGTGTGTGTGTGTGTGTGTATACACACACACACACAATGTGTGTGTGTGTATGTATGTATGTGTATATATATATATATATATATATATATATATATATATATATATATATATATATATATATATATATATATATATATATATATATATATATAAATACACACTAACTAGTAAATATATATTATTTACTGTATTTATTTTTTTGTCTATATAAATACCTGTTTGGAGGGATAACCCTAATATATATCTATCATTCTATTAATGTACAGGTATAGTTAGATATTTTGTTATTTTACAAAAGTTTTATTGTCATATACAGTGCCTTGGGAAAGTATTCGCCCCCCTTGAACTTTTCAACCTTTTGCCACATTTCAGGCTTCAAACATAAAGATATAAAATTTTTATTTTTTGTGAAGAATTACCAACAAGTGGGACACAATTGTGAAGTGGAACGAAATCTATTGGATAATTTAAACTTTTTTAGCAAATAAAAAACTGAAAAGTGGTGCGTGCAAAATTATTCGGCCCCTTTACTTTCAGTGCAGCAAACTCACTCCAGAAGTTCAGCGAGGATCTCTGAATGATCCAATGTTGTCCTAAATGACTGATGGTGATAAATAGAATCCACCTGTGTGTAATCAAGTCTCTGTATAAATGCACCTGCTCTGTGATAGTCTCAGGGTTCTGTTGAAAGCGCAGAGAGCATCATGAAGACCAAGGAACACACCAGGCAGGTCCGTAATACTGTTGTGGAGAAGTTTAAAGCCGGATTTGGATACAAAAAGATTTCCCAAGCTTTAAACATCCCAAGGAGCACTGTGCAAGCGATCATTTTGAAATGGAAGGAGTATCAGACCACGGCAAATCTACCAAGACCTGGCCGTCCCTCTAAACTTTCAGCTCAGACAAGGAGAAGACTGATCAGAGATGCAGCCAAGAGGCCCATGATCACTCTGGATGAACTGCAGAGAACTACAGCTGAGGTGGGAGAGTCTGTCCATAGGACAACAATCAGTCGTACACTGCACAAATCTGGCCTTTATGGAAGAGTGGCAAGAAGAAAGCCATTTCTCAAAGATATCCATAAAAAGTATTGTCTAAAGTTTGCCACAAGCCACCTGGGAGACACACCAAACATGTGGAAGAAGGTGCTCTGGTCAGATGAAACCAAAATCGAACTTTTTGCCTACAATGCAAAACGATATGTTTGGCATAAAAGCAACACAGCTCATCACCCTCAACACACCATCCCCACTGTCAAACATGGTGGCGGCAGCATCATGGTTTGGGCCTGCTTTTCTTCAGCAGGGACAGGGAAGACGGTTAAAATTGAGGGGAAGATGGATGCAGCCAAATACAGGACCATTCTGGATGAAAACCTGTTGGAGTCTGCAAAAGACCTGAAACTGGGATGGAGATTTATCTTCCAACAAGACTATGATCCCAAACATACAGCAAAATCTACAAAGGAATGGGTGGCACAGTGGTGTAGTGGTTAGCGCTCTCACCTAGCAGTAAAAAGGGTCGTTGGTTCGAATCCCAACCACGACACTACCTGCCTGGAGTTTGCATGTTCTCCCTGTGACTGCGTGGGTTTCCTCCGGGTACTCCGGTTTCCTCCCACACTCCAAAGACATGCAGGTAGGTTAATTGGCTTCTGTCCAAAATTGGCCCTAGTATATGAATGGGGACCTTAGATGGTGGGCTTCTTGAGGGTAGGGACCAATGTGAGTGTGTAATGTACAGGGATAGGGATAGACACTCACTCAGGTTGAACTGGATGGACTGGTGTCTTTATTCAACCTTACTAACTATGAAACTATGAAACAAATAAACGTATCCAGGTGTTAGAATGGCCAAGTCAAAGTCCAGACCTGAATCCAATCGAGAATCTGTGGAAAGAGCTGAAAACTGCTGTTCACAAACGCTCTCCATCCAACCTCACTGAGCTCGAGCTGTTTTGCAAGGAAGAATGGGCAAGAATTTCAGTCTCTCGATGTGCAAAACTGATAGAGACATACCTCAAGCGACTTGCAGCTGTAATCGCAGCAAAAGGTGTCTCTACAAAGTATTAACGCAAGGGGGCCGAATAATTTTGCACGCCCCACTTTTAATTTTTTTATTAGTTAAAAAAGTTTCAAAAATCCAATAGATTTCGTTCCACTTCACAATTGTGTCCCATTTGTTGGTAATTCTTCAGAAATTTTTTTTTTTTCATATCTTTGTTTGAAGCCTGAAATGTGGCAAAAGGTTGAAAAGTTCAAGGGGGCCGAATACTTTCACAAGGCACTGTATATAGATGAAAAATTCTAAAATGTTATATAATCTCTCATACACACTGTATCTCACAAAAGTAAGTACACCCCTCACATTTGTGTAAATCTTTTCTTGTGACAACACTGAATAAATGACACTTGTCATGTAAAGTAGTGAGTGTACAGCTTGTATAACGAGTTATTTTGAGTGAGGGGTGTACTTTTTTTTAGATAGAGCGTGTAACTTTTTTAGACTCTGTTTATGAATTGCTCTGATCGCATCTACAGAATTCAAAGTGAATTCAATCTTCCCCATTGGGATACATGGCGGCAAAAAAAAAAACTGTCCATGACTTTAACAATTCCAAACTCAAAAATGGGGGAAACAAAATAAGTTTTTTTTGTTTTCGATACATTGTAAATCAAACATTTTCAATTGATTATCTCTGCCGATCAGTAGACAGTCTTGCCTTTGGTTCTTTTTATTTGGTGGTATTGATCGATGTCCTCCATGTTTTTTTTTTTTTTTTTGTTTTTTTTCCCCGCCGTCAGTGGGAAGGGATGAACTGCGTGAAATATTCAATGACCTGAGCAGCAGCAGTGACGGCGAGGAAGAACGTCAGGAAGAGGAAGACCTGAACATCATGGAAACCGAAGACGACCAAAGAAAAGGTCAAGGCGGCCAGGAAGGCGGAACCAACCAGATAGGTGAGCGGCTTCTTATTGGAGAATTTTTTTTTTATTAGGCCCCCTTTCGTACTTGTGCAACCTGAAAGTCGTGCGATTTTTGCAGCGATTTTTTTTTTTTTTTTTTTTTTTTTTTTTTTTTTTATTTTATTTTTTTTCTCCCTCCACACAACTTGAAGCAACGCCTGTGTAATCTTGAGGTCTATGGACCTCAAGGTGCATCAGTCAGACCAAAGTAGTGCAGAAACAACTTTTTGAAATGGACGCGACTTGAAGCCGCACAGATATGAGTGATAATCGCGGGGTGTGGCTTGTCATGCGACTTTGCACTCCCAATTTGCAGGATAAGTCGCACAAGTGTGAAAGGGGCCTTATGGCAGCATCATATTTAAATCCGGGAATTTAAACCCCTTAACACAGGGCACTTGTACCCCCCTCCTTTCCTGCCCAGGCCAGTTTTCAGCTTTCAGCGCCGTCACTTTGAATGACAATTGCGCAGTCATGCGACACTGTACCCATATGAAATTTTTATCATTTTTTTTCCAACACATAGAACTTTCTTTTGATGGTATTTGATCACCTCTGCGGTTTTTATTTTTTGCGCTATAAACCAAAAAAGACCAACAATTTTGAAAAAAATATATATATTTTTTTTACTTGCTGCTATAAAAGACATTCAATAAAAAAAAATGTAAAAAAATCAAATGTATTCATCAATTTAGACCAATATGTATTCTGCTACATATTTTTGGTATAAAAAAAATCCCAATAAGCGTATAATAATAATAATAATATTATTTAAGGTACTTGTATAGCGCCATCAATTTATATTGATTTGTTTTCACAAAAATTATCGTGTCTACAGACTATGGGATATTTTTATGGAATATTTTTATTTATTGTTTTTACTTGTAATGGCGACGATCAGAGATTTATTGATTGCTTTGCACAAAAATGATTGTGTCTACAGACTATGGGATATTTTTATGGAATATTTATTTATTTTTTATTGTTTGTTTTTACTAGTAATGGGGACGATCAGCTTTTTTTTTTTTTTTTCACTAAGACCCCTTTCACACCAGGGCGTTTTGCAGGCGCTATAGCGTTAGAAATTGCGCCTGCAATCCGCCCTAAAGAAGCTGCACCATTGTGTGCAGTGTGAAAGCCCCGAGGGCTTTCACACTACAGCGGTGCGCTGGCAGGACGTCGGAAAAAAGTCATGCCAGCAGCTTCTTTGGAGCGGTGTGTTTACCGCTCCTCCACCGCTGCTCCCCATTGAAATCAATGGGGCAGCGCTGTAATGCCACCGGCAAAACGCCGCTATTGCTGCGTATTGCCGGCGGTTTTAACCCTTTCGCGGCCGCTAGCGGGGGTAAAAGCGCCCTGCTAGCGGCCGAAATGCTCCGCAAATCCGGCGGTAAAACGCAGCTAAAATTTTTTTTTACCGCCGACGCTATCAGCAGTGTGGTGTGAAAGGGGTCTAAGGGATGCTTTTTGGGGACCAGTGACATCAATACAGTGATCAGTGCTAAAAAAAAAAACTACTGTAACCATTTAATATAAAACGCACACGGCAAAGGTGATCGAGCGGTTTTATTCCATCAATCTTTTATTGGTGCTTCATCTTCATTTTTTTTATTTTTTCCTCTAAGTGCTGGAATTGCAGAAACAAGCTGAAAACCTACAAAAGAAATTGCGGGAAACGCAGGAGAGACGGAAACGCCAAGAAGAGCTTATAATGAAGGTGGAGAACCTGGCTCTGAAGGTAAATGCATTGCATTATTTTGGGGGGTGGGGGAGGGGAGCTTTTTGTTACCCTGTAATTTGTCTGATTTGTACACGGGGGGGGAGTTTATTGTCATCACAGATTTCCATCAGAACGCAGTGGGGATGATTTACTATTACCTCGGATTACGAGTATAATTTATTCCACAAGAACGCTTGTAATCCAGAGCGACTCGTATATCAAAGCCAGTTTCCCTCATAAGAAATAATAGAAACTCGAATAATCCATTCCACAGCCGCTGCTCATCTATGCAGTACCGCATGTGGCCAGAGGTGCAAATCAGGATTTAAAGAAACAATAGCTTTGTGAGCGTTGTCTCGTGAGAATTCAAGCCTCTGGGGGTGTGCAGTACCGCATTTTGGCCAGGGGTGTAGGGGGGGGGGGCACCTGGTGACTGGATGGAGTGTTTCCAGTGACCCCCCACCCTCACCTCTGGCCATATGCAGTACTGCATAGACAAGCAGCATCTGTGGAACGGATTATCTGCGTTTCCATTATTTCTTATGAGGAAACGCTTTGATATACAAGTCGCTTCGGATTACAAGTGTTCTTCTGGAACGAATTATACTCATACCGGAGAGTACAAAATCTGGTACAGCTCCGCATGGTAGCCAATCCGCTTCTAACTTCAGCTTGTTCAATTAACCACTTCAGCCTCGGAACGTTCACCTCCCCCCCCCCCCCCCTTTCATGACCATGCCATTTTTTTGCGATACGGCATTGACACAATGCCGTATCGCAAAAAAATGGCATGGTCATGAAAGGGGGGGGGGGGGGGGAGGTGAACGTTCCGAGGCTGAAGTGGTTAATTGAACAAGCTGAAGTTAGAAGCGGATTGGCTACCATGCGGAGCTGTACCAGATTTTGTACTCTCCGGTATGAGTATAATTCGTTCCAGAAGAACACTTGTAATCCGAAGCGACTTGTATATCAAAGCGTTTCCTGATAAGAAATAATGGAAACGCAGATAATCCGTTAAAAAGTGAAAAAATTTGTTGCGCTAAAAAGCAAAATCAATCTATATAAAACAAAAATAGCTGCTAACACAAATATTGCTGGAAACAATATATAAAGATATATGGACAATGATATAGCGCTCTATTCAAAACAAACAAAATATATAAAAAAGTTCATAAACAAGAAAATAGTGAATGGCTTCAAAATACGATATCCTCAGATATGATGATCACATCCAAAGGCAGAAGAAGGAATAGTCATAATCCATTTCATACGCAGAGGAGGAGGGGAACCGTCACCAACACCCAAAAACACTGACTCTTACCATAGATGTACAGATAAAAACGCATGTAGTAAATCACCAAGGGGGAGGCAGTTTTCTATGCTGATTTCCCTTCGTCTACAGAAGCGCAATCATCTCAATGGGAATCGTCCAATGGGAAAAGAGGATTCTTATTTCTGTTTAGTAGGCACTTCACTTCCCAGGAACTGCTTAAATCTCCAGATCAACAGTCCTCCCAAAAACCATAGAAAACATAAAACAAAGTGGCCTCATTGCGCAGGTATACTGATAAACCAATAATCTTTTTATTCTCTAAAACCGTAGTTGAACTCACATTTAAGATGAAATATACAGGCATCAAATGACAATCGGCTACAGATGGAAAGAACGAATGAAGACCACTCCTGTGCTCCTTCTGATGTCACCAGGTCCCAAAAAACGCCCGACGTTTCGCCACCAACGTGCGTCCTCAGATGCTGCTTGTCTGCGACACGCTTCAACTGACAATTGCGCGGTCGTACGACGCTGTACCCTAAAAAAAATTGACCTCCTTTTTTCTTTTCCCACAAAGAGAGCTTTCTTTGGGTGGTATTTGATCACGTCTGCGTGTTTTTTTTGTTTGTTTTTTTGCTCTATAAATAAAAAAAGGCGACAATTTTGAATAAAAAAATATTTTTTATTTTCTGCTATAAAACCTATTTAAGTTAAAAAAAACAAAAAACAAAAAAAATATTTTTTTTCATCAATTTAGGCCAATATGTATTCTACATATTATTGGTAAAAAAAATTTAAAAAATCCCAATAAGTGTATATTGATTCATTTTGCACAAAAATTTATCGCGTCTACAAACTATGGTAATAGATTTATGGAATAATTTTATTTTTTTCTTTACTAGTAATGGTGGCGATCAGCGACTTTTATAGTAGGACTGCGACGTTGCGGCAGACAAATCGGACACCTAACTTATTTTTTTTTTCCTTTTTTTGGGAACCAGTGATGCTAATACAGTGATCAGTGCTAAAAAATAATAAAATAAAATGCACGGTCACTGTACTAATGATACATCTTTTACTTTGTACGGAGTGAGCTGATTTTACTAAGCTCTATTCTTTGTAGGAAAAAAAAAAAAACAGCACATTGTTGCTGGCAGAATCCAGCCCCATGTCTTTTGTTTACTTACCCAGGGCTCTCTTTTGGTAATCTCCGGAGCCGATCATCCGGCTGGCAGTGACCAATCAGTGTCCGCCAGCCGCAGATTGGTAGAGGCTGCAGCCGCTCGCAGGGGTGCACTCTTTACCCCCGGTGCGTGTACCGTAAATCTGCGGTGGGCGGACGGTAAACAGTTAAAGCGTTTATTGTCAAATTCCTTATGTGTTCTGCCGTACCATGTAATTGTATCAAAAGGTATCCTGTTCTTCTTCTTTTTATTTTATTTTTATTTATTTTTTTAACTTTTATATTCCTGCTTTCTTACTAAAAACTGACCGCTCTAAGCAGGAGAGCACAGCGTGGTCAGTTCCCTATCGATGCTGTACTCTCCTCCCAATGACTCCTCCCACACTCCCCTCCCAATGACTCCTCCCACACTCCCCTGATGCACAGCCATTCCCTGGGAAGCTCGGTGTGCTGCTCCCCCCCCCCCCGGCTCTTATGCAGCTAAAATGTTTTTGCCGTTCATTTAGGTTTTAACCTCTTCACGGCTACAGCGCGGACCTTCTTTGCCGGGAGGGTGTCCATGGACGTCCTTGAGTGGCCTACGCAGTCTCTGCAGGGCATGCTCTCTGATCAGTGAGTTTGAGACTCGGCTGATCACAGATCGGAGTAAGGGGTCGAGCCCGGCCAATGACCGCTGATCATGTGATGTAAACAGAGCCGGTAATCGGCTGGTAGCGCGAGGAGAAAAAAAAAAAGCCGATCACCGGCGGCTGTGAGAGGGACATCAGTCCCGATTGTGGAGAACCTGAGCAGAGGCTTCTATTCCCACCTGTGCCACTTGCCAGTGCACAACAGTTCCACCTATCAGTGCCCACCGTACCGCCCACAGTTCCACCTATCAGTGCCCACAGTGCCACCTATAAATGTCACCAATCAGTGCCTCATCACCAGTGCTGCTTATCAATACCACCTGCCAGTGCCGCCTGCTCGGTGCCCATCTGTGTCGCCTGCTCGGTGCCCATCTGTGTCGCCTGCTCGGTGCCCATCTGTGTCGCCTGCTCGGTGCCCATCTGTGTCGCCTGCTCGGTGCCCATCTGTGTCGCCTGCTCGGTGCCCATCTGTGTCGCCTGCTCGGTGCCCATCCGTGTCGCCTCATCGGCGCATATCAATGAAGGAGAAAAATTACCCGTTTGCAAAATTTTATAACAACCTAAAACTTTTTTGCAAAAAAAAAGTGTTTTTTTTTTTTTTGTTTATTTAGCAAAAAATAAAAAAACAAATGATGATTAAATACCACCAAAAGAAAGCTCCATGTGTGTGAAAAAATTTAAAATGTTGTATGACCTTGTAATTGTCATTCAAAGTGTGACGGCGCTGAAAGCTGAAAATTGGTCTGGGCAGGAAGGGGGCTGAGAGTGCCCGGTAGGCAAGTGGTAAATGGTTTGTCTTACAAGGTGATCGTTTACAATCACTCCTAAGCTTTGACCGAAAGGAAAAAAAAAAAAAAAAAACCTGGAAGGCGGTTTGGTTTCTATGCAGAGCTGCACCAGATTTTGCCCTCTCCGGTTTTAGTAAATCGTGGTGTGATAAGTCTTTGTTGCTGATTTGTTCTTTCTCTTCTCAGACACGTCTGCAGGCTGTGCTGGATGAATTCAGACAGCAGGAGGAACGGGAGAAGCAACAGGTGAGATGATCTGCATTGTACGGGGGAGGGGGAGGGGGGCAGCACACATCGCACCACTGGGCGTGACTTTTTTTTCATGAGCTTAGCGCAGTCAGACCAGCGATCGGTGTTTGCTCATTGGTTCATTTTCAAATTTGCTTTTTGCCCTCACTAAAGAATGTTAGCAATGTGTGCGCCCTCATGATCTTGAACTTTTCTATAGCTATGAGGCAGTGATGGTGAACCTTGGCAGCCACCCAGATGTTTTGGAACTACATTTCCCATGATGCTCATACACTCTGCAGTGTAGCTGAGCATCATGGGAAATGTAGTTCCAAAACATCTGGTTGGCTGCCAAGGTTCACTATCACTGCTATGAGGCTTTGTTTACACAGGCATGCTTAACCGATTGGCGCTGCCCACCACCCCGGACTTTTTAAGGGTTTTTCAGACGCTGGGGGGCGGGGTTCATGACCATGTAATTGGCTGTCATGGTGGTGGTCACATGATCGGAAAAGCTCCCAATCGCAAGCCGCGATCGGGAGCTTTCCATTAGCCACCGGTAATGGCGTCCAGGAACGCGCTCTGTGTTTTTGCAATGTGGTACGCAAATGATGCTGCTGCTCGGTGCCAAGGCCCTACCCTCCTCCGAGAGGTCGTAATAGTTGCGTGTCATTGGTGCTAAGAGGTTAAAGTGATTGTAAAGTCTCATGAAAAAAAATGTATTCTTGCCTCCTCTGTAGTGGATTTGCGCAGATCCTTCTCTTTTTGGGTCCCTCTTCAGTGCTTCTGGCTCCTCCCCTCCTTTTGAGTGCCCCCCACCACAGCAAGCAGCTTGCTATGGGGAGGGGGAGGGCGCACGAGCCCTGAACGTCGGCTCTTATCCATTCAGACACGGAGCTGACGTTCAGCCCCGCCCCCCCCTCTCTCTCTCCCTCTCGATTGGCTAACTGACTTTGATTGCCAGCAGCCGGAGCCAGTGGTGCCACTGCTGTGTCTCAGACAATCCGGAGGAGAGCCCTGGATGGCTGAGGGGCTCATGGACATTGCTGCACAGAGATGGGGCTCAGTTAAGTATTAGGGGAGCTGGAGAGACTGCTATACACAGAAGGTTTTTTTTTATCATAATGCATAAAATACACCTTCTGACTTTACAACCCCCTTAAGCGTACCCCCCCCATGGTTTGTCTGCACTGGATACACAAGAGTTCCTTGCGTTCATATGCAGGTAGTCCCATTCTGACATCATGTTGGGGGTGCATGTCTCTGAACTCACACTGACTGTTTGTTTTGGGGGGGGGGGGGGATATGCACCCACACCAATGAATGGGACTGCCTGCATGGGGATGTACAGATCACCTTTGGATCCAGGTGCAGGTAACACATAGCCCTCCCACAAATGTATGCTGTGTCTGTGCAACCTCTACGCCCAATTGGGAATAAGCACCCATGTGATTTTCCAAACTCACATTGGCTGTATTGAGGCACCTGCACCCACATAGATGAATGGGACTGCGTGCACGCAGATGCAAAGGACACCTGTGTATCCCGTGTAGGCAACCCGCGGCTTGTGAGAACGAGGCCTTATACCTATATTGGCAATCCCAATTACTGAGCTTGAGTTTGGACAAGCTCCATAAAGACATGGCTTGACCAGTTTGGACCAGCTCCATAAAGACATGGCTTGACCAGTTTGGACCAGCTCTATTGAGCTGGGCATGGTAGGACTTGGGCATGATGTGACCAGTTTGGTGTTGAGGAACTGGAGTGTCCTGTACAGAGCCCTGACCACAACCCTACTGAACACCATTTCGATTAACTGAAAGGCCAATTGTGAGGCAGATCTTCTCAGAACCTGAGCTCACAAATGGACACAAAGACAAGGACAACTCCCCATTAACGGCCATGGTTTGGAATGAGATGTCCAGCAAGCCCATAGAGGTGCAATGGTTGGGTATCCACCAACCTTTGGCCATGAAAACAGGTTTTATTTGAAAAATCTTCAATAGCATGTTGATGAGGGGGAGCAGATTAAACTCCAGGTTTTGCGTAACTTTAAATAGTTTGTTTGGGCCAAGCTGACAGCTCACATATTCCTAAGAAATAGAAACCTAAAGTGGCCGAGGACTGGTGCCCAGCAGAAGATGTCAGCGCGGGATGAGAACTGCTGAAGGAAAGGAACATTTAACTTCACTTTAAAGCCTAACTAGAGGTTTGGTTTTACTTTAAAGTAGAACTATATGCAAAACTTATTTTTTTTTAAATTTTGGATGGAGTAAGGGAAGGGTCATAATCAGATTTTCACCATCTTTGTCCCATTGCAGAAATTTCTCTCCACTTCCTGTCCCGTAGCCAAACAGGAAGTGAGAGGAAATCTCGGCTGCATTGAACAGATGATTCAGCCCGTTTAAAAAAAAAGAAAAGAAAACAGCTACAATTATTGGTAGCTGCTGACTTTTAATATAAGGACACTTACCTGCCCATGGGTCCAGCGATGTCGGCAGCCCAAGTCGATTTGTCCAGAAGCGGGAGCCAATGGCTGTGCTGCTATCAAACTAAAGTATAACTTTTCTCATTCTCTCTTCTTAGGTGACATCTTTGGAGGAGCAACTTGAGGCCCTGATAGAGAAGTAACAATACAACCTGCACCTGTGTGCAACGTGCAGCCACATAGTATTCATTTTGTTATTTTTCCTTTTTTTACGATGGACTTGTGCTGGTAATGAGTATTTGTTGCCGTACCATATACAGTGGAACCTTGGTTTACGAGTAACATGGTTAACAAGTGTTTTCAAAGACTTTTTTTTTTTTTCAATTCTGACTGGAGGGGGGGCGCCGGTGACACTAGGAATGGTTCAAAGCCATTCGGAAATACTCGGAATCGCTCAGAAATACTCCATTCCCGAGTGTTTCCGAGTCCTTTCTGCATTCAGCTGAGCTGTCCCCAAGTATTTGAGGCTTTCCAGCTTCCCCCCCCCCCACCTCTGGCCACATGCGGTATTGCATGCAATAGAAGTCAACGCGGAAGGAATTATATTTGTTTCCATTGACTTCTATGGGGAAACTCGCTTTGATATGCGAGTGTTTTGGATTACAAGCGTTCTGGAACGGAATTATGCTTGTAATCCAAGGTTCCACTGTACCATATTATTCCTGTGATGAAACCTCTACAAAGATTACAAGTGCAGATTTGTGGACTGTAAGAAACTAATATAGATGGGGGGGGTTACTAAAGTGATGAAATACACGCTGATTTTATCTGTTTTGGGGGGGGGGAAAGTCAGAGTAAAATGTAATTTTTTTCAAATTAAGGCTGATTTCCATGTTTAAGGCCTGGGGTCACACTGGTACAACACAACTGTCATCCTACTTTGCTCTGCAACATTGGTCCTTCTTCCATCCAACTTGAATGAACAGGATACAATTTTGCTCCCACTTTGAGATAGTCTGACTTTACCTCTGACCAATCAAAACAATCCCAGTGTGACATAAATTACCTTTACTGCTGCTGTAATCTCATGTCGGATGTCTCAAGTCGGACGGTTGGGACAAGGATCTGACTTTAATGGGCTGAAGTCGGCCTAAAGTAGTGCAGGAACCTTTTTCAAAGTCAGACCGACTTGTTTCGGACCAGTTAAGATGGCTCTCATAGGGAATCATTGATTTATACAAGTCATGCGACCATGTGCTCCCAAAGTCGGAGTGTATGTTGTACCAGTGCGAACCCGACCTTTAGTGAAGGTTAAATTGTTTGTTTGGACCAAGCTGGATGTGCCCCCACTGTATGTGGCCTCAGCTGCGCACAGTATACAGCACTGCGTTCTGGCAGAAGGAAGGGAAATTTCCCGTTCCAGATCTGTCATCCATTTGCCTTTACCGTTTACAGGAAACTTTGTATTCTATGAATGAGTACAAAGCTTCCTCTGATTGGCTGAGGCAGATGGATGACAGATCTCCTGCTCAGCTATTCAGAAGAAGCTTTGTATTCATTCATAGAATACAAAGCTTCCTGAGAATGGGCAACTCAGCCCGACTCAATTTTTTTCTGGAACGGGAAATTTCCCTTCCTCCTGCTGGAACGCAGCGCTGTATACTTGTGTGTAGCTGAGGACACATACAGCGGGTTTCACATGCAGTATTGAAAGTAATTGTTTGGACCAGCTTAAAAAAGCTATTACCTTCAATACTGGATATGCCTGCTGTATGTGGCCTCAGCTACGCACAGTATACAGCGCTGCGTTCTGGCAGGAGGATGGGAAATTTCCCGTTCCAGCACAAAATCGAGTCGGGGTGAGTGGCACTTGGCCATTCCCAGGAAGCTTTGTATTCTATGAATGAATACAAAGCTTCCTCTGAATGGCTGAGCCGGAGAGCTGTCATCCATCTGTCTCAGCCAATGAGAGGAAGCTTTGTACTCATTCATAGAGTATTCAGCAGGATGGTAAATTTCCCATTCCAGAACAAAATCGAGTCAGGCTGAGTGGCACTTGGCCATTCACAGGAAGCTTTGTATTCTAGGAATCAGTACAAAGCTTCCGCTGATTGGCTGGGGCAGATGAATGACAGATCTCTGCCATTCAGAGGCAGCTTTGTATTCATTCCGAAAAATACAAAGTTCCCTGTAAATAGCTAAGCACCGTTCAGTCCAGCTAGTTTTGTTCTGGTAGGGGAATAGGAAGTTCCCATACTGCTGTTTGTGTTCCCGTCAAAATCAGTGACCCATCAGATTACGCAATGGAAGTGACATTCCAATACTATACCACGACAACCATCTTGTTACAACCCGCTGCCGTAAGCCTGCAGTCAGAAGGCGGCAGCGGACATCTTTTTACACCCAGCCAAGTCTCACTTATGTTTACCAGTAAACTGAGCTTATATAGCGAAATACAGGATTTCGAAATCCGTCAGACTGTTTAGATGTTGAATTTTAAAAGCAGCGGCGAACCTCGCAGGTTTGTTAATCTGACAGAACACCGCTTTGAAAATTCAACATCAGAACAGTGTCACGGATTTCAAAATACAGTTTCTCTTATATTCACTGACCAATACAGCTCCTCTCTGTAACTAAATGGGTTTGTTAGCCTGCCATTAGGAGAACTAGGCAACCGGGAGGCGGACCCTGTGCTAACAACCCTCCCTACTGCCCCAGCAGACTCAGTTTTATTTTGCCTAGTGAAGGAGAATGACCTAGGAACCCAGCGGGCCCTTTGGTCCATTTTTTTCATGCAGGATTGCTGCTTTTGCGCAAGATGAAAGATCCTGGGATCTTCTATCAACTGCCGGCTGGGTGACAGGCTGGTTGAGTTATCCTTCTAGTCCCCCCAGTCCGGCCATCGATCGTGTGCAGGTCGCGGCTAAGGCTCGGCAGGCCACGACATACCTCAGCTCCAGAGGTGGTTGGTGAGCTTCAATGCTCCGGGGTATACATTTGACCGGGCTACTGATGTCTGGATCACAGTATCCCGGGCCAGCAGCCACCCTGTAACTGTGCAGGAGTGGGTCTGTGATGGAATGTCTACTGCGCAGGAGTGGGTCTGTGATGGAATGTCTCCCAGCTCTTCAGGACTGGTAAGTACGGCTCTCCCTCCTCGAAGGGTTGAGCAGCTGGGCATTCCCTGGGAGGTCGATTCGGGGGCCACCTCACCTCCTTTTCTTCTCTCACACGTCCCTATCTTCCCTCCCCCCAGCCCCCCTGCGGCTGCTTGTGCTGCGGGCAGTGTGTGTATGGGGATAGCTGGGTCTCTCACCTGTGGGGGGTCTGTGCGGCTAGCGATGGTCCTGGTGTGGGGGGTCCCAAGAGGTGTCTGTGGGGGTAATCTTGCTGGTTTGAGGCAGCGCTGTTTGATGATTTTTCCTGTCACCGCATGGCGCTGTCCGGTGGCCATTTTGACTGTGGGCAAAGCAGGTTCCTGTTGTGATCCTCGGCGGCCATTTTCTGGGAGATTTCCTATTAGTTGCATTGGCGGCCATTTTTTTTTTAAGCTCGAGCGTTTTTTCACCGCAGTTCTCTTGTGACAGCATTACATGTGCTCTCTCATGCGGTTTCCTGTGTCCATTGTGTATACAGGATGCTGGATGGCATTTTCCTGAACGCTGGTGCAAGCTCTGCAGATCGTTTCACTGCTATTTTCTACAGCTGCTGCCGGCACAGTTTCCTCACTCTGCACTTGGGTAACCTCCTGGGGACTACAGGCATGGCTAGTGACCATCACAGAACGCCCCAGGGTGGTGAGTCTGGCGCTAAGAACCCAACTCCCCCCCCCCCCCCTAGGCGGCGGTAGCAGGAGGGTGGGACCTTCACTGTCCTAAGTCCCCTTGCAGGTGGCAGACAGGGTAGGGTCAGCATGGCTTCAGAAACTGGCGTTTCTTCCCCCGAAATCCAGGTTATTGCAACCGGGTCACCTGCGGATAGTGATATGCCCATGGACACCCTGACGGCGGTCCTTAACTCTTTTGTTGCTAAAATAGAGGCGGTGCGTGGAAGGAAAGGTGTGCGTAAAAGGCCCCTACCCCCCCCCCCCCCCGTGCTCTGGGGAGAGCTCTGATGCAGACTCGGGCCCTGCTGCAGCTGGTGACCCCTGCTCTGACCTATCAGATGAGGCTGACCAGGACCCTTTGGACAGTGAGGATGATTCCCTGTCTGGGTCCGGGCACGACAAGGCGCTTGTTGGAGCACTTATCACAGCTGTGCGTGATACCCTGAAGATCCAGGAGCCAGCGGATCCCTCTGCTGATGTATCGGTCCCTTTTGGATCCCGCAAGCCAGAACGTTCACCTAAGGTATTCCCGTATTTGACTTATTTTGACAAGTTTATTTGCAGGGAATGGGGTCGGCCGCAAAGGACCTTTTTGGTCCCCAAGAACATAGCAGTGCGTTACCCCTTTGAGGAAAGCCTTCTCAAGAAGTGGTCGGCTCCTCCGGTCGTGGACCCCCCCAGTATCTTGTTTACAATGTTATTTGTTGGATGACATTATTAAAAATGCCACGGGTGGTAAGAGTACACTACTCCCACAGGCCAGGAAGGCTAAGGAGCCACGCCGCAGGCAAGGGCCCTCTTTTTCCGCTCACAAGCGCCCGGTATTTCGACAAAATGTTCTCAGCCCGACAGGACGTCCACGGACGGTCAAAAGCATCCCTGGAACCACAAGCCTGCGAACAAAAGTGCTACTGCATGAAGGTTTGCCCCCACCCACATATCATATGTGGGTGGGGGGTCGTCTTCGGGAGTTTGCAGCCCGGTGGACCTCCCGGTTATCCGACCAATGGTTCTACGACCTGATGTCCACAGACTACAAGATAGTTTCTCTCTTGGCCGCCGAACAGATTCTTCCCCTACAGCATACCCGTGTCACCGGTTCGCCGGGAGGCCCTGTTAGGGGCTGTAAGGGACTTGCTGAATCAGGGGGTGATTGTACCAGTTCCGGAATCGGAATGCTTCCAGGGGTTCTACTCAAATCTGTTTGTGGTTCCCAAGAAGGAAGGGGTACGTTCAATCTTGGACTTAAAAGCCCTCAATCACTTTGTAAAAGTGCAGAGGTTCAGAATGGAATCTGTTCGCTCTGTAGTCGCTGCACTCCATCAAGGGGACTCCTTGGCGTCCTTGGACATCCAGGAATGCGTACTTGCACATACCCATATGCCTTCGGCATCAAAAATTTCTGCGTTTAGTAGTCGGGAAGCCCACTACCAGTTTGTGGCTCTTCCCTTTGGCCTGGCATCAGCCCCCGAGTCTTTACCAAATTACTTGCTCCAGTATTGGCGTTGCTGCGACAACGCGGGATCGAGATTGTGGGTTACCTATACGATCTCCTGAGAGCATCTTCCACCTCAGAATTGGAGGAGGATGTGGCAATCACCATGCAGACTCTGCTAGAATTTGGGTGGCTGTTGAACCTAAAGAAGTAGGTGGTCGTACCGTCCCAGCGTCTGGAGTACCTGGGTTTACTATTGGACTCCAGGGAAGCGAGGGTCTTTCTCCCCTCAGACAAATTGCAGACTCTCAGATCTGCGGTCAAACTACTGATGAACCGCAAGTGGTCGTCGCTCTGCTTTTGCATGCAAGTACGTGGGCTCATGGTAGCCTCCTTCAAGGCAGTACCTTATGCCCAGTTCCACACCAGAGTCCCGCAGAATGAGATTTTGACAAAATGGGACAAATCTCCGTTGTCCCTGAATCGACAGGTCCAGGTGAGCCAGCCAGTCAGGGACTCTCTGGTCTGGTGATTCAGTCTGGAAAATCCTTCCTTCCTTCCTTCCTTCCTTCCTTCCTTCCTTCCTTCCTTCCTTCCTTCCTCCCTCCCTCTGAAGTGGACGGTGATCACTACGGACGCCAGTCAGGCTGGCTGGGGTGGAGTAATGGGGATTCAGTCGGCTCAGGGCCTCTGGTCGACGGACGAATCCAAGTTGCCGATCAATCTGCTCTAATTGAGAGCGATCAGGCTGTGCCTCCACACATGGGAGACGTGTCTTCAAGGCCGTCCAACCAGGATACAGTCAGACAACGCCACGGCTGTGGCGTACATAAATCACCAAGGGGGGACAAGAAGCTCAGCCGCTGCTTGGGAGGTCACTCACATACTTCGGTGGGCAGTGCGACACGTTCCGGCCCTGTCGGCCATTTACATACCGGGGGTTGAAAATTGGCAGGCGGACCTTCTGAGTCGACAGATGCTGGACCCAGGGGAATGGGAATTGCATCCAGAGATATTCAGGCGGTTGTGCCTGAAGTGGGGCACACCAGCTGTGGATCTATTGGCCTCTCGTCTCAATCAGAAGGTGCCGAGATTCATGTCCAGGACAAGAGATCCGTGGGCAGACGCGCTGGTGGTTCCGTGGGATCAGTACCAGCTGATCTACGCCTTTCCTCCACTGAAACTGTTGCCACGTCTGCTTCGCAGAGTGGAAGCCGAGGGGATTCCAGTAATTCTGGTTGCCCCAGATTGGCCTCAGCGGCCCTGGTACGCAGACCTGGTGCGTCTGGAGGCAGACGCTCCCTGGCGACTGCCGCTGCGAGAGGACCTCCTATCTCAAGGTCCAATCTTTCACCCCGCTTTAACGGCATGGCTGTTGAAAGCCAGGTGCTGAGGTCTGTTGGACTCGGTGATTCCAACTATGTTAAGGGTGCGGAAATCATCTTCAAGGAAGATATACCATCGTACCTGGAAGGCCTATATATCCATGTGTGAGGACAAAGGGTGGCATCCGCGCTCCTTTTCTATTTCGAGGATCCTGCTGTTTCTTCAGCAAGGTGTAGACCAGAAGTTTGCATTAGGCACCATAAAGGGGCAAATTTCAGCTCTGGCTGTCTTTTTCCAGTGACCCCTGGCGTCTCATTCATTAGTGAGTACTTTTGTTCAGGGGGTGCGACATGTAGTCCCTCCAGTGTGTCCACCGTTGCCTCCGTGGGTATTGAACCTAGTGTTGTTGGCGCTTCAAAAGCCGCAGTTTGAGAATATCAAGTAGATTCCCTTGTTGACCCTTTCACAGAAGGTGGTTTTCCTAGTGGCCATAACATCGGCCAGGAGGGTTTCGGAGTTGGCGGCATTGTCCTGCAAGTCGCCTTATCTGGTCATCCACAGGGATAAGGTGATTTTGCGTCTGCAACCGTCCTTTCTACCGAAGGTGGTCTCAGCTTTTCATATCAATGAGGACATTGTATTACTATTGTTGTGTCCTAAGCCAAAGCACCCCAAAGAAGTGGCCCTTCACGCTCTCGACGTGGTTGGGGCTCTAAAAGTGTATTTCGTCTGCCACAGCTCCCTTTCGGAAGTCAGACTCGCTGTTTGTCTCGGTGGCTGGTCCAAAGAAGGGTATGGCGGTCTCGTCGGCCACCATTTCTAGGTGGATCAGACAGATTGTAGTACATGTAGTTGCATTGCTTCCGCATAAGGTTTGCGGGGTTGGGGATCTCTCATGTTGAGAATACCGGGTTACATGGCGGTGTGTTGTTTCCGTACACTGCTGTTTTTTTATGGGTTTAGTTTCACTAGTTCCCACTTGCCATGGTGGATGAAGTTTTAATGCTGTTTTTCCCACCCCTCGTTTTGGCACTGCTTGGGGAGAGAGGAGCTGTGTCGGTCGGTGAATATAAGAGAAAATAGGATTTTTGTACTCATCGTTAAATCCCTTTTCTCTGTAATTCCCCGACCAACACAGCACCCACCCCTCCTTTTCTTTACGTTTTACTGCTTGTTGACATATTGAGTCTGCTGGGGCAGCAGGGAGGGTTGTTGGAACAGGGTCCGCTGCCCGGAGCGGGACTGAAATGTATTGTGTTACAATTTTGCCTAGTTCTCCTAATGGCAGGCTAACAAACCCATTTACCGTATATACTCGAGTATAGGCCGACCCGAATATAAGCCGAGGCCCCCAATTTACCCCCAAAAAACTGGAAAACTTATTGACTCGTGTATAAGCCGAGGGTGAGACATGGCTGTCCATCCCTGTGTGTGTGTCCGTCCATCCCTGTGTGTGTGTCCGTCCATCCATCCCTGTGTGTGTATCCATCCATCCATCCATCCATCCATCCCTGTGTGTGTGTGTGTGTGTGTGTGTGTGTGTGTGTGTGTGTATCCATCCATCCATCCATCCCTGTGTGTGTGTGTGTGTGTGTGTGTGTATCCATCCATCCATCCATCCCTGTGTGTGTGTGTGTGTGTGTCCGTGCAGCCTTGTGTGTGTGTGTGTGTGTGTCCGTGCAGCCTTGTGTGTGTGTCCAGCCTACCTGTGTCCCAAGCCTCCGTCCCGAGCCGCCGTCGTCCCGAGCCTCCTCCGACCCGTGCCGTGCCTCCTCCGTCCCGTGCCTCCTCCGTCCCGTGCCGTGCCTCCTCCTTCCCGTGCCTCCTCCGTCCCGTGCCGTGCCTCCTCCGTCCCGTGCCTCCTCCGTCCCGTGCCGTGCCGATGGATCGCCGCTCTTCTCGGCGGCCATTCTACAATTCAAAATTCCGCCTCCGCCTGTGATAGGCGGAACACTCAATTTCCCAGCAGCCTGTGTTCCGCCTATCACGGACATCCTCTCATACTCGTCCGTAGTATGAGAATGAGCGGATGTCCGTGATAGGTGGAACACTGACTGCTGGGAAATTCAGTGTTCCGCCTATCACAGGCGGAGGCGGAGAAGGAGGCGCGGCTTTTAAATTTTAATGTCCGCCGTCTGTCTGCTCGATACGCTGATCGAGCAGTCAGACAGCGGTGACTCGAGTATAAGCCGAGGGGGCACTTTCAGCCTCAAAAAAGAGGCTGAAAATCTCGGCTTATACTCGAGTATATACGGTAGTTACAGAGAGGAGCTGTGTCGGTTGGTGAATTACAGAGAAAAGGATTTTACGGCGAGTACAAAAATCATATTATTTCACTATATAAGCTGAGTTTAAATGGGTGTGAAGTGAAACACTTGGGTGGGTGTAAAAAGATGTCCGCTGTCTCCTTACTGCAGCCAAGTGCGGGGTGTAGCAAGATGGCCGTCGCGGTTTAGTGACGAGTTCCCAATTCTGACATGAACACCGGCAGCAGTATGGGAACTTCCTATTCCCCTCCCAGAACAAAAACTAGTTTGACTGAGCTGTGCTCAGCTATTTACAGGGAACATTGTATTTTTTTCGGATTGAATACAAAGCTGCCTCTGAATGGCAGAGATCTGTCATTCATCTGCCCCAGCCAATCAGAGGGAAGCTTTCTACTCATTCATAGAATACAAAGCTGGGGTGAACAGCGGCGCTAGATATGGTGATAACATAAAATTATATAGCAACTGGAATATAGGTATACATAAAATGTGTGTGAATAAGCACACATAATATTAAAACATTTGTTAAAACATAATGTCCATAAATGATCCGAGATCTTGTATGATTAGCAGCTGGAGGCAGCTCCCTTAGAGTGAAGCGATGAGCTCTGTGTAGAAATGGGAACAGAGGGGCGCCAGACTGAGTGCAGTATAAATCATATATTTAAATATGATTTATACTGCACTCAGTCTGGCGCCCCTCTGTTCCCATAGAATACAAAGCTTCCTGTGAATGGCCAAGTGCCACTCAGCCCGACTCGAATTTGGTTTTGGAACAAGAAATTTACCATCCTGCTGAATACTTTATGAATGAGTACAAAGCTTCCTCAGATTGGCTGAGGCAGATGGATGACAGATCTCCGGCTCAGCCATTCAGAGGAAGCTTTGTATTCATTCATAGAATACAAAGCTTCCTGTGAATGGCCAAGTGCCACTCACCCCGACTTGATTTTGTTCTGGAACAGGAAATTTCCCATCCTCCTGCCAGAACGCAGCGCTGTATACTGTGCGTAGTGGAGGCCACATACAGCGGGGCTCAGCCAGTATTGAAGGTAATAGTTTGTTTGACATTCACTAATACATGGAGATCAGCTTTTAAGAGCGTAACTTGTACAAAATGTATATAGACTGTACGGCCCTGTTGCCCTTTGGGGCCCTTGAAGATAGCGTTCCGTATTTTGGTGCTTACCCAAGCCAATAAAGGACTGGCTTCTTAGCCAATGGTTTTGTTTTGTTTCTTTTCACAAGATTTTTTTATTTTTTTTTTACCAAACTGCAATGGAAGAGTACAAATCCTTGTTACACAACTACTTTTTTTATTGACCTGAACAAATGTGGATTTTTACAGAAGCAACAATTTTTATTTATTTTTTTTTATTATTAACGCAACCTTTAAATCAGAAATTCTGCTTTTTTTTTTCATTATTTAAAAAAAATAATAATAATAATTCTTTAATATAAAATACTTTAGAATACTTTTTTATTTTGAGCTCCATAAAATTCTAATTAATAAGTCATTAGTAAAATTTTAGGCAAAAAGGTAAATACATCATATATGTGCAGAGACAGATAAAAGTAGATCACAAACCAATCCCCATAACTTGCTCTGACCTTCTATTAAAAACACATACTTTTAGCTTTCTGTAATTATTAAACTCAAACACCCCCATTCTTGTCACTTTCAGATTCCGCCCAGCCCCCAAGCCCCCTCCCCCCCGCCAACACCCCGTATGTAAAAAATAATAATTTTTTCCTCAGAATGCAAACCCCCTCGCAAAAGAAGTGCAGAGCGGCCATTTCAGCTGTGTTCCAAAGCTTTTGTACCCCGAAGTCTGCTGGGAAACAAACTTTTAAGGATGAGGGTGGATGCGGTGTAATCTCCTGGGTCCCCCCCACCCCACCCCACATCAGCCATTGGTTCCTTCTACTAATCTGGATGTGACTTTAAAATAATAAAAAAAGTATAACTCCACGTTAAGTCACTTCCTTATAGTTCATTTGGGCCAAGGTATGGCATATAAATAGTTTCTGTACGTTGGGCCAAGCTGGCCCAATGTAACCATGCATATGCTATACCTGGGATTCTTCTTTACTACATGGAGGTCTCCAAATAGGATTGGTAAGAGGGGAAGGGGGGGCACTTGGGAGAAAAACACTCCTAGAAAGTCCAAGCCGACTTGAGGAGACTCCTCCCTAGAACCCAAGTGGCATCTGGTCCGCGCAGGCATCCCCATTCGCAATTTTTGTTTGCGTTATTCTCATACGGTAAAAGGTGTATCGCGCCTATTCGGTTGAATGGGCTGCCCTATGCATGTTTGTCGTGCTAGAGAAGCCCAGGGACCAAATTTTGGCCCTGGGCAAGGCGTGATTTTTTTTTTTTTTTTTACACGCTCGTTTTGCTGCAATTCTTGCGCGGTAAAATTGCACCACGTTTGGGGTGCCATTCAGGATGCATGCCACCCAAATTCACCTGCTGCGATTCTAAATCACACGTATGTGAATGGGGGAGGGGTGTCAAAAGTAAAGCATGTTTTCTCTTCTTTTGCCAGGTGGGCATTTCTGGGAATTTTACATACGTGATGAACTTTTGCTTTAAAATATACTCGGCATCACTACTAGATGGAGATTAATAACATTGCCCCCTTTTTAATTGTCAAAGTTTACTTTCAAAATAATAAATAACATTTCTCTCATATAAATATCAAACATTGGGCATGTATGTAATAAAAATTAACATATTAATTTGGGTCCGTTTTGGATAAGCATTACAATTTCCCTCAGTAGATGACATTTCCGGCATACAATAACTCCTACATACCGTATATATGGGCATCCATTTTTTAACGATTTTTCTTTGAATTATTTTAGTCTGGTTTTGTGACAACGCAATCTTCACATTTTTCTAATGAGTTGAGCATCCTTTTATTAAATAAAAAAAATGAGTATAACATTTTGTGCATGTTGCTTCTCAAGGAAGTCCTTTTTTTTTTTTCCCTGTTTGCATCCCAAGGTTAAGTAGGGAGCTTTTTACTTTATGCACCCCACGCCTACAAAAAAAAAAAAAGCAAAAACCATAAAATTAAGAGCATTTCATTTTTTTTTTTTAAATGTATTTTTTTTTTTATATATCATATAGATATAGAGAGAGATAGATGGTGATATATTATTAAAATAAATACATTTAAAAAGAAAATTAAATGCTCTTAATTTTATGGCTTTTGTTTTTTGTTAAAAGGCACTTGTGTTGGGGGTTAGCACAAAAGCAGACCTTCCATTATGCCAAGTACCTCTTTTTTTATTAAGATTTAATTTTTTTAGAAACATGAAATGCTCTTAATTTTATGGCTTTTGCTTTTTGTTTTTCCAGGAGTGGGGTGCATGAAAAGCTTATTTTTATTTTGCTTTGCTTTCAATTTGTGTGTGTATGTGTGTGTGTGTATGTGTGTGTGTATGTGTATGTATATGTATATGTGTATGTATGTGTGTATATGTATATGTGTATGTATATGTGTATGTATGTGTGTATATATATATATGTGTGTGTGTATGCATGTGTGTGTGTGTATATATATATATATATATATATATATATATATATAATCTCTATTATATTTATTTAAATCCTAAAAGGAGAAAAACTTGGCATAATGGAAGGGTGCTTTTGTGCCAACCCCCAACACAAATGTCTCTAATAATAATTTGTAAACTAAAAACAAAAAAACTGGGGACTCGGAAATGTAAAACTGCTGTGTTAAGCTGGCCACATGTGGATCAAAATTTGGCTGATATAGCAGGGACCTGTTGAATCTCGATCTATGTATGGGCAGGCTGGTTCTACATGCAACAAGCTTGTTAGGAAATGTTGGGACAATCGGTGCTGCCGGCTTTGGAACCATGTAACGTGTTCCAAAGGCAAATGTATCCTTTAAGAGGAAGAAGTGATGACGAGGCTTTTACAGCGGTGAATGAACACACACACACACACACACACACACACACACACACACACACACACACACACACACACACACACACACACACACACACACACTGTATGGCCAAAAGTTGGTGAACACCTGACTAGGCGCTTGTTTGACAACCTATTCCAGCCTTTCTCAACCTTTTCAACACAGAGGAACCCTTGAAATAGTTCTCCAGTCTCAGGGAACCCCTGCTAAAAATTAGTAATTAGTGAGAAAAATGGTCCTTACACTTGTGGTCATTGGAAAGAATTACCTCCTTACAGATAGTTAAAAAGATCAATGGTGTCAGTGGGAACTTATCTGAGAGGCAGAAATTGCCCAATGCTGAAGATACCCCTAGCAACCTCCTGGAGGAACCCTGGTAGAGAATCGCTGCTCTATTCCAAAATGATAGCCATTAATATGGAATTGGACCCCCCCCCCCCCCCTCAGCCTTGTAACCATGACAGCCTTCACTCTTCTGGGACCTTTTTAGTTTTTGACTAGATTTTGGAGAGCAGCTGTAGAAATCTGTGTCCATTCAGCCAAAGGAACATTTTGTGAGGTCAGGTACTGTTCTTGGATGAGAACCCCTGACTCATACATTGAGCCCCACGTTGGGTGCTAATAAGACCTGGTCTACAATTGTCATTCCAGTTCATCCCAACATTGTTAAATATGGTTGAGGCCAGGCCTCTGTGCAGGACATTTGAGTTACTGTACAGCAAACTGGTCAAACCCTGTCTTTATGGAGCCTGCTTTGTACACAGGGTCACAGTCATGATGGAACAGAAATTGGTCTTTAACAATTTGTTACCACAAGGTTGAAAGAGCTCAATTGTCTTTGTATAATGCATCCTTCTCTGGAGACACCTGAACTCAATGTAAGGGGTGGTTCTCACATGCTTTTTGGCCATTTATTGTTGGTCAGATGTTCACGTTTGGTCATACAGTGTGCGTTAGGGTTATTTTTATTTTTTTTGTTTTAACCAGGTTTGATGTAATTAGTGCTTAGTGAAATTTTTCTCTCGTTAGAAAAATTGATCACTAGGCTTTTAAAATCAAAGCAAAAATAAACGGAACACATTTAAAGCAAAAGCAAAAAAAAAAAAAAATTCCACTACTTGCATTTCCCATGGTCCAGCGATGCTCTCTTACTGCTCGTTGCTTGGGCCACCTCTGGGTTTAATGACATCTAGTGCCTCTCCTATGAGGCCAACACCCCCTGACATCACCAGCTTTGTGTTGTGTAATGCTTAATGGACCGGTGCTCACGCATCAGAACATGTGCCATTCTATCCAACACTGAAGACCAACTGATGCTGGAGAACATGAATAAGACCATGCTTGACCACGTGGAAGGCACCTGGAATTAAGGTATGCATGCTTTTAATCTTAGAGGTAAGGAGGATGGAGTGGGATGTAATTACCTTGAGTTGGGTTTTAAAGAAGTTTCACTATGCACATTTTTTGTCCCTAGGTCCCTCCAGGCAAAAAGAGTTATTGGCAACGCTAGTCTGCACCATCACTACTAAACGGGGAGGGAGACATGTCAACTCAATATTGTCTGGAGCACCTATACAGGACTGATGGACAGGAATGCTTATGGCAGAGGGGGTAATAAAAACAAATTAGCTCTGCCGGAGGAACTCTCAAAAATCCAGTCCCTTAAAAGGGCGGAGCTCCTAGGAAATAATAGGACAGATACAAATTTTATGGCAAATTGTTTGGCATTTATTATCTTAATTAGAGAAAATTATTGATAGATGACTCAAACGACCAGTGGGCAGTCTTTTCTACCTTGTGAGATTTAAAGCTGACCTGCAAGTGTGGATTTTCTTGCAAAGTTGCATTGTTCCAGCTTGGACCACTATAAACCTACATCGGCCATACCTGGCCGATCCCTATAGATCAGAGGTTCCCAACCCCCAGGCTGTGAACCAATGCCGGTCTGTTGGGGGTCTGGGCCATGGACCAGTACCAGTCTGTGGCCTGTTGGGGGCCAGCACAGCCTTCCACTACCAGAGGACTCCAGCCCCCCTTCTTCCAGTACCACTACTCCTGTCCCTGTCTGTGCTCACATCAATCAGCCAATGAGCTATGGAAAAGAAGGGGAGGGAGGAGAGACTAGCTGGGGACAGGAAGTCATCTAGGGCAAAGATGGCAAACTGCGCCGACTCCCTGGGTGGAGGAGTGGATGCATAAAATTGGAACAAAAATGTTCTGATTGCACCAGGTGGTGATCATGATGTCACTGCCCTGCCTCTCCACCCTGTTCAACCTTTCACTTTGTACTCAAAGAGAAAAATACAAGACGTTCTGAGGATAGCGCCCATGCCAAGTGAGCGCCCCCCTGTGTTCACTATGCAGAAGGGCAACCGCTCAGCAGAAGACAGCAGAGATCACTGTAGCAGCATTGACTACAACACAGTGATCCTCCCCTTTTCAGAGGGATCCAACAGGTATGGCATGTGCATACTTACATTGGTCCAAGCTGGTTGAAGGCAACTGCAAAAAAAATCCTTCAACTTCAGCTGGCATAAAGGATTGCAGATGCGATTTATCATCACAGAGTAGAAGCCTAGAGGATAGGATCAGTTATTTATTACAAATTCTGTACCCATTGAGTAACAATACCTAGTATACTTAGTATTCATTATTATTGTTCCTTAGTAATCCTTAGTATTATGTGCTCTTCAACGTATACTGCTCATCGACATCTATTGGCCTCTCAGGACTAGCAGCCGTACTTGCCAAAAAATCTTTCAGTCTCGCCAGCAGCCGTAAATGTTACCAATTATCCGAAAGGGGAAATTATAAAGCTGAGACAGGTAAAACAGTTTGTAGATCCGACTTTACATACAGTGATCATCTTCTTCCGAGCCTGTCCTGTGGATATCGGTCAACTTCCCCAGATCCAAACTGAATGGAGAGCCATTGTTTCCTTGCATGACTTTTCAGGAACCCCCTTTCTTTGGCTTGAATTTGTAAGAATTTTCAGCAAAGCTGATCCTCCTTCATCTGGTTACATTGCACACTGTGCTCTAGGAGATGTCCGCTGGCACAGTGGCAATGTCAGACGACAGTCATTCGGCAGTGCCATCTGAAAAAAAAAAAGTAATGAGCAAAGAGAGGGTGGCTTACTTATAGCTGCTAGCCAAAGTTGCTGCAAACAAAATTCCATCCATGGCTTTTACATCATCTGTTAACCCCAGCGTCCCTTTAAAATAGCATCTGTACATCCCGGGGTGGCAAGGATCGGTCATTATGTGACTACTGTAATTGGTTGTCACTTCTACAAAAGTCAACTTTTGTCAAGTCAGCAGGGCAACCTACTATTTTATAAATGCATGGCCAACTTTAGCCTGCTGTCCCAAGTCTGATGGCAAGCAACATTCAACCTCTGGCTCCGAGCTAATCCCGGACGAGCCCCCAACCTGTGACGTGAAAGGAAAAGAAGCACAGTGATGAGCTTGCCTCTGGCCTGCTACTGGAATTTGCTCTACCTACTTCTCAGGTACTGACCTCGGCTTGCTACTGGACCTTACCCTGCCTGCTTCCCTGGTACTGACCTCAGCCTACCTGCTTCCCTGGTACTGCCCTCAGCCTGCTACTGGACATTACCTTGCCTGCTTCCCTGGTACTGACCTCAGCCTATTGCACCTTGCCCTACCTGCTTCCCTGGTACTGGAAAGCGAAAGGAAAAGCAACACAGTGATGAGCTAGTCTCTGCTCTTGCCACCTTGCCATCGGAGTGCTTCTTGTGCTGCTTCTTCCTCTCACACTCCAGCCCCCTGCTGTACAGGCACTGCAAGAGGTTGATACCAGGTCCCATTCAGATACTTATTTTGCTTGTATTAACCACTTGCCGAACATCGATATACGTCCTTATTTTGAGGGCAGATATCATTGTTATGGCAGCTGCCATAACCCTGGTATCATCGTGTTCTGTTGGCTACAAGATAAAAGTGGTCTCTGTTTCGGATTTGCTGTGAGATCACTTTTATCGGCAGTGGGAGAGGGGCCTCCAACGCTTACCGGAGCCGTCGGGAGCGGCAAAGGTGATCCGGTCTTCTCTGTGGCTGTGCATGAAGATGAGTGAGGGGAAGATGGCCCCCACCCGTCTTCATGACATTGCAGGGCGGAAGCAGCGTCAAAAAGGTCACGTCCACCCATAGCTCTTAAAAGGCCATTTTTTTTTAAATGACAAATTGTTTTTTTTTTTTTTTATTACATTTTAGTGTAAATATGAGATGTGAGGTCTTTTTGACCCCAGATCTCATATTTAAGAGGTCCTGTCATGCTTTTTTTTTTCTATTACAAGGGTTGTCTACATTACACAATTATTATTATTATTTTTTTTTAAACGGTGTAAAAATAAAAGGTAAAATAAAAAATTATTAAATAAAAAGTTTTAAACGTGCCCCGTCCCGCCGAGCTCGCGTGCAGCAGCGAACGCATACGTGAATAGCGCCTGCATATGAAAACGGTGTTCAAACCACACACGTGAGGTATCGCCGCAATCGGTAGAGCGAGAGCAATAATTCTAGCTCTAGACCTCCTCTGTAACCCAAAACATGCAACCTTTAGAATTTTTTAAACATCGCCTATGGATATTTTTAAGGGTAAAAAAGTTTGTCGCCATTCCATGAGCGGGGCGCAGTTTTGAAGCGCGACATGTTGGGTATCAATTTACTCGGCGTAATATTATCTTTCACAATATAGAAAAAAAATTGGGTTCACTTTACTGTTGTCTTATTTTTTAATACAAAAAAGTGTATTTCTTCCCCCAAAAAAAAGACCACCATTTTATTCTCTAGGGTGTTAGAACCCCCAAACATTATACATTTTTTTTTTCTAAGTAATTTTCTAGCAAAAAAAAACGTATAAACAACAAATCTAAAAAAAATAGGCCCGGTCCTTAAGTGGTTAATACATGAAATGGTTAGAGCACTGACGCATTAATAAGATTATTTGCATCTTTGGTGTACCTGTTGTACTGGGAAGCACATTTCTTAGCTTTTCCATGATGTCTTCGAAGCATAACCCGATGTCTTTTGTTCGACTGTCCATGTCATCTAAAGAGAAATTGTAGGTTATACTTCCAGCACACGGAAGAGATACAATATTACTTTGTAGAAGTATTTGTTAGTATTTTAAGAAAAGATCCTTGAGAGGTAAAATACATAAGGACACGCCAGCAACGTTGAGTTGAGTTGGCCAACACAGTCTAGACACAAGAACCAGGGCAATTTGGCTCCTATGAGTTCAGTTCAAACCAATGAAGGGGCGCTATTCCTCCCACCAACACCAACGACGGGGCGCCATTATTCCAACGACGGGGCGCTATTCCTCCCACCGACACCGACGACGGGGCGCTATTCCTCCCACCGACACCGACGACGGGGCGCTAGCTATTCCTCCCACCGACACCGACGACGGGGCGCTAGCTATTCCTCCCACCGACGACGGGGCGCTAGCTATTCCTCCCACCGACGACGGGGCGCTAGCTATTCCTCCCACCGACGACGGGGCGCTAGCTATTCCTCCCACCGACGGGGTGCTAGCTATTCCTCCCTCTGACACCAACGACGGGGCGCTATTCCACCCAATGATGGGACAGTATTCCGGTCAGGGCTGGGTTCAGCCCTTCCTTCTCTGAGCTGGTCGCTCAGCTGTTGGCTAATTGCCAGCTCCCATCTCTCTCCACAGTTACTCAGCTGTTGATGATCCTGCTCGTCAGTCCTGCCTACTTAAGCCGTCCAGCCCAGAGGATCCCTGCCTTCGCCTTGGTCAACATCACAGAGACTATCTCCTGCGTTCCTGTTTAAAGACTGGCTTTGCTGACATCCCTTCTGGCTCCGGATCCTGCTTGCTGTTCCACTACATTGATCCCTGACTTCTGGCTTGGCTGGCTATCCATTCCGGTTACTGAACTTTGGATATGTTTTGACTACGTTTGTTCTTTTTACTTTTATTATTAAACAAGTGTGATTTAACTGTACTTCTGTCTCGGTCTGATTTCATGGTTTCTGATTCCTCCCACTGATACCAGTGATGGGGCACTATTCCTCCCACAGATACCAATGATGGGGCACTATTCCTCCCACAGATACCAATGATGGGACATTATTCCTCCCACAGATACCAATGATGGGGCACTATTCCTCCCACAGATACCAATGATGGGGCACTATTCCTCCCACAGATACCAATGATGGGGCACTATTCCTCCCACAGATACCAATGATGGGGCACTATTCCTCCCACTGATACCAATGATGGGGCACTATTCCTCCCACTGACACCAAGAGAGAGTGGGAGAGGCAGAGGAGCTGGGCCAGAACTGACAGCAATTATGCACTCCCAGAAGAGAAGAGGGCTATAAATGTGGACGGGGCAGAGGAGCTGGTCCAGCACAGACTGTAATTGGAAACTCCCAAAAGAGGAGAATGGGAGGAGCTGGGCCAGAATGGACAGTAAATAGATACTCCCAGAAGAGGAGAGTGCTATAACGTGGGAGGGGCAGAGGAGCTGGTCCAGCACAGTCTGTAATTAGACACTTCCAGAAGAGGAGCTGGGCCAGAACAGACAGCAATTAGAGACCCCCCCCCCCCCAGAGGAGGAGAGGACTATAACGTGACTGGTCCAGCACAGACTGACGCTCCCACTTTCCTCTTCTTGAAGTGTCTAATTTCAGTCTGTGCTGGACTAGCTCCTCTGGTCCTCCCACATCACAGCTCCTTCCTCTTTTGAGGGTGTCTAAATGCAGAGGAGCTGGGCCAGAACAGACAGCAATTGGACACTCCCATTAGATGAGAGTGCTGCAAAGTGAAAGGGGGAGAGCAGCTAGGCCAGCACAGACCGTAATTAGACACTCCAAGAAGAGGAGAGGGCTAGGTTGTGGGAAGGGCAGAGGATCTGGGCCAGCACAGACAGTAATTAGACACTCCCAGAAAGGGAGAGGTCTATGATTGCAAGGGGGGGGGGGGGCTTTGCTGGGGAATTGACTCTTCCTGGAGTAGTCAACTTTGCTAGCAAGTTCAGATGCACTTTGCAAGTAATAATACTGCAAGTGAGCTTTTAGAATACTTGTGTTTTTTACCTGCTGGTCTCTTTAGGTTGTCTATACACATGGATACATTGTAAAGATTTAAGAGATATACCGGTTTGCATGTACAATGAATATATAATTGTCTCAAACTTTTACCCGCAGCTTCAGTCTCGGGTGTCCCGTTGTTCTGATAGGACTTGCTCTCAGAATCCGGAGACGGGGCCGACGACAGAGGTTTGCCTTCGTCCATGCTAGGCTGGAAACAGTATGGGATAGAGGAAGCATTTTATAGGATGCATGGTCAGCATGTATATTGCATGCATCTTAAGTAATGTGCAAGTGTAACCTTTCCAGGTATTTATTCCCTCTCACAGAGATCGTTATACTCCCCCCCTCCCCGCCCGACCATGCCTTCATCTGCTTTTCTTTTCCTTTTATAAGGTAGGCGCCATCTTTGTTCAGGAACCATCCAGGGTCACCATCCGCTTCATGGTCTCAAAGATGCAGCCTCCCACTTTCTAACTTACAATGTTGCAGTCTAATCACTTAGGAGAGGGAGGAGACTAAGAAAACGCCTCCTCCTGCCTGCAGCAGCCTGATGACATCATCTCAGCCTAAACAAAGTTAATGATTGTCTCCATGTTGTAGGCCAGTGGTCATCAACCCTGTCCTCAGGGCCCACTAACAGGCCAGGTTTGCAAGATAACTAACATACGTCACAGGTGATATAATTTGCTCAGTGATTGCACTATTCTAGTCTACATCTCCCCCAAGGTAATACATAAAACCTGGCCTGTTAGTGGGGTAGATGACCACCGTTGAAGAGGAGAGTTCGAAAGGGTGAGCGGTTTGGCAAAAAAGACAACTCGGAGGGCTGACACCACTCAGTTCACAACGGGATTAAGAAGCAGAATGCATTTCCATCAGATGAACATGTATTTTTCTGTACTTGCCGGGTAAAACGGCAATGGGATAGCATCTATTTGCTCCACTGTAAGATGGCATTGGGAAATCAGTGATTCTTGCATGTCCCAGCGCCCGGGAGGTTCAGGTTGGGAACCTCTAGCTGTTAGTGACAGCCAGCATCCAACGCTAACCCCAGAAGCTGATTGCTTGGTGGATAAGGATCAATTTTGGGCAATTTACATCTTACTGCTTAGATGGGTAGTGTCCCATCTCCTGTCTTTCCCAATCCCCCTGGCTTGCTATACTCCATTCTATACGTTTTAAGTCTAGGGTATCGGGAAAAGCAAGTTTTCTTAACCCCTTGCTTCGGGGCTCACTTACATTCTGGCGGTGGACCGATGGTGTCAGAGGGCATCTGAGTGACAGTGTAGAAGAGAAGAGGTTGCAGGGACCATCTAGCAGATTGGCTGGGTGCTGGGGACCAGTCTAGTGGCCTGGAGGGAGCCCTGCAGGGATTGATCTAGCGGCCGGGGGGGGGGAGCCCTGCGAGGATGAGTCTAGTGGCTCAGGGTTTCCCTGTGGTGTGGGGATGGGTCCAGCGGCCCGGAGGGAGCCTTCAGGAACCAGTCTAGAAGCCTGGACAAAGCCCTGAGGGGGCCAGTCTTGTATCTGTGAGGGAGATTTTTTTTTTCATTTCCCCTGAGCTGAGCTTTAGGATATAACACTTTCCATACATCTGTACCTGTAGAAGTAATTCCCTGAGACGATGCAGCTGGGACTCTAGTTGCTTGTTGTGATCTTCCAGTATCTGCATACGAGTCTCAAGGCGGCTTTTGTGATGCCGTAAAATTCGCGCCTCGCTTAACAATTCTTCGCTCTGTACATCGCCACTGCCGCTGCCTCCCGAATCCGGCGATACCTCGCCCAGGAGTGCTTGTTCTCCAGCCTCTGCATGCCGCCATTTCAGTCTTTTCAGCTCTCCCTGCAGAATTCTGCACAGAGGAAACACTTGCTTACAAAATATCTGGTACCCACCAGTTATCGAGGACAGAGTGTTGCATAATCCAAGCAGCACTCTGCTTGGACTATGCATGTTTGATGTGGACATTGCTGTACATTTCCTTCTACCACTTGATCTAGGGGTTTGGTGAGTGCAAGTTATTTTAGTGTTCACACCCTTAGGAGAGCTGATACTAGAGAAGTAAGCGAGGGCGCCCACGTCATATTGGAATCCCACCATGAGAGGTTTTTGGGGAGAATCGCAAAAGTTGAATGTAGTAACACCCTAAAGATACAACTGGTGTGATTGGGTACCTGTTTTCATGCTCCAGTTGGGCGATGACCTTTTCCAGCTCACCCTCTTCTTCCTTCGGATCCTTTGATCCTGAACACTGTGAAGTACTGCATGGGTCTCGGTCTGTGATTGGACTGGAATGGCGTAGTATATACTGATCTTCATCGCTGGAAGAAACAAAAACATAGGACACCTTTTTATTTTTGGCCAATTATGGGCATCTCCCATCAAGTAGGCTCTACTCTATGGTCAAAGTATGTAGACGACCTTTGAAACTGAGTTTAGATGCTTCTTTTGAAAGGTCCCATACTACAGCATATTTTAGGCAATAATTGGCTTCCAACCATCCAATAAACTGATTACTCCATCCGATGAACTACTGACACGTTTCACTTGGTCAGGAACTTACAGGGTCACCCTACGAGTAAGCTTCTGACCGAGTGAAACACGTTGGATCCATTAGGTTCTACTATGTACTCAAAGTATGTAGACCTCCTTTGAAACTGTTGAGTTTAGATGCTTCCTTTGAAAGTACAAGTCACCCTATGAGTAAGCTCCTGACCGAGTGAAACACGTTAGAGGGGCTGTACATCGAATGGAGTAATCTATTTGTTGGATGATCCCAATAAATTGTTAGGAGGCTTTTAATTCAGTGAGCAGTTCCGCTTTCCACCATTGGAGCCATTGTAGAGAAATGTTGCATCTGGACCCTAATATCGGCCTGTTCCCTTTTTTACCTTTAGATATTATGTAGGATTAATAAACTTTATTTTTGTTTTTTACACTGCTTCTGATCTGTGTTTTTTTTTTTTTAACAGTCAGGATCCCTTCCTACAAAAGATACAAGTGATCAAAATGTCATATTTAATGTCGAGATACAAATAAAATAGCTAAAAAAGGGATAAACTCACAGGCTGTCATCAGGGGAAAGACTATCGGTAAAGAAGGAGCCACTCTGATTTTCCATTTCTGCAAGCCTGGAAAGAACGCAAAGAGTTAAGTCACTGAAACACAAAATATGTTCAGTTCTTGGTGGGGTAGTCTAATGCCTCATTGATTTATGGTTGCCCCATGCTGTAATGTGAAGGGGGGCAGAGGACACTACTGTGGGGGGTGATGTGATTTAAAGCAGAGGACACTACTATGGGAGGTGGTTTGAAGGGGTAGAGGACACTACTGTGAGGAGTGATGTGATGGGGGACAGAGGACACTACTGTGGGGGTGATGTGAAGGGGGGCAGAGGACACTACTGTGGGGAGTGATGTGAAGGGGGCAGAGTACACTACTGTGGGGGGTGATGTGAAGGGTGCCAGAGGACACTACTGTGGGGGGTGATGTGAAGGGGGGCAGAGGACACTACTGTGAAGTGGAGCAGAGGACACTACTGTGGGGGTGATGTGAAGGGGGGAAGAGGACACTACTATGGGAGGTGATGTGAATTAAAGCAGAGGACACTACTGCGGGAGGTGATTTGAAGGGGTAGAGGACACTACTGTGAGGAGTGATGTGAAGGGGGCAGAGGACACTACTGTGGGGGGTGATGTGAAGGGGGGCAAAGGACACTACTGTGGGGGGTGATGTGAAGGGGGGCAGAGGACACTACTGTGGGGGGTGATGTGAAGGGGGGGCAGAGGACACTACTGTGGGGGGTGATGTGAAGGGGGGCAGAGGACACTACTGTGGGGGGTGATGTGAAAGGAGCAGAGGACACTACAGCGGGGAGTGATATGAAGGGGGGCATAGGACACTGCTGGGGGGGTGATGTGAAGGGGGCAGAAGACACGAATGTGGGGGGTGATGTCAAGGGGGGCAGAGGACACGAATGTGACCTGGAGCAGAGGACACTACTGTGGGGGGGTAATGTGAAGGGGGGCAGGACACTACTGTGGGAGGTGATGTGAAGGGGGGAAGAGGACACTACCGTGGGGGGTGATATGAAGGGGGGGAAGAGGACACTACTATGGGAGGTAATGTGAATTAAAGCAGAGGACACTACTGCGGGAGGTGATTTGAAGGGGTAGAGGACACTACTGTGAGGAGTGATGTGAAGGGGGCAGAGGACACTACTGTGGGGGTGATGTGAAGGGGGCAGAGGACACTACTGTGGGGGTGATGTGAAGGGGGCAGAGGACACTACTGTGGGGGTGATGTGAAGGGGTAGAGAACACAACTGTGGGGAGTGATGTGAAGGGGGGCAGAGGAGACTACTGTGGGGAGTGATGTGAAGGGGGGCAGAGGAGACTACTGTGGGGGGGTGATGTGAAGGGGGCAGAGGACACTACTGTGGGGGTGATGTGAAGGGGGCAGAGGACACTACTGTGGGGGTGATGTGAAGGGGTAGAGGACACAACTGTGGGGGTGATGTGAAGGGGTAGAGGACACAACTGTGGGGAGTGATGTGAAGGGGGGCAGAGGAGACTACTGTGGGGGGTGATGTGAAGGGAGCAGAACACACTACTGTGGGGAGTGATATGAAGGGGGGCAGAGGACACTGCTGGGGGGTGATGTGAAGGGGGCAGAAGACACGAATGTGGGGGGTGATGTGAAGGGAGCAGAGGACACTACTGTGGGACGTGATGTGAAGGGAGCAGAGGACACTACTGTGGGACGTGATGTGAAGGGGGGCAGAGGACACTACTGTGGGAGGTGATGTGAAGGGGGGAAGAGGACACTACTGTGGGGGGTGATGTGAAGGGAGCAGAGGACACTACTGCGGGGAGTGATATGAAGGGGGGCAGAGGACACTACTGTGGGGGGTGAAGTGAAAGGAGCAGAGGACACTACTGTGGGAGGTGATGTGAAGGGGGCAGGACACTACTGTGGGAGGTGATGTGAAGGGGGGAAGAGGACACTACCGTGGGGGGTGATATGAAGGGGGCAGAGGACACTACTGTGGGGGTGATGTGTAGGGGTAGAGGACACTACTGTGGGGGGTGATATGAAGGGGGGCAGAGGACACTACTGGGGGGGTGATGTGAAGGGGGGCAGAGGACACTACTGGGGGGGTGATGTGAAGGGGGGCAGAGGACACTACTGTGGGAGGTGATGTGAAGGGGGGCAGAGGACACTACTGTGGGAGGTGATGTGAATTAAAGCAGAGGACACTACTGCGGGAGGTGATTTGAAGGGGTAGAGGCCACTACTGTGAGGAGGTGATGTGAAGGGGGGCAGAGGACACTACTGTGGGAGGTGATGTGAATTAAAGCAGAGGACACTACTGCGGGAGGTGATTTGAGGGGTAGAGGCCACTACTGTGAGGAGTGATGTGAAGGGGGGCAGAGGACACTACTGTGAGGAGTGATGTGAAGGGGGACAGAGGGCACTACTGTGGGGGGTGATGTGAAGGGGGGCAGAGAACACTACTGTGGGGTGTGATGTGAAGGGGGGCAGTGGACACTACCGTGGGGGGTGATGTGAAGGGGGGCAGTGGACACTACCGTGGGGGGTGATGTGAAGGGGGGCAGAGGACATTACCGTGGGGGGTGATGTGAAGGGGGGCAGAGGACATTACCGTGGGGGTGATGTGAAGGGGGGCAGAGGACATTACCGTGGGGGTGATGTGAAGGGGGACAGAGGACAGTACCGTGGGAGGTGATGTGAAGGGGGGGCAGAGGACACTACCGTGGGAGGTGATGTGAAGGGGGGAAGAGGACACTACTATGGGGGGTGATGTTAAGGGGGGGCAGAGGACACTACCGTGGGAGGTGATGTGAAGGGGGGCAGAGGACAGTACCGTGGGGGTGATGTGAAGGGGGGCAGAGGACAGTACCGTGGGGGTGATGTGAAGGGGGGCAGAGGACAGTACCGTGGGGGTGATGTGAAGGGGGCAGAGGACAGTACCGTGGGGGTGATGTGAAGGGGGCAGAGGACAGTACCGTGGGGGTGATGTGAAGGGGGCAGAGGACACTACTGTGGGAGGTGATGTGAAGGGGGGGCAGAGGACACTACCGTGGGAGGTGATGTGAAGGGGGCAGAGGACACTACTGTGGAAGGTGATGTGAAGGAGGGCAGAGGACACTACCGTGGGAGGTGATGTGAAGGGGGGCAGAGGACATTACCGTGGGGGCTGATGTGAAGGGGGGCAGAGGACATTACCGTGGGGGGTGATGTGAAGGGGGGCAGAGGACACTACTGTGGGAGGTGATGTGAAGGGGGGGCAGAGGACACTACTATGGGGGATGATGTTAAGGGGGGCAGAGGACACTGCTGGGGGTGATGTGAAGGGGTAGAGGACACTACAGTGGGGAGTGATGTGAAGGGGGGCAGAGGACGCTACTGTGGGGAGTGATGTGAAGGGGGGCAGAGGACGCTACTGTGGGGGTGATGTGAAGGGAGGCAGAGGACACTACTGTGGGGGGTGATGTGAAGGGGGGCAGAGGACACTACTGTGGGAGGTGATGTGAAGGGGGGCAGAGGACACTACTGTGGGAGGTGATGTGAAGAGGACACTACTGTGGGGGGGGGGGGGTGATGTGAAGGGGGGCAGAGGAAACTAATGTGGGTGGTGATGTGAAGGGAGGCAGAGGACACTACTGTTAAGTGGAGCAGAGGACACTACTGTGGGGGTGATGTGAAGGGAGTAGAGGACACTACTGTGGGGAGTGATGTGAAGGGGGAGCAGAGGACACTACTGTGGGAGGTGATGTGAAGGGGGGCAGAGGACACTACTGTGGGGGGTGATGTGAAGGGGGGCAGAGGATACTGTGGGGGGGGGGGGGTGATGTGAAGGGGGGCAAAAAATGCAGAATACAGATTTAATAAAAGGCATTGTCTGAGTAATTGATACCAACCTGCTAGCAAAGTGCTCTATCCTTGAATGTGTATCAGCATGGGGAAGCATTGGAGAGGACAAGGACCTGTCACAAATTAATAATGGGAAAATTTAAATTACACGATAACAAAATGTATATATTTATAGATTTATTTTTTCCAAACAATATTTTTGTTTTTATAGTACAAAAAATAAAAATCCCAGTGATCAAATATAATATTGTACACACAAAAAACACTGGCTAGGCACACAGTTAACCCTTTGAGCCCTTCCCAGCCAATGCCGTAATATCGCAGTCCCGCTATTAGTCGCTGATCGCTACCATTACTAGTATAAAAATAAATAAAAATTGCAGTATATACAAAGTTTGTAGACACTTTAAAACTTTTGCACAAGCCTATCAATATACGCTTATTGGTATTTTTTTTTTCAAAAAATATGTAGCAGAATACATATTGGCCTAAATTCATGAAGAAATTATATTTTTATTTATTTTATTTTTTTAATTGGATACGTTTTATGGCAGAAAGTAAAAAATATATTTTTTTCCCAACATTGCCAGTCTTTTTTTTGTTTAGCACAAAAAAAAACCCAGTGGTGATCACTGTATTATTGTCACTGGTTCCCACAAAGTGTCAGTTAATGCCAGATTGGCCGCTGCAATATTGCAGTCTCACTATAAGCCTCTGATCGTCATCGTTACTAGTATAAAGGGAAAAAAAATCCCAGTATATATCCCATAGTTTGTAGACGCTATCATTTTTACACAAACCAATCCATATAGGCTTATAGGGATTTATTTATTTATTTTTTGGGGGGGTTTACAAAAAAATATGTAGTAGGATACATATTGGCCTAAATTTACGAAGAAATTTGATATTTTTTTTTACATTTTTTTTTATTGGATATGTTTTATAGCAGAAAGTAAAAAAAAAATATTTTTTCCCAAAAATTTAAATTGCAGTATATATCCCATAGTTTTTACACACTACAACTTTTGCGCAAACCAATCAATATACGCTTATTGCAAATTTTTTTTAACAAAAAATATGCAGCAGAATACATATTGGCCCAAACTGATGACGAAATTAGATTTTTTACATTTTTTTTTAATTGGATATGTATTATAACAGAAAGGAAAAAAAATATATTTAAAAAAATATATATTAAAAAAAAAAAAAAAAAAATTAAAGACTCAGTGGTGATCAAATATAGTATGATACACACAAAAATTCATGGCCCAAATTGATGAAGAAATTTGATTTTTTACTTTTTTTTTTTATTGGATATGTTTTATAGCAGAAATAAAAAAATATTAAAAAAAAAAAATATATATATATATATATTAAAAACAAAAAAAAATTAAAAACCCAGTGGTGATCAAATATAGTATGATACACACAAAAACACGTTAGGCACACATGTAACCCTTTCATCACCCTAAATGTTAACCCCAAACAGTGGTATTAGTACAGTGGCAGTGCATATTTTTAAGCACTGATCACTGTATTGGTGTCACAGTTCCCACAGTGTCAGTTAATGTCAGATTGCTCCTCCGCAATATTGCAGTCCTGCTGTAAGTTGCTGATTACTGCCATTACTAGTTTATCAAATATATAAATAAAAATTGCAGTATATATCACATAGTTTGTAGACGCTATAACTTTTGCGCAAATTAATCAATATGCACTTATTGGAATTTTTTATTAACAAAAAATGCAGCAGAATATATATATATATATATATATATATATATAGCTCAAATTGATGAAGAAATTCATTTTTTTTTTTAAACTTCTTTTTATTATTAGTAATCATTACAGACAGGTAATGTACAGTGCCTTGCGAAGTATTCGGCCCCCTTGAACTTTTCAACCTTTTGCCACATTTCAGGCTTCAAACATAAAGATATAAAATTTTTTTTTTTTGTGAAGAATCACCAACAAGTGGGACACAATTGTGAAGTGGAACAAAATCTATTGGATATTTTAAACTTTTTTAGCAAATAAAAAACTGAAAAGTGGTGCGTGCAAAATTATTCGGCCCCTTTACTTTCAGTGCAGCAAACTCACTCCAGAAGTTCAGCGAGGATCTCTGAATGATCCAATGTTGTCCTAAATGACTGATGGTAATAAATAGAATCCACCTGTGTGTAATCAAGTCTCTGTATAAATGCACCTGCTCTGTGATAGTCTCAGGGTTCTGTTGAAAGCGCAGAGAGCATCATGAAGACCAAGGAACACACCAGGCAGGTCCGTAAAACTGTTGTGGAGAAGTTTAAAGCCGGATTTGGATACAAAAAGATTTCCCAAGCTTTAAACATCCCAAGGAGCACCGTGCAAGCAATCATTTTGAAATGGGAGTATCAGACCACTGCAAATCTACCATGACCTGGCCGTCCCTCTAAACTTTCAGCTCAGACAAGGAGAAGACTGATCAGAGATGCAGCCAAGAGGCCCATGATCACTCTGGATGAACTGCAGAGAACTACAGCTGAGGTGGGAGAGTCTGTCCATAGGACAACAATCAGTCGTACACTGCACAAATCTGGCCTTTATGGAAGAGTGGCAAGAAGAAAGCCATTTCTCAAAGATATCCATAAAAAGTCTCGTCTAAAGTTTGCCACAAGCCACCTGGGAGACACACCAAACATGTGGAAGAAGGTGCTCTGGTCAGATGAAACCAAAATCTAACTTTTTGCCCACAATGCAAAACGATATGTTTGGTGTAAAAGCAACACAGCTCATCACCCTCAACACACCATCCCCACTGTCAAACATGGTGGCGGCAGCATCATGGTTTGGGCCTGCTTTTCTTCAGCAGGGACAGGGAAGATGGTTAAAATTGAGGGGAAGATGGATGCAGCCAAATACAGGACCATTCTGGATGAAAACCTGTTGGAGTCTGCAAAAGACCTGAAACTGGGACGGAGATTTATCTTCCAACAAGACAATGATCCCAAACATACAGCAAAATCTACAAAGGAATGGTTCACAAATAAACCTATCCAGGTGTTAGAATGGCCAAGTCAAAGTCCAGACCAGAATCCAATCGAGAATCTGTGGAAAGTGTGTCCCACTTGTTGGTGATTCTTCACAAAAAATTCAAATTTTATATCTTTATGTTTGAAGCCTGAAATGTGGCAAAAGTTTGAAAAGTTCAAGGGGGCCGAATACTTTCGAAAGGCACTGTATAACAGACATTTTACAGCAGGGTGTAGCATAAACAGGTTATCATTCAAGTTATTACTCCAAACACCATTTCTTACAATCTTAGTTTCCCTGTTCTTTAGTTATACAGTAAGTGTGTACTTTTCTCTCCCCCTCATTCCCAAACAACAATAAACAAACAAACTTCTGCACGCATATATTGGATAATCAGGTGGTCAGTAATTCTAAGCTCAGCCCCATTCCCCTAGGCCCGAGAGAGCCTCCATGGTATTACTCCCATTTAAGGTCAGGTTCAAAGTTCAGAAGTTCCACACGTCTCTACCTTTTCCACCCAATCTCCCCATATTTTAAGAAACTTCCCTGCCTTTCCTCTTGTCTCATAGGTTATTTTGTATACCGGTATATCCTGATTAATCAAGGCTTTCTATCTGTTTAAGGAGATCATTGCTGTTTGTGTCCATTTGTAAGAGTATAGACTTCCTAGCATAGTATAGTAGAAGACGCAAAAACTGTTTACGGTAACTACTAAGGTCCACTTCCTCAAAAACTGAGAGGAGACACCATTTAGGACTACAGATATTGGGCAGGTCAAACGTGACCGCAACAAAGTGGGTCACTTGAGACCAAAACGGTCTTATCTTCTCACAGTCCCATAGCATATGCAGCAAGTTTCCTTCCCCTCTACCACACTTATGACACATTGGGCTGGGTATTTTCTGCATTCTAAAAAGTCGCAGAGGAGTGTAATATATTCTATGAAAAATACGTATCTTTATCATCCTATCTCTGTCGGAGATAGCAGTGCCAAAATATGTATCCAGGAGTTCATCCCAGTTATCCTCTGAAAGATCAGGTATATCCCTCGTCCAGTTTTGTTTCAGGATTTGTAATCGAGTAGCCCTGGGTTCATTCAGCACCTTATAATAAGTGGAGACTAATTTTACGTGTTCTGGGTGTGCTAGCACCCCCTCTAACGTAGAATTCTGAAAAGAGACACCTCTAAGTCCCAGTTGAGAGTTAGATGCGTCTTTTAGTTGTAAATATCTAAATCTCCAGGTCTCAGGTATACCCAGCTCCTGTCGCAACGTGGGGAATGTTTTAAAGACCCCCTCCTCATACAGTTGGTGAACGTATTTTAAGCCCTTCTCCGCCCATCTGCCTGCATCAGGTAAATCACGGAAATGTGGAAACGACGGATTATTCCATATGGGTTGATTGGGTGAGATCGTAGGTTGGGCCTCAGGCACCAGTATCTGACACAGTTTAAAGATTTTGAGAGAGACCTTGATCATCTCTGTACCGCTCCTCCCGCCAACCCCACCCCTAAATATGACGTTCGATAGGGCTTCATAGGAGGAAAGCAAGGCTGCCTCTGCTGCAGTCACAGCATTATTCAGTTGTGGGAACAGCCACCAATGTACATATACCAGTTGTGAGGCATAGTAATAAAGTCTCAGGTTTGGTAGCGCTAGTCCCCCCTTATTTATGGGTAATTGCAGAGTAGTCATTACTATCCGTGGGTTTTTAGGAAACCACAGAAATGTGGATATTAAGGAGTCTGTTATATCCTCTGTGTTGTGAGAGACACAAGACTCTGGTCTGGAACAATGGAAGTTTATTTCCAGTAGTCACTGTACACTGCAACATGCATCTCAGGACAGTACATCTTATTAGGCTGCTTACATGTGTCCAAGATGGCTACTATACCCCTTGACCCTTGTCATCACTCCTGGGTGGAGCCAGCCTTAAAGTGGCAGTACATGTGGAACCCTTCAGGTATAACACCTTCCATCCATCCCTAAAAAAAAAAAAAAAGAGAAAAGGCACAAAACATTAACTAATAACTGTCCAATAACAGTCCTCCAAACACAGGAGATGCACAGGACTTTTCCTGCATCCAGATGTGAGAGAAAGATTCCAGGGACAGTTGCGGGGATACAATGTCATTGGATCACTTTCGGCGGCCCCGTCGAAAGTCTTGTAACCGGTCTTGAAGCTGAAACCGGTCAGGAGGGCGACAGTGTCGTTGAGGACGGGCACCCATCGACTCGGGATCGGAGGAAACGGGGTCGACTGGAATGGGCACTGGCGGTGCCAAGAAGGGATCCCCCAGCTCAGTGGGTGAACCAACCTCCGGACCCGGGCTGGAGGGCTCTGTTGGAGCTGAGTTCAAAAGATCAGAGTCCCTCCAATCATCAGTTCCCATGCATCCTGATCCGCTGGGAGCAGTTCCTTGCAACACTGGTGGTTCAGCCGGCGTCAGGGATTCATGCAGTTGAAAACGAGGGCGCAGTTGGTCCGCATGCCTTCTGCAAATGGAACCATCTTCCAGGCAGACCCTATACATCTTGGGTCCCAAAGTCTCTGCAATGACAGCAGGAAACCAACGGGTGTTGGAAGCCCCATAAGATCGGGCCCATACCTTTTGTTGGGCTGTGAATCGGGGGATCTCATGGTGTTTGACCATCTTGTCTTGGGACTGCAGTACATGTTCCTGGACTGTTTGTGGGCGGAGCATGTCCAAAACAGTCCATGGCTGCCGACCCAGAAGGAGTTCTGCTGGCGTTTTCCCGGTGGTGGCATGTGGTGTGTTTCTGTAAGCAAAAAGGAAGGAGTCCAGCTGCTGGGGTGACAGGGACTGCTGTTTACTTGTAGCCACTGTAGCTTTGAAATAGCGTTTAAAAGTCTGCACAAACCGCTCTGCTTGACCATTTGTAGCTGGGTGGTAAGGTGCGGTCAACTTGTGCTTGATGTTGTGGGCAGTCAAGAAACGCTGAAACTCCTGACTGGTGAATTGTGCACCGTTGTCTGTGACGATTTCTCTGGGGTATCCAAATGTAGCAGCGAGATGTAACAGTATGGAAACTGTTGCCTTAGTTGTTGGCTGAGTAACAGGAATTACCTCAAGCCACTTTGAATGGGCGTCCACTATGATCAAGAAGGTGTGTCCTCTGATCGGACCTGCAAAGTCCAAGTGTAGTCGAAACCAAGGGACCGTGGGCCAAGTCCAGGGCTGGACGCACCCTCGAGGAGGGTCTCTTGCAGTTTGTGCACGTCCAGCACAAGCATTCACATATGTTGTGATATCCGAGTCTAAGTTTGGCCACCACACATAGCCTCGGGCCTTTTGTTTCATACGTGTGCCCCCGGGATGACCAGTATGTAGCAAGTCCAGAATGTGTCTCCGGAGGGTCTGTGGAATGATCACTCGGTCTCCCCATAAAACACAGTTACCAGCCACAGTTAATTCCATACGCCTACGGAAATAAGGTTCATAATCCTGTGTGACGGTTGCAGGCCAATCGGACCGTACCCAGGAGAGTATTGTTTTCAGAAAGGTATCCTTGGCTGTATGGGCTGCTATCTCCCCAGAAGACAAGAAGGACAGGCTGGTGTAACGACAACTCTTGACCGGTGGAGAGGAGTCCATTGACCTCCCTGTCAGTCGGGACATTGCGTCCGCATTAGCATTGGCATCATGACCGCGATACTGGATTTTATAACTGTACGCTCCCAAGAACAGGGCATAGCGTTGGAGGCGGGCCGCAGTAGTCTGAGAGATGCCTTTGTCAGGGCTAAAGATCTGAAAGAGTGGTTTATGGTCTGTCAGTATGGTGAATTCCCTACCATACAGGTAAAGATGAAACTTCTTAATTGCCCATATCAGCGCAAGAGCCTCTTTGTCAATGTGAGAGTAATTGCTTTCTGCTTTTGTCAAAGACCTGGAGGCAAATGCCACTGGTTTTTCTGACCCATCAGGTAAGATGTGAGACAGTACAGCCCCCAGACCATAGGGTGAGGCATCACAAGCCAAGGTCAGAGGCTTCTGGAGGTCATAGTGAACAAGCATGCGTGACGCCAACAGCTTCCGCTTAGAGACTTCAAAAGCACGTTGGCATGCAGCCGACCAGTCCCATCTGGAGTGTTTCTCCGAAAGCTTGTTCAACGGAAACAAGGTGTGTGACAGATCTGGCAGAAATTTGTGGTAATAGTTCAGCAAGCCAAGGTATGATCGCAGCTGCTGGACATTGGTTGGGGCAGGAGCTTTGACTAAGGCATCAACCTTGGCTTCTGTGGTGTGTATACCGTCTGCATCCACAAGGTGGCCACAAAACTCCAATTTCGGCACCATGAATTGGCATTTTGCTAAGTTCACTTTCAGACCCTGCTCTTTGAGTCTTTCCAACACAAGCTCCACGTTTTGCTTGTGTTCCTGGTCCGTCCGTCCCGTGATGAGCATGTCATCTAACAGGCACTGAGTGAAAGGAATGTCCGCCAAAATCTCATCCATCTTCCGTTGCCAAATGGCTGGGGCAGAGGCTACACCAAACACCATCCGATTGTACTCATACAGTCCCTTGTGGGTGTTGATGGTCAGAAACTTGCGGGAAGAAGGATGGACCTCAAACTGTAAATATGCTTGTTTGAGATCAAGCTTGGTGAACTTTTGACCCCCTGCAAGAGAGGCAAAAATGTCATCTACTCTGGGTAGAGGATACTGGTCTATTTCCAGTTGGGAGTTCAGTGCCATGCGGAAATCGCCACAAATGCGCAAGTCCCCATTCGCTTTCTTCACTGGTACAACAGGTGATGCCCACTCGCTGTGCTCTACCTTTGAGATGACACCTTGTTCCTCCAGCCGACTTAGTTCTGCTTCCACTCCTGCTCGGAGTGCGAAAGGTACTGTGCAAGCTTTGAAGAACTTAGGCTGGGCGTTGGGTTTCAGCTTAAGTCTCACACAGTCATGCTTTATTTTCCCCAACTGGTCATCAAAGATCTTTGGGAACCGCTGCTTCAGGGACACCACCCATCCCTCATTATCTCCTAATGGAATTGTCACAGTGTTACAGGGATTTATGGCGATGTCTGGCATACCAAAGTGAGCAATCCAGTCTCTCCCAAAGAGAGGGGGTCCCCCATTCTCTAGTATATATAATGGCAGTCTCTTTGTCTGACCCTTGTACAATACCTGCACTTTTGCATAACCCAGTGGGTGGAGTATCTGCTTTGAGTATGTCTGCAGTTTGATTGGCGTTGGGCGGACAGTTGTTCGGGTCTGAAGTTGTCTCCATTGTTTCTGAGTGATAACTGAAACTGCTGCTCCTGTGTCTACATCCATCTTTAGTTTCTTTCCCTCAATGGTTACCTCTACAGTCATTGCAGAGGGTGCTGAATGCATATGATGTATGTCTAAACTGTGGAGCACTTCCTCATCCTCTGACTCAGATGATGATGTATATCTTCCCACCATATAGGTCTTTGTCTTGGGGTTCAGAGGTTGTTTATCTTGCACCTTCTTGCTCCGGCAAACTCGTTTCAGATGTCCTGTTTTACCACAGTTATGATGACAGGTCTGATCCTTAAACCTGCAGACTTTGTGATCATGGTCTGTATTCCCACAACGGTAGCAAGCTGACCCCCGGCTTGGTGGAGGTCTGTATTTCCAGTTTGCAACTGTGGCTTTGACTGCTGTTCTGAAAACTTCTTGTTTCACCTCTTCTCTTCTGCCCTGGGGGTTCAATTCCTCTGTATCTTTCACAGCCATTTCCATCATTGAAGCTATATCAATTGCCTTTGCAAGGGTAAGGTCTTTCTCTGTTAACAGTCTCTTTTGGCTAGAGTCACAATTCAGTCCCATGACAAACTTATCTCTCAGTGCAGTAGGTAGGTACTCCCCAAAAGAACAGGTAGAGGCTAGTCTGCGAAGGGCGAGCACATAAGCTTTAATTTCTTCACCTGGCTGCTGCTGCCTCTGGTAAAAACAAAATCTTTCTGCAATCTCTAGTGGTTTAGGCTGGAAGTGACCCTCTAACAGTGTCAGGAGCTCTGCCAATGTCTTAGTTGCTGGTTTTACAGGAAAAAGGAGATCCCTGAGAGTGTCATATGTCTGAGCACCGACCACTGTCAGAAATACTGCTACTTGCCTTTCACCTGGGATGCCATTTGCACTGAAATACTGTTCCAGTCTCTCCACCCAGGAACGCCAGGATGTCTGTTCTCCATCAAATTCACTTAATGTCCCAATCAATAACATTTTCCTGCTGGGTTCTGTGATTGCTTTTATCCAGGTAACAATCCACAATGTCTTTGTCTCTCTCTCAGACTGATAGACACTTTGTAAATCCCATCCTCGTCGCCACTGTTATATCCTCTGTGTTGTGAGAGACACAAGACTCTGGTCTGGAACAATGGAAGTTTATTTCCAGTACTCACTGTACACTGCAACATGCATCTCAGGACAGTACATCTTATTAGACTGCTTACATGTGTCCAAGATGGCTACTATACCCCTTGACCCTTGTCATCACTCCTGGGTGGAGCCAGCCTTAAAGTGGCAGTACATGTGGAACCCTTCAGGTATAACAGAGTCCATCTCTTAAAAAATAATTTTGGGCACATAGACCGGGCAGTTTGCTAAAATGTATAATAGTTTGGGAAAAAACACCATTTTAAATAAATTAGCCCTCCCCATCAATGTCAGAGGCAAGTTAACTCAGTTATTAAGTTTAACCTTAAGGGAAGCTATACAAGGGAGAAGATTATCTGAGATATACTTCGTAATTGGTAGCTGGACCATCACTCCTAGATATTTAAACTTTGTGGCAATCTGCAATGGACAATTTTGCGGTAAGTGATCAGGAGAGTCCGAATCTATTGGGAACACAATGGATTTGGTCCAATTAATTTTCAGCCCGGAATATGCACCAAAAGCAGTGATCAACTGCAGCAGCTTGGGGATCGTACATTTTGGATTCGACAAATAAAGCAGCATGTCGTCGGCATATAGTGATATACGCTCTTCCAACGAGCCTATCCACATGCCCTGCAGTTCCGTGGAAACTCTTAACAACCTTGCAAGAGGCTCCACTGCCAACGCAATTAGAAGGGGTGACAGAGGACAGCCCTGCCGGGTGCCTCTATGAATTCTGAAGGCTTTAGAAATGGTACCGTTAAGCCGAAGGCGTGCTATGGGTTGGTCATACAATATTCGAATCCAGGTAATAATATTGTTTCCGAATCCAAATTTTTCCATAGTGTGAAGGAGATAAGGCCATTCCACTAAATCAAATGCCTTATGGGCGTCCAGGGACACTATCACTCTAGGGACTGTTAGTGGATTTGGGGCTTGTAGATTGGTATATAATCTGCGAACGTTACTATACGTAGATCTTCTGGGGATAAATCCAGTCTGATCCGGGTTAATTAGAGTGGTAATTACAGAATTTAATCGAGTGGCTAAAATTTTCGATAACATTTTTAGGTCCGTATTAGTGAGATTGGCCTGTATGATTCACAGTAAAGGGGGTCTTTGTTGGGCTTGGGGATTAATACAATAAGTGCTTCTTTCATGGATGGGGGTAGGCAGCGTTGGGTAAAAATGGTTGAAAAAAGTTTACACAGTCTGGGGACCAGGATATCTTGATATTCTAGATACCATTCAATGGGAAACCCATCTGGACCCGGGGTTTTGTGTTTAGCAAAGTTTTTAATGGTTAGCGTTATCTCCTCTACAGAAATGGGCGATTCCAGTGACATCTTCTGTTCTAAGGGCAACACAGGGAAGTCAATCGTATCAACATATTCATATAGTTCTGGAATGGTATAGTGGGCCTGGGATCGATATAAGTTTGTGTAAAAGTTCTGGAAAGTCTCCAGGATCTCCTCCTGTGTGTCTCTAAGTGTATCAGAAGCATCATAGATGCAGGGGATGAAGATGGGGTCAGGGAGCGGTGCGGCCAAAAACGCTAGCAGTTTTCCGCTCCTATCGCCCATTTCGAAAATCCGCTGGCGTTGATACAGGATTTTTTTCTGAGTGTTTGAAAGAAGTGCTAGTTCATACTCTACTAATGCTCTGTAAGTTCTGATAACAGAGAGGAGAAGGATCCCTAACATAGCAAACCTCCGCCTCCTTTAACTGAGAGGCCAACTCTCGTAGGCGCTCCCCATTTGCCCTCCTCAGATCTAGCACCCCCTTCATGTAGGCCCCTCTAGAAACCGCCTTAAAAGCATCCCAAGTAATTAATTCCGGAACCTCCTCCCTGTTTTCCTGCCAAAAGTTAGTCACTGCGTCTTTACATGTATATGTCACCATGAGTTCCTGCAGCCAATATGAACTCATCCGCCACACCTGGTCGCCCAAGTTTGTGCGCGCTCTCATAGTCAACCGCAGGGGGGAGTGATCTGAGACTGCCTTCGGTAAGTAGGAAATCTCCTCTACTCCTTGCAACGCAGCCCCAGAGAGGAAAAACATATCCAGCCTAGAAAGAGATCTATAGGACGCCGATGCACAAGAGAACTCCCACAACTCCGGGTGTTTCCAACCTTCAAATCATAGGACGTCGCCCAATCACTTAACACTGGGGACGGCGGTCTAGTGCATCGGAGCCTATCTTGATCAGCGTTCATGACCTGGTTAAAGTCTCCCCCTATAAGGAGGTGACCTTGTAACATGGGGAGCACCACCATCATACAGTCCCTTAGCCGCTGCAGTTCAAAGGGTGGCGGCATATACAGGTTCACTAAAGTATATAACACTCCCTGGTATTGTAAAACCACCACAACATAACAGCCCTGCGGGTCATTCTTGACCTCCAGTATCTGGACCGGTAAAGATCTTAATATAAGTATAGATACACCTCTAGAGTAACTAGAATAAGTCGCGTGAAAGGCATGTGCAATGTATCTCTTCTTTAGGGCCATGACCCGGGATCCCACCAGGTGAGTTTCTTGGAGCATAATTATTTGCGCTTTAGTACATTTTAGATAATCAAAGACGAGTGATCTCTTAATCTTTGAATTAAGCCCTCTGACATTCCAGGTGATACAATTAAAACTCATCGGTGGGATGCAGAGCCCATACAACATAAAAGGGGAGGGAGGACAGTCCAGTAAGAACCTTGTCCCCACCCCCCCTTGTTTATTAATATATCTTGAACAATTTGTAAGGGAATCAAGAACTGATCACTTCTATTCCACAATTTTTTCCTCTTCCAGTTCATGCGTGCAGTGTCTATGCGATAAAAAAACAAACTCAACCATCCAAGTTCCCCCCTCCCCCCTCCCTGCTCATTGCCCCCAACTGTAACGAGCTTCATCCCAGTAACCAAAAAGAAAAACAGTTCAGTCTAGGGAGTGACCAGGCCTATCTCCCAGTTGCAGTTAGTAGTATAACCTTGTCAGGTCAATCAAGGGGAATCTTGGTCAACCCCCGGCAAATCATAGTAAACGATAAAGGCACCTAATGCGGTTACAAAGTGAAGATGTGCGCATCCTTTGCTGGGTTATGGGCACCAGACCTAGGTCCGCCCGGTAAATGTGAGGGTAACACACCACTAAACATAACTCCTGGGTAGGACAACAAAGAGATATCTCACATGATGTGCACCCCAGCCCACAATCAGCGAATCCTTCTGTAATAATAAACAAAGGTAATCCCATCGATGACTGTGCAGCCCCTTAGACTTCTGTGGGTGAAAGAAAAAATTGTACCTTGCCTTCATTAACCACTCTCAGCTTGGCAGGATACATCATGCTGTACGGAAGATGTTTATCTCGTAGACGCTTCTTCACATTGATGAAAGCTGCTCTTTGTTTTTGAGTGGTGGCAGAAAAGTCAGGGAAAATTGAGATTTTCTTTCCGTTATATTGTATATCTTGTAGATTCCGGGCAGTACGTATAATACATTCTTTATCCCGAAAGTGGAGCAGTTTTGCTAGGATGGGTCATGGGGGAGCTCCAGGGAGCATAGGGCGCATAGGCACCCTATGAGCCCGTTCAATCGGGAACAAAGGCGATAGGGCCTCCCACCCCAGCAGAGTTCCCAGCCATTGCTCCAGGAATTGCTCTGTGTCCCTGCCTTCCGCCCTTCCGGAAAGCCCACGATTCGCAGATTGTTTCTGCGCATGTGGTCTTCCAGGTCTCCCAATTTAGTGGCATGATCTTTAAGCTCCTGTTGGTGTGTACGGATAGTAGCAGACATAGGCTGTATACTGTCCTCCATATCACTGATTCTTTGCTCTGCAGTAGAGATCCTAGAGTGAATCTTCTGCATGTCATGTTTAACAATAGATAAATCCAGTCTGACTGATTCGATCTTTGTTGTTAATGTAGTCTGGCATTGATGTATAGCCTCCATCACATGTTTTAAAGTGAGCTCTTCCTCTCCCTCCACCGTCCCCTCAGCCTCCACCTCCCGGTCCGCCTGTTGTGTTAGCTCACCAGGGTCACTGTCTTTCTCCCAGGCCCCTTCCTCCTCCGCCTGTGGCATCACCGGCGGTGGGGTATGTTGACTGTGCGGGGAGTCTGCAAAGTGTTCCTTAATGGTGGTCGGGGGTTTAGTTTTAGTGGTAATGCCTGAGGATGTCTGTGTGCTGGCCTGAGGGCCAGACTCACCTCTCGCCTGCATCTTGTTTTTCGGCGGCTTGCCACTAGAGGAGGACACGCCGGCGCCATCTTTGGCCTTGCTCCTGGTCTGCGAGGCTGCCCGCTCCGCGGCGTTTTTATGGCTTGCTGGGCCATTCCGACCCATTCTAACGGGTCCCGGTGAAGGCGGGGGTTGTACCGGCGGAGTCTGCAAAGACAGGGTCAGAATCGGTGCGGTCGGATGCTATGCAGGATACTTCGGTACCGGAGGAGCTCTCAAGACACGCTGTCTACATGTCCGCCGCTGGCCACGCCCCCAGAAATTCTATTTTTTACATTTTTTTTATTGGAAATGTTTTATAGCAGAAAGAAAAAAAAAGTAAAAATGTAATATATATATATATAATATAATATAATATGTATGTTGTGAGGGGTTAGCTCAGCAGCGGGTGTGTGTGACCCCCTGGATGGGTTCACAACACAAAATTAGGCACAGCAGACAGCGTTGTAGGTGCAAAAAAACAAAAGATGCGGTTTATTTATGCTACATGCAGTGAAACATATAACAGCCAAACAAAAATAAAACATGAAAATAAATCCTGGTCAGCTTGACCTCTAAATACACACTTAGATTCCCTGTCTAACAACTGAGTGCAGCCTTGTGCTGCACCAGTCCCTGTCTCTGTTGTAGAGGTTTGCCACACAGGCGTTAACTCACCGCACAGAACAGGTGTCACACTCCCCAGTCTATACAACACAAAACTGGTTCCAGGATGGAGCATCTCCCTAAGCATGCTGGGGTTTTTTGTAGAGGTCTTAATGAGCCCACTTACTTCAGCTGGGTTCATTAACTCTTCCCCTCTAATTGTAAAAGTCTGCATAAAGCCTGAATCTAGGGCACACATATTTCCCATCCTGGATACAACCAGGTGACTTTACCTGTGTGCTGCCACATACACACCCCCCCCCCCCTTGTTTCAACCTTGGGGTTGTAACACAAGCAGTCAGACACGCATGTATCCGAGACAAAGCATCCACATTTCCCATTTTAACACCAGGGCGATGCTTAACTGTAAAGTTAAATTCTTGTAGGGCCAGGAACCACCTATTTACCCTTCTATTGGTCTCCTTGTTCTGAGCCATCCATTTTAAAGGAGCGTGATCAGTCACCAGGTCAAAGTGCCTACCTAGCAGATAGTACCGAAGGCAATCTAGAGCCCACTTCACTGCTAAACATTCCTTCTCAATCGTGGCATAATTTACCTCATGGGACTTCAACTTCCTGCTAAGGTAAATTACTGGGTGCTCTTCCCGGTTCCAGACCTGGGATAACACTGCTCCTAACCCAACGTCTGATGCATCAGTTTGTACAACAAAGTCCTTAGAGAAGTCTGGCGAGTACAACACTGGCTGGCTACATAAGGCTGTTTTTAAGGACTGAAATGCTTCTTCAGCCTCTGGGGACCATTTAACCATAACAGACTCTTTCCCTTTTGTCAGGTTGGTGAGAGGCACCGCCTGAGAAGCAAAATGGGGAATGAATCGTCGATAATAGCCAGCGATTCCCAGAAAGGCTCGTACCTGTTTCTTGCTGTTGGGACGTGGCCAACTCTGTATGGCCTCGACTTTATTTACTTGGGGTTTTATCACCCCCCTCCCAATAGTGTACCCAAGATATTTGGCCTCCTCCTGTCCAATGGTACACTTCTTTGGATTGGCCGTAAACCCAGCTTCCCGGATAGAGTCTAGGACTGCTTGTACTTTTGGCAAATGTGAGACCCAGTCTGTGCTATGGATAATCACATCATCCAGGTAAGCTGCAGCATATTTCTGATGGGGCCTCAGAATCTTATCAATTTTCCGCTGGAATGTTGCCGGTGCATTCTGTAACCCAAACGGCATTCTCTTATATTGGAATGTCCCATCTGGGGTTACAAACGCAGTTTTCTCCTTGGCCGACTCGGCCAGGGGAATTTGCCAATACCCTTTGGTGAGATCAAGAGTTGTCATAAATCGGGCTGTTCCCAGCCGGTCAATCAACTCATCTATACGCGGCATGGGGTAGGTGTCAAATTTTGTAACTTTATTTAATTGTCGAAAATCGTTACAAAACCGCCAGCTCCCATCAGGTTTGGACACTAGTACGATAGGACTGGACCAGTCACTCTGGGACTCCTCTATCACACCCAATTCCAGCATCCTTTGAACCTCCCCACGTATTGCCTCCCGTCGGGCCTCTGGTATTCTATAAGGTTTTAGTTTTACCCTTTCTCCTGGCGGGGTGATAATGTCATGCTCTACGCCAGATGTTTGTCCCGGAAGCTCAGAGAAAATCTCTTTGTTACAAAGTACAAACTCTTTAACCTCCTGTTGTTGGGGTTTCGATAAGGTGTCTGCTATTCCAACCTCAGGAACTAAGCAATCAGGCTGTACTTGTGACAAAGTCTCTGCGACTAGGGATTCCCTATCCCTCCAGGCTTTCAGCGGATTGACGTGATAGATCTTCTCCGGCTTTCGCCTTCCTGGCTGTCTAACCCTGTAGTTCACCTCACTCATTTTTTCAATTACTTCGTATGGACCTTGCCATTTGGCCAGAAATTTGCTTTCAACCGTAGGGACTAGCACCAAGACCCTATCCCCCGGGGAAAAAGTACGGGTCTTGGCCCCACGGTTGTACACTCTCTGCTGTGCTAACTGCGCTTGGGTTAAATGTTCCTTTACAATTGGCATTACCTGTGCAATTCTATCTTGCATCAGGGCGACATGCTCAATCACACTCCTGTGAGGAGAACTCTCATTTTCCCAAGTTTCCTTGGCGATATCCAGCAGCCCTCTTGGGTGTCTCCTATAGAGCAACTCGAAGGGTGAGAAACCCGTAGAGGATTGGGGTACCTCCCTAATGGCAAACATCAGATAGGGTATTAGACAGTCCCAATTCTTTCCATCTCTATCCACCACCTTCTTTAACATTTGTTTTAGGGTTTTGTTGAATCTTTCAACCAACCCATCTGTTTGGGGGTGATACACAGATGTAGGCAATTGCGTCACTTTGTACAACTTGCATAATTCTTTCATAACCCGGGACATAAAGGGTGTACCTTGGTCCGTAAGCAGTTCCTTACAAATACCCACACGGCTAAAAACAAGAGATAGCTCTTTGGCTATGGTTTTGGCCGAGGTATTTCGAAGAGGAATTGCTTCCTGATAACGGGTGGCATAGTCCAATATAACCAAAATGTACTGATGCCCCCTGGCAGACTTCATTATCGGACCTACCAAATCCATTGCGATCCTTTCAAAGGGGACCTCAATGATAGGAAGAGGTACCAGCGGGTTACGGAAATGTGGCATAGGTGCCGACTTCTGACACACAGGGCAGGAGGAACAATAATTTTCTATTTCCTTCATGACCCCAGGCCAATAGAATCTCTGCAATATCCTCTCTCTGGTTTTCTCTGTCCCCAGATGACCTCCCAGAATGTGCCCATGGGCCAATTCTAACACCAACTTCCTGTAAGGTTTGGGCACTACAAGTTGCTCAATGGTTTCTTCTGCCCTTTGAGCCACTCGATACAGCAGGTCCCTTTCCATAGTGAAGTAAGGATAAGTGCAAGTCTTATCTGGGTTCACTAACTCGCCATCTATTTTCACCACATTTTCCCGTGCCTTTATTAGGGTGGGGTCTTTTAACTGTTCTGTGGCAAAATTTTCCTTGTGAACCTCAAGATCCGAAAACTCCCACAGACGGCATGTTTTCATCTGAGGATGTTGGCTCCTCCCCAGTTTCTCGAGTTTCCCCCGCCAATACCGACAAGGGAAATTCAGGAGAGTCCTTACCACTCCCAGAGGAATTCTGGTCATCTTCCTGGTCTATAGGGGCACCAGTGGGGGGCTCAGGACAATCCCAGAGTTCCCAGAATTTTGGAAAATCCCTTCCCAGAATAGCATCATGTGGTAAGTGAGACACTAACCCCACTTGATGAGAGAGGTTACCTTTGGGGGTCTCAAAAAACACTGAAGTTACAGGATACTCTCGAGTGACCCCATGCACACAAATAACAGCCACCCTGTTCTTCAAAGAGACCTCTGTAGTAACTAATTCAGCTTTTATCAATGTTACCAGGCTACCTGAATCCAGCAACACATCAAAATTTCTACCATTAATACACATTTTACATAAATGTTTCTCAGGTCCCCGAATGGCAGTGCATGCAACTGTCGCAAACAGCGACTGACGTCTCTCCCTTATAAAGTCACATTGCATAGGCTCAACCACAACGGGGCAATTGGCTGCAATATGTCCCTCTTGCCGGCAGCGGTAGCAAATAATCTTTTTCGCTGCCTCTTGCAGCATGGGCTTCCTGGGCTGCTCCCGCCAGACCTTGGGTAGAACTCCCACCCTCTCACTCTCTCCACCCTCACCCCTTGGAGTCATCTTACCCGCCACTGGGGATAATCTGGTCTTAGGGTAGAAAGTCTGTGAGTCCCTGGAAGAGGTGGTCAGGTTCTCTGTAGCCAAGTACCTCTCAACCAGATCCACAAGTTTATCTGCATTTTCTGGGTCTCCATGGCTTACCCATTTTTGGATGGCAGTAGGAAGAGCTCTCAGGAAACGATCCATAACCACACGTTCCACAATGTTTGGTGCGGTCAAAGTCTCTGGCTGCAGCCACTTCCTGCTCAGGTGAATGAGATCATACATTTGAGACCTGGGGGGTTTTCCAACCTGAAAAGTCCAATTATGCACACGCTGAGCCCGGACGGCCAGGGTGACACCCAGCCGTGCCAATATTTCTGTTTTTAGCACCACATAGTCTTTTGCTTGGTCAGGCTCTAGGTCATAATAAGCTTTCTGCGATTCCCCAGTTAACAGAGGGGCCACCAGTCCAGCCCATTGCTCCTTAGGCCACTTTTCCCTTTCAGCAGTCCTTTCAAATGTGGTCAAAAACACCTCCGGATCATCCTCTCCAGTCATTTTTGTCAGTAAACGGCTCACACCAAAGGATGCGGTATTATTGTAACCACTTTCTTCATTGGTCTGCGGACGTTGCTGTATTAATGTCTCTATTTGCTGTTGAAAACTCTGCTCTTGCTTCTGCAACAGGTCTATGAAGCGGGCTTCAGATCGCTGCTGGGCTTGTTGCTGAGCTTCCAAACTCTGCTGCAAAGTTGCATTTGTCTGCTGCTGGGCTGCAAGGCTCTGTTGTTGAGCTGCAAGGCTCTTTTGTAAACCTGCATTTGTTTGCTGCTGATTTGCATTAGCTTGCTGCTGGTTTGCATTTTCTATAGCCAGCTGTCTCAGTATCTCTTCCATGCTGGCCTTAACAAAAAAAAAAAAAAAAAACTGCCAAAATTCTCCACCAACTGTGAGGGGTTAGCTTGGCAGCGGGTGTGTGTGACCCCCTGGATAGGTTCACAACACAAAATTAGGCACAGCAGACAGCGTTGTAGGTGCAAAAAAAACAAAAGATGCGGTTTATTTATGCTACATGCAGTGAAACATATAACAGCCAAACAAAAATAAAACATGAAAATAAATCCTGGTCAGCTTGACCTCTAATTACACACTTAGATTCCCTGTCTAACAACTGAGTGCAGCCTTGTGCTGCACCAGTCCCTGTCTCTGTTGTAGAGGTTTGCCACACAGGCGTTAACTCACCGCACAGAACAGGTGTCACACTCCCCAGTCTATACAACACAAAACTGGTTGCAGGATGGAGCATCTCCCTAACCATGCTGGGGTTTTTTGTAGAGGTCTTAATGAGCCCACTTACTTCAGCTGGGCTCATTAACTCTTCCCCTCTAATTGTAAAAGTCTGCATAAAGCCTGAATCTAGGGCACACATATTTCCCATCCTGGATACAACCAGGTGACTTTACCTGCGTGCTGCCACAATGTGTATATGTATATATATATATATATGTATATATATATATATATATATATATATATATATATATATATATATTTAAAAAAAAAAACAGTGGTGATCAGATATAGTATAGTGCACACAAAAATACATGAAATTGATTAATAAATTAGATTTTTTACATTTTCTTTTAATTGGATATATTTTATAGCAGAAAGTAAAAAATTGAGTTTTTTTTTCAACATTGGTCTTTTTTTTGTTTATAGAGCAAAAAATAAACGCAAAGGTGATCAAATTTCAGCAAAAAAAAAAAAAAAAAGCTCTATTTGTGGGATTTAAAAAAAATTAAATTTAGTTTGTGTACAGCATGGCATGACTGCGTAATTGTTAGTTAGTTAAAGTAACGCAGTGCTAAATATGGCCTGGTCACGAAAGGGGGGGTAAATTTTTTTCCGGAGGTCAAGTGGTTACGTATCCTCCATATCGGACACAACCCCTATGTGTGGGTGATAAAAAAATAGGCTGTACATATAGAACATTAGAACATCCACAATATTACCCTCCAATGCCCAACAATAATATATATATATATATATATATATATATATATATATATATATATATATATATATATATATATAGCACAATATCTTCATTGTTCCTTACGTGTCGGTGTCAATAACTTCAGCCTCAAGCATGGACTGCACAGGAAGGTAGCCTCGCAGCGGGTGGCGACTAAAATACTGACGCGTTCTAAATTTATTTTTGAGAGTGGTAGCAAAATCCCTCATTTTCTCTCCCGAGGTCGTCTGCAAAAAACAAAACAAAAAAAAAACAAAAACAATATTCTGTTATAGAACAAATGGAAAGATTTCATAGTAATACTCTATTGATAGAGAAGAGCTAAACTTCACAGTGGGGATTCAGCAAGACCTTCTGACGAATTTCCTGCCTTTACACCTTTACAGACATTATCTATGTTCAATAAGTATAACTAAACGAGTCAGGAAAAGATTTTTCTTAGAAGTTGCGTTCAATAAAAAAGGTTTTTGGGGACATCCCTATTGCAGGTTCAAGGGGTATAACAATAAATAGCAAGAAATTATAAGTATAATAAAATGAGATACAATTATAACATAAACGCACTACTTAACCCTACTCTTGCTTAGGTTAATGATATGATCTTGATTTATATTTATTTAAAATTGTTTTATTAAATCCTTTATTTTTATTTTTTAGAAGACTTTTATAGCTTTGTAAAATAGAGACCGCTAATGTTTTTAAGTGTATTCAAACATGTGTCAGGAATACATACTAACCGTTTGTGAACACGTTAGTTTCTTTATTGTAAACATTTTTTCATCTCTAGCCATAATGAAGGTTGACCTCTGCAGCTCCCTGAAACATGTTGGAATTTACATTTATTTATTTACTTTTTTTTTCTCATTTTCCTTTTATTTAATTTTATGTTTATTTTATTTGATTATTTTTTATATTATGTATTTGTAAATTTAATGTATTTGTTATATTTTTAGGTTTATTTTTTATTTTATTTTTAATTTTTTTTATATTTTTATATTAGTTTTTTATTTTATTTTTTATATTATGTATTATCTTTATCTAATAGGCTTCAATATAGGGTGGGCTCGGGTGGCAGAGAGGTGAGCTCTGAGCCCACCCAGGTGTATTACAACAGCGAATCAATATTCGCTGTTGTCTCGAACACTGATCCTTCTCCCGACCCATCAGGAAGCGGGTTTTGACACCAGTCACTCGATTGGCTGAAAGGACAGGCAATACTATTGGATGCCTAGGAGGAGGAGCCACATGGCAGAAGCCGCCACAATGCAGAGAGGACACAGGAGCTGCCGTCCACCGCCAATGGGAGCCCACACAACCCGCAACCCACCCATAGGAGCCCCACAACCCGCAGGAGCCCGCAACCCACCCATAGGAGCCCGTTGTCTGCCACTCATAGGAGCCCGCCCACCTGCAACTGATGGGGTAAATGCCGGGGTGGAGGGGTGTGCTGTCAACTGACCGACCAACCCCCCCCCCCAAAAAAAAAAAGAATAAACCACCAGCCGCCACTGATTACAGGACATGTCCAGTTGAATAAGTGTCTCTTTACTTGGCTTATTATTTTTTTTATTTCTATAAATCTTTCCTGGACTATATACACAACTGCTTTTGTTGCTTTCTTCCTTGGTCAAAAAACAGATCTTCAAGCCCCTGTTCTCTAGCGCCCTATTCCTTTCACATTAGAACCGAGGAAGCTACTTGGATCAGAGGCGAAACACATTCAACATTACAGGAGAGGTCCAGTTAAATGTGTCTATCTGCAGACTCCGTTTAAAATAAATACCATTACACATATATTCCATGATTTAATTTACTTGGTTTACATATTATTTTATTTCTTTAAATCTTTTCTGGACTATATACAACTGCCTTTTTTGTTTTCTTCCTTAGTCAAAAAGTGGATCTACAAGCCGAACTACGGCCCCTGCTCTCCAGTACCCCAACACCTCTCTTTCTGCTCACACATTAGAACTGAGGAAGCTGCTTGGATTAGAGGCGAAACGTGTTCAACATTACAGGACAAGTCCAGTTTGAATGTCTACTGGCTCCCTTTAAAATAAAAAAAAATTGTGTAATATCCCATGACTAGATTTATTTACTTGGTTTACTTATTTTTCCTTTTATTCTTATAAATCTTTGCGAAACTATATACTCCTGCCTTTTGTTGCTTTCTTCCTTGGTCAGAAAGTGGATCTACAAGCCAGTCTATGACCCCCCGTTCTTCAGCACCCCATTTGTATCCTTCACACATTACAACTGAGGAAGCTACTTGGATTAAAGGTGAAACCTGTTCAACATTACAGGACAAGTACAGTTTCAACATGTCTATCTATTGGCTCCCTTTAAAAAAAATACAGTTGTGTAATATTCCATGATTGGATAATGGAGTTTGCTTGCTTGCTTGATTTGCTTGGTTTACTTCTTTTTTCTTTTATTCTTATAAATCTTTTCCGGACTATATACAACTGCCTTTTGTTGCTTTCTTCATTGGTCAGAAAGTGGATCTACAAGCCAGTTTATGACCCCCCTGTTCTCCAGTACCCCCATTTGTTTCCTTCACACATTACAACTGAAGAAGCTACTTGGGTTAAAGACAAAACACGTTCAACATTACAGGACAATTACAGTTTCAACGTGTCTATTGGCTCCCTTTAAAAAAAATACCGTTGTGTAATATTCCATGATTGGATAATGGAGTTTGCTTCCTTTGCTTGCTTGGCCAGTTAGGAAACAGGTCTGGCAAATATCCACTCCAAATTGTTTCAGGCTCCGGTACCTGGAAACAGGAAGTAAATTGGAAAAAAATTATTAATACTGCTCTAAAGTCTGAAGAGTAAATTTATTGTATATATGATGAGCATTTTTTTTAGCCAAGATTCCTCCAGGGGTTCCTTTAGCGGTGGTGGGCTGCCGTGAGGACCTGGATCATCTGCTGGGGGCACTCTACTACCCAGAGGGCAAGTTTGTAGTTCCAGTGTCCACCAGCAGGTGTCTCCCAGCAGATCCCAGTAATCAGCTCTACCTGGTGCTGGCTGGTGGGAGGGTATTTAGTCCCTCTTCTGCTGTTACACTTTGCTCCAGTGTTTTGCTTGCTGACAAATATCGTTCCTGCTCTTCGATTGTGCTCTTTGCCTGTACCTATGGCCCGGTGATGGCAAACCATGGCACTCAAGATGTTTTGGAACTACATTTCCCATGATGCTCAACTACACTGCAGAGTGCATGAGCATCATGGGGAAATAAAGTTCCAAACTATCTGGGGTGCCACGGTTTGCCATCACTGCTATAGCCTGAACCCTGCTGCCTTATTCCTACTGCCCCCTTGTTCCTGAACCCAGTTTTGGCCCCCCCTAAGTTCTCTGCACCTCCAGTTTTATCTTGCTTTCTTGTGTTCCCCATTTGTATATATGGTATATAGCAGACTTTCAAATTCTACGCAAAAGGACCAGTTTACTGTTCTTTGCCCCTTTCAGACTTTAGGAGAACTGGAATCTGGCTAAAAAATGCCCCCGAATCAGTGCCCCATCACTGCTTTTAATGGCAGGAATAGTGCCCCATTGTTGATATCAATGAGAAGAATAGGGCCCCACTGATGTTGTCAGTAGGGGGAATGGTGCCCCACTGTTGGTGTCGGTTTGTGGAATAGTGCCCCATTGATGGTGTGAGTAGAGGGAATGGTGCCCCGTCTTTGGTGTCAGTTGGTGGAACAGCACCCCATTGATGTCAGTAGGGGGAATGATGCCCCACCATTGGTGTCGGTTTGTGGAATAGTACCCCATTGATGGTGTGAGTAGAGAGAATGGTGCCCCGTCTTTGGTGTCAGATGGTGGAATAGTGCCCCATTGATGGTGCCAGTAGGGAGAATGGCGCCCCATCGTGGGTGTCAGTTGGTGGAATAGTAGCCCAAGGGCCAGATAAAGGCAAGCAAAGGGCCGCATCCGGCCCCTGGGCGGCAGCTTGGAGATCACTAGTATAAAGTTAGTTCGATAGTTAGGATTTCTGTTGTTTTGTTAAGTCATTTAGCTAGGTATTTTATGTATTATACTGCCCAGTTTCTTAATGTTGGTATGCAGATTTGCCCATCCTTGCTGCCGATTCCTGACACCTGCCAATAGTGCCTGCATACTTTTCTTAGCTATTGAAACTCTTTTGGGTTGTAGCTGAACAATGGTACCCATATCTCTTGAAAGACAAGAGATGGCTGGATGTCTCTTCAAAGACATCCAGCCTGTCCTTTGTTTTCACAGGTGGAACAGCCGGTATTTCTTTGTCCTTATGTAAAAAAATAAAAAAACGAAAATAAAAAACATTATGGTAAGTGAAAGACGCCCAGCCTAGAATGTAATATTCATTCAATCATACTGTATAGCAGTTGTTCTAGACCAGGGTTCCTCCAGAAATTTCTAGAGGGTTCCTTGAGTTGTGGCTGATTGACCTGCCATTTGATGGTACCCAGAGAATTCTGGAGCCACTACCTTTCTTTTTGATCTAATACAGTTAGTCATTCTCAACCAGGGTACCAAGGAGCCCTAGGGTTCCTCCAGCGATTTCTAGGGGTTCCTTGAGTTGTGGCTGATTGGCCTCCCATTTGATGGTGCCCAGATAGTTCTGGAGCCACTGCCACTCTTTTTGACCGAATACAGTCATTCTCAACCAGGGTACCAAGGAGCCCTAGTGTTCCTCTAGCTAGGGGTTCCTTGAGTTGTAGCTAATTGACCTCCCATTTGATGGTGCCCAGAAAGTTCTGCAGCCACTGTCACTCTCTTTGACCGAATACAGTCATTCTCAACCAGGGTACCAAGGAGCCTTAGGGTTCCTCCAGAGATTACTAGGGGTTCCTTGAGTTGTGGCTGTCTGACCTTCCATTTAATGCTGCACACATAGTTCTGGAGCCACTGCCACTTGTTTTCATCTATCACAGTCAGTCATTCTCAAACAGGGTACAGAGGTACCACTCCTCCGGAGATTGCTAGAGGTTCCTTGAGTTGTGGCTGATTGGCCTCCCATTTGATGGTGCCCAGATAGTTCTGGAGCTACTGCCACTCTTTTTGACTGAATACAGTCCTTCTCAACCAGGGTACCAAGGATTCCTAGGGTTCCTCTAGCTAGGGGTTCCTTGAGTTGTGGCCGATTGACTTCCAATTTGATGGTGCCCAGATAGTTCTGGAGCAACTCTTTTTGATCTAATACAGTCATTTTAAACCAAGCTACCAAGGAACCCTAGGGTTTCGCCAGAGATTGCTAGGTGCTCCTTGAGCTGTGGCTAATTGACATCCCATTTGATGGTGCTCAGATAATTCAGGAGCCACTGAAAGAAAAAGAATATAACATACATTGCACAGTATGCAGGTATTAGAACATACTCATAACATATTTACAAGCTTCAAAACATACAAAAATTAGAATATGTAGATGTCATAGCATGTCCTAGGCACATCAGTGTTCGGGCAGGTATCTCCGAGACAATTACTTTGTTTCTGGTTGACAACATGGTTTGTCGAGGAACTACCTGGTGTAAGGTAAGAGGTGGCAGGAGGTAAATGTGCTTACCGCAGCTAGCATAGGGGGGGAAGGGAAGAGAAAAAGAGGAAGGAGAAGACGGAGAAGATAAAAGAGAGAGAAAAGAAAGTGAGCCTAGAAGAGAGCCACCGGTACAAATTCACAATGTTACATTACGGAACATGTGTGTACATTATTTCATCAGATACTGGTAGTCGGGGCCATCATGCACATTTCCCGAGACTATGGCCCATTGCCTTTCCATAGTCAGTCGTTCCATAGTTTCCAATGTTGTTCAAATGTACGAACATGTCCTTGTCTACATGCCAGTATACGCTCAAATGCGTAGTTGTATTGTACCATATTAACCACCTCAAGGACACTAGGAGCCTGATTTGTTTTCCACTTTCTAGTGATAAGTAATTTGGCTGCTAAGAGGATATGAGTTACTATTTTACGACAATCAGGTGGAAATTGTTCTATACTGATGTTAAGAATGGCTAGGGCAGCTGTAGGAGAGGTGAGAATACTAGTTATATCTGAGATGACACGAAACAACTTGTTCCAAAAGCTCGTCCGGTGTTTGCAGGTCCAGAAAATGTGCATGATCTGCCCCACTCCCCCACACTCCCTCCAGCATAGTGGGAACTGCGACGGGAGAAACCTGGACAATCTATAAGGGGTGAGATACCACCGCAAGGTAATTTTATGGGATAGTTCCCAGTGGTTAGCACACTTTGAGCCCTGATACACCGATTTCGAGGCTGCAACCCATTGGGCCTTGGTAAACGAGGACCCCAACTTCGACTCCCATTTTAAGTGTGGAGTGGCTTTTTGAAAAACAAGTTTGTTTTGTAAAAAGTTGTAAAACAGTAAAGTTCCCTTTGCTTTGGGATGTTCTGCATTCGTGAAGTATTGTCAACCAGGGGCAAATACTGGCAGTTTTGTCGAGCCCAAAGAAGTGATACAATGTAGGATGCGGATGTATTTATAGTGATCCGTGTTAGGTATGTCAAATTCCGCTTGGAGTGATTGGAATGATTTAGGGGAGTTGTTTAGGAGTAGTTGATCCAAAGCTAAAATGCCTTGATCCCTCCATTTTTGAAGAGACAAGTTAGGGATTAGTAGCTCTAAAACCTCTATCGGGGTTGAGATAAGGTGTTGTTGCGTCGGAGGTGGGCTAGTTGATATAAAGCTTTTCCAGGCTTCCAAAGAAGCCTGGATAGAGAGGAGCGGTTTGTTGATCAGGCCGGGTTTCCATGAATCGGCTATCAGTAGGTTTACCAGGGCTGAGGTGGAAGTAGCAGCTAATTCAATATTGGTCCATCTATTGGTTACCTCTGGTCGGAACCAGCTTCTAAGTTGGGCCAGCTGCGAGGCTGTTCAGTAGTCTTTTAGGTCAACCATACCCATACCACCAGCAAATTTTGTGTTTTAACAGCTGGGCATGGGAACTTCTAGGTTTCATGCCTTTCCATAGCTGGGCCCTCATCAACCTGTTTAGCGCCATGAAATGGGAATGCTTGGGGAGAATAGGCAATGTTCTGAACATGTATAGGATTTGTGGAAGTGTAAACATTTTAAAAGCCGCAAGGCAGCCCATCCAAGAAAGTTCATATCTGGTGGAACTTTGGATTTCTCTGGAAAGTTTTTTAATCAGGGAGGAATAGTTAATTTCAGCTAACTGAGTAACATCGGCAGTCAGTTGAATCCCTAAATAAGGGATCTCTCCTGCACTCCATGCGTAGGCAAAAGAGTTCTGCAAGCTTTTACATCTGGTTCAACACCTATATTAAGGATAAGTGATTTGTTACAGTTAACTTTGTAGTAAGAGATTCTACTGAAGGTATTAAGAAGTTGGTGTGTTGCGGCTAGGGACGTTTTTGGTTCTGTCAGAAAGATGATTATGTCGTCCGCGAACAAGTTTATAACATGGGAGTCGGAGTCCAGGTTGAAGCCTGTAATCTCGGGCGTAGATCTTATTGCCTGTGCCAAGGGTTCTATCAACAGATTGAAGATACTTGGGGATAACGGGCAGCCCTGGCGGGTTCCATTTGTAATCGGGAAGGGGGAGGACCACGTGTTGGATGTGTAGACCCGTGCCGAGGGAGCGGAGTACAGTGCCAGTATGGCCGTCAAGATAGAGCCTTTAAAACCAAACTTTTCGAGCGTAGCTCTCATATAACCCCAGTGAATACGGTCGAATGCCTTCTCCGCATCCAAGGAGAGGAGCAGAGAAGGCACCCGACCGGACCCAGCATATTGTATCAAATTAATGACTCTTCTGGTTGCATCAGAGGCTTGGCGCCCCTTCAGAAAACCCGTTTGATCAGGGTTAATGAGGGTGGGTAATATAAACGATAACCTATGAGCGATGATTTTTGCATATAACTTGACATCGGTATTCAGCAAGGATATAGGCCTGTAATTAGCTGGACAGGCTGGGTCCTTGCCAGGTTTAGGGACGGTTACAACATGAGCCTGTAGCATTTCTGCTGGAAAGGAGGCCGAGGCTGCAGCCGCCGCAAACACCGGAGAGAGATTTGCACTGAGTGTCTCGTAAAACTGTTTATAGTGATCATTCGATAGACCATCAGGTCCTGGGGACTTCCCTAAGGGTAGTGACTTAATTGCTTTGCAAATTTCTGAAGGGGAGATTGGGGCATTCAGATCCAGTAATTGGTCGTTAGTTAGTTCAGGAAGTTGGAGAGAGGACAGAAAAGACAATATCTCCTCTGGCCTTGGCTGCACAGTCTCAGGGTCTTCTCTTAAGTTATATAGAGAAAAAGGAGAAGGGGGCGCCTCTGGGTGTAGATTTTTTTAAAAGCAATTTATTCACAAGTCTAAAACAGAGAGATTTTGCACTCACATTTTCCAAAAAATAAAATGGCATGTAGGATAAGAGGGGTCATCTGATTTGTCCGTCACTTCAAATCCGGTCCGCAAGTGTCCTATTGTCCTCTCCTGGCGTTACCACTGGTTTGTTGTTTCGAAAAAGCCGGCTCGGTGGACGCAGAGGATGTTTATCCAAAGCGAGGCTTGGTTGACTGTGACACGCGGGTCGCGGAATTGTGACGTCACGGCGGGCGACGCGTTTCCTGAGCGTTCGGGTCGAGGTGGAGAGACGACCGCGCTCTTTCATCAGGCCAATCAAACCAGTGGTAACGGCAGGAGAGGACAATAGGACACTTGCGGACCGGATTTGAAGTGACGGACAATGCCATTTGCCATTTTATTTTTTGGAAAATGTGAGTGCAAAATCTCTCTGTTTTAGACTTGTGAATAAATTGCTTTTAAAAAAATCTACACCCAGAGGCTTCTCCTTCTTTTTCTCTGTAACAGTCTAGGAGCCTGGTTTCAGCTCCCTGCGGTGGCAGCCCTGCATGTTGAATTCCCACCCAAGGAACAAAAGACACTTTCCTGGGACTTGATAACAAAAAGATCTCATATGTATTATCATCTCATATAACTCTATACAGACAGCCTTTTTGAGTATATTATTATGTGATTTTTGCGCCTCTACTTGTTGTGTTCTTAAGTTATATAGCTTAGTATAGTAAGCCGCAAAGGCATTGGCAATGCCCTTCGAGTCTAATGTTTTGGTGTTTGAGCAGGGGTCTATTAGATGCTCTATTTTGGATTGTAATTTCTTGGCTTTCAATCTACGTGCTAGGAATTTACCTGCTTTGTTACCCGAGGAGTAATTGGTCAGTTTGAGGGCTTTAACATGTTTGTCATGCTGTTCTAAAAGCTAGGCCCTCTCTCCGCGGATGCGGCGTGCCAGCTGGATGTCTTTGGGCATGATGGTGACCCTCTTGGCATGGATGGCGCAGAGGTTGGTGTCCTCGAAGAGTCCTACGAGATAAGCCTCGGAGGCTTCCTGCAGAGCCATGACGGCGGAGCTCTGGAAGCGCAGGTCGGTCTTGAAGTCCTGGGTGATCTCTCGGACGAGGCGCTGGAAGGGCAGCTTGCGGATGAGCAGCTCGGTGGATTTCTGGTAGCGGCGGATCTCTCGGAGAGCCACGGGGCCGGGCCTGTAGCGGTGAGGCTTCTTCACTCTGCCGGTGGCCGGGGCGCTCTTGCGGGCGGCTTTGGTGGCCAGCTGCTTGCGGGGAGCTTTCCCTCCGGTGGACTTACGAGCGGTCTGCTTGGTTCTTGCCATGGCTGATCAATGCTTCCAATCTCCACAAGGAATACAAGTGTCCCACTGCCACTTTTTGATCTAATACAGTAATTCTCAACCAGGCTCCTTGCCTAGGGTTCCTCCAGAGATTGCTAGGGGTTCCTTGAGCTGTGGCTAATTGACCTCCCATTTGATGGTGCCCGGATAGTTCTGGAGCCACTGCCACTCTTTTTGATCTAATCTACTTTGTCATAGAATATATATGTTGTAAAAACAGAATTTCCTTTTAAGAATTACATAATTATTGTATTTTTCTTCAATAAACATTGACCTGTTTGCTGTCCTTGGCAGAAATCTCTCTTTGTGTGTTGTAAACGTTCTTGCCTTTATCTCCTACTTGTAATAGGAAAAAGCAGCATTTTTTAGTTCATCTTTTCTGTTAAAATAAAACCTCTACAAAAGTTGTTGAAGCCATTTCTAACCCTATGAAAACAACTTACATTGTGCCATTTCACGCTGGGTGGTCGTATGCCAGCAAACTCCATTGTCCGTTCAGACCATTATCTTGCCTTGTATTTACACCACTTTGCGCTGCAAAGATCTTCATCTTTTCACAGCATGTAGCCTATATTTTGTAACCAGCATGGGTTACACATGTTGTGCCTGCTATAAAACTGAGGAGTAAATTCTGAATCTTTGCTAGATTTAGATCTCAATGGATAAAAGGAGGACTGGGAGCCAAAACACAACCAACTGGCTCATTCATGGTGGGGACCATTTTCCGTGGGCTAGAAGTGCACCACAGCATCACAGCGTTTGGTAGTCATGTTAAAATATTGGTAATGACTTACTGTAACATGGATGATAAAAACGGGAATGTAAGGGATCAACTGGAAACTGGAGAAGTAAAGCAAAGAAGTCGAACAAGATACCTGCTGCTCTCTCAAAATGCGCTCACCGGCCACTTTATTAGGTAGACCTTGCTAGTACCAGGTTAGATCCCCTTTTGCCTTCAGAACTGCCTTAAATCTTCATGGCATAGATTCAACGAGGTGTTGGAAACGTTCCTCAGAGATTTCGCTCCATATTGACATGATAGCATCACGCAGTTGCTGCACATTTGTCGGATGGACATCCATGATGCCAATCTCCCATTTCACCAAATCCCGAAGGTACTCTATTGGCTTGGGATCTGGTGAATATGGAGGTCATTGGAGTACAGTGACCTCAGTGTCATGTTCAAGAAACCAGTGGTGAGATGATTTGAGCTTTGTGACATGGTTCATTATCCTGCTAGAAGGAGCCATCCGTAGATGGGCACACTGTGGTCATAAAGGGATGGGCATGGTCAGCAACAATACTCAGGTAGGATGTGGCATTTAAACCATGGTCAATTGGTACTAAGCGGCCCAAAGTGTGCCAAGAAAATATCCCTCACACCATTACAACATCAGCCTGAGCCGTTGATACAAGGCAGGATGGATCCATGCTTTCATGTTGTTTAGGCCGAATTCTGACCCTACCATCTGAATGTTGCAGCTGAAATCCAGACTCCTCAGACCAGGCAACGTTTTTCCAATCCTCTATTGTCCAATTTTGGTGAGCCTGTGCGAATTGTAGCCTCAGTTTCCTATTATTAGCTTGACAGGAGTGGCCCCCGGTGTGGTCTGCTGCTGCTGTAGCACATCTGCTTCAAGGTTCGATGTGTGGTGCATTCAGAGACGGTATTCTGCATACCTTGGTTGTGAAGAGTTTGCACCTGGTCCTCCTCTAGAGCCTGCATGTTCTGCTACCCAGCCCTGCCCCCAGCCAAATCCAGACCCTGCACTTCTTGCTTGCCAGCTTCTTCCTGGCAGCAGCACAAGGTAAGGGAGGTGCACTGTGATGCAAGGGACGAGGAACTCAACTTTTGATGGTTTTGAAATCAATGGGGCAGCCGGCTATACCGCCGGCAAAGGGCCTCTGCAGAGGCACTTTGCGGTGGATTTTAACCCTTTCTCGGCTAAGGGGGGTAAAACCGCCCGCTATCGGCTGAATAGCAGCGATGGTAAAGCGCTGCTAGAAATAGCAGCGCTTTACCGCCAATGCTCCTCCCGCCCCAGTGCGAAAGGGGCCTTAGAGACTACTCAGACAGAACACCGTGGCAGAACCGGTAGCGGTCTCCAATAAGGTTTCTTGTGGATGATACCAGCGGTGTGCGACCCTCTTTTTCAGACTTGCATCATCTGCTACAGGAGTGTGAGAGGGCTCCGTGCCGGTCTGCATCCACCTTTGACAGCTTATGTCTTACATTATTACAAAAACCAGTAATAATCAAATGTAGAGGCAATTATTTAATATGATGAAGAGTAGCTATATTTATATAGTCTTACAGATACAACTGGCCCTTTGAGGGCAACCATAATGCTGATGTGGGCCTGCGATGAAATGGAGTTCGATACCCCTGCTGTCATTTCTAGCATGGGGCTTTTGAGGTTCTCACCATAGATGAGGCTGAACACAAAGACATCTACCCTGAAGGGACCCAGACTGGCATAACTGGGATATAGTTCCAACTTCTAGCCCATCCATGCCATCCCAAGTCCCCAAGAAGAGATCCATGTCCAAGAGTGGTACCCAATTAGTACAGGATAATCAGAGGCCACAACAAGTTCCATAAAAACAGTTACTGAACTTTACTGTAGAGTAAACAGCAGTCATACATCAGAATGATGTAACAAGCCTCAAACCAGTTGCAGGACATATAGAGTGAGAGAGACTTGTGCCCACACTGAAAGGTCATGAAAGTCCCTAATTGAGGAAAGCATGCAACCTTACCTTCCAGCGGGAAGTCATCCTAGCAGGGCCAGGACAAGGGGTAGGCAGGAGGGACGGCTGCCCTGGGTGCAATGGTTTATTGCAGGGATGGGGGCTGCCTGTGCCAGCTACTTCTGTTACTAGGCTGACAGGAGTAGTAACAACAACATCACTGCTACCACTAACCTTAAGGGGGAGGGGGGGCACAGTTTGTAATTTTTGCCCTGGGCGCTGGATGGCCCCCTCCCAGTACTGCATCCTAGCACTGCCCCTAAAGGGAGGCATACCTGGGTGTCCCGAACCTATATAGTGATTTCAAGAGGTTCCGAACTTTGGGAATGAATTCTGACCTTTTCAATTGTAGGAGGCTTCTAGCTCCTGGGACTCCTCCCAGGCCTCCTGTATTTACTTCTCCAAATCCTGGACACCCAACGAAGGAACCCTTGTCTTAAAAGCACATTTTTCTTAATAGGGCCTGCACCCCGCTACAGGCATTTAATTCCTAGGGGCTGCCATTGACTGTAGGTCCTACTCTGATTGAGAACTGAATATGGGCGTTTCTCCACTCAAGGCCACCAGCCCAATGTATAATATGTTCAGTGGGACAAATGTCCCTCTTCCCCTTAGCCCAATCCTCCGAAGCCTCTCCGAAATGTAATCTAAAATGTATTCTAAAAAAATCATGCTCCTCTGTATTGTCTATTTTGAGAAACAATATATTCATCCATGGGTCACCCTATCAGTACTGGTTCCTTGGCCTAAACAGCAGTGGTCCTCAAACTGCATTGGTTTGCTTGCCTTTATCCAAACCTTAGGGGACTATTCCTCTCACTGACAAGAGACACTCCTGACACTCCTATTCTTCCTACTGAAACCAACTATAGGGCACTGTTCCTCCCACTGACACCAAAGTTTGGGCACTATTCCTCCCACTGATACCGCCATTGGACATTATTCCTCCCACGACACAAACAATGGGACACTATTCCTCCCACGAACATCAATGATAGGTCACTATTCCTCACACTCACATGAACATCTGCCCCGCCTCTTCCTAAAGTCTGAAGGACAGTAAACTGGCCCGTTGTTTAGAAAGTTTGGAGACCCTCCTCGTGTAAACCTTGATTTGTCTGTTCTTGTTCTTCCTTTTAATTACTCTGTGCTTCTTACTTTATTTCTTGTCAAACATTTGAAACTCTGTGAATGATTAAAATTCTACAAGAACATTAATCGTTGATTTTTTTTTATTTCTAAGCATAGAAAGTTTCTCCATAGGGGAGAAAAGGTCCATCACCCAAGGACGCTAGCAAAAAAATGAGGACTTAGTAGTGGTGTTTTAGCAGTGCATCTGTGGCCAGCAAACGTTTTTCCAGTGTCTAAACATCTGGTAGCAGCCTACAGTATCTCACGAAAGTGAGTACACCCCTCACATTTTTGTAAATATTTTATTCTATCTTTTCATGTGACAGCACTGAAGAAATGGCACTTTGCTTCAATGTAAAGTAGTGGATGTACAGCTTGTATAACAGTGTAAATTTGCTGTCCCCTCAAAATAACGCAACACACAGCCATTAATGTCTAAACCACTGGCAACAAAAGTGAGTACACTCCTAAGTGAAAATGTACAAATTGGGCCCAATTAGCCATTTTCCCTCCCTGGTGTCATGAGACTCATTAGTGTTACAAGGTCTCATGTGTGAATGGGGAGCAGGTGTGCTAAATTTGGTATTATCGCTCTCACTCTCTCATACTGGTCACTGGAAATTCAATATGGCACCTCATGGCAAAGACTCTCTAAGGATCTGAAAAAAAAGAATTATTGCTCTACATAAATATGGCCTAGGCTATAAGAAGATTGCCAAGACCCTGAAACTGAGCTGCAGCAAGGTGGCCAAGACCATACAGCGGTATAACAGGACAGGTTCCACTCAGAACAGGCCTCGCCATGGTCCACCAAAGAGGTTGAGTGCACTTGATCAGGCTCATATCCAGAGGTTGTCTTTGGTAAATAGACGTATGAGTGCTGTCAGCATTGCTGCAGAGGTTGAAGGGGTGGGGGGTCAGCCTGTCAGTGCTCAGACTATATGCCGCACACTGTATCAAATTGGTCTGCATGGCTGTCGTCCCAGAAGGAAGCCTCTTCTAAAGATAAATGCACAAGAAAGCCTGCAAACAGTTTGCTAAGGACAAGCAGACTAAGGACATGGATCACTGAAACCATGTCCTGTGGTCTGTTGAGACCAAGATAAACGTATTTGGTTCAGATGGTGTCAAGCATTTGTGGCAGCAACCAGGTGAGGAGTACAAAGACAAGTGTGTCTTGCCTACAGTCAAGCATGGTGGTGGGAGTGTCATAGTCTGGGGCTGCATGAGTGCTGCCGGCACTGGGGAGCTACAGTTCATTGAGGGAACCATGAATGCCAACATGTACTGTGACATACTCAAGCAGAGCATGATCCCTTCCCTTCAGAGACTGGGCCGCAGGGCAGGATTTCTACATGATAACGACCCCAAACACACCTCCAAGACGACCACTGCCTTGCTAAAGAAGCTGAGGGTAAATGTGATGGACTGGCCAAGCATGTCTCCAGACCTAAACCCTATTGAGCATCTGTGGTGCATTCTCAAATGGAAGGTGGAGGAGCGCACCAACTCCAGTGATGTACTCATGGAGGAGTGGAAGAGGACTCCAGTGGCAACCTGTAAAGCTCTGATGAACTCCCTCTTGGTTAAGGCAGTGCTTGAAAATAGTGTGTTGTCACATGAAAAAATATAATAAAATATTTACAAAAATGTAAGGGGTGTACTCACTTTTGTACTGTATACACCAAAGGTCTATGAATATCCAGCCTGTCTCTTGGTATGGTACGATTAAGATATATAGCCAAAACCTTATGGAAGCAGCTTTTCTCCTTTGTTCAAAGCCATCATCTCCATATGTAACACATATAGTCAATTTAAACCCTGCATGTAGCTGGTATAAATGTCTATATTGACTTTATTTTGTACTAGAGTTCAACAATGGTCCAAAATGTCTTTGAATGATGTAGCAATAACAGTACCCTTCACTGGAGACACCTCAACTCCATCATTTGGAAGGGGAGCCTATATACCAGGCGTAAGCAACCTGGGGGCCCTCCAGCTGTTGCAGAACTACAAATCCCATCATGCCTCTGGAAATCATTGTAACTGTCAGCCTTGCGATGCCTCATGGGAAATGGCCCAGGTTGCCTCCACCTGCTATAGACGTTTGGCCATGTAGTACAAACCTTCTCTTATCCCATGTTATATTTGCAATAACCAACTTCCCTTTATGTACTGGGACTCTGCCATTTTACTCAACCATTTACCCAAATTACATTTGTACCTACAATTTTTCTCAACCTTGTAACACATTAACAAAAAAATAGCAATTCAATTTAGCAGTTTTTTAGCAGTTTTTCTACTTTTACATTCGAGCAAACACATACTTACCTAAACCCCTTTATAGGACACTGTTTGCAGACTGAACACTTTGTCTGGTGTTTAACTGTCTCAGCCAATGTTACCCGATGTAAAACTGGAAGCCAAACCAATGACTGTGGCTCCAGACATCCCCACTCCAGGAAATGAGATAACTCCAATACGGTGGCACCGGTGGTCTAACGAATGGAAAAAGAGAAACAAAATATATTCATTATTTCTGCGTTGTATACAGTGTATGTAGAATAAAAAATATCATGTCAAGAAATAAAGAACAACATGGCATCAACCGATCAAGAAAATAAAACGCAAATGGTGGTACAAGTATGGCCATCACAATAGGTTCAACTTTGGTCAAATGGTCAATCCCTCTTTTACCATGGAAGCAGCACAGCTTCCCTTGTCACCATGGCAACAAAGCAGATTCCTCTTTCACCAGATCAAAGGGATGGTGACCAATCCCTCTATTGCCATGGTAACAGGACCAATCCCTCCATTAGCATGAAAGCAAGAAAGATCCCTCCATTGCCAAGGCAAAGAAGCTGGTACTTCGATTTCCATCATAATTGTGTAGAAACGTTCTTTGCCAATGTCTACACCAGTGGTCGCCAAACTTTGTAAAGAAAGGGCCAGTTTATTGTCCTTCAGACTTTAGGAGGGTCGGAATTTGCCCAGTAGGAGTAAACAATGTCAGATCTTTGGAATTAGGGGGAGAAATAGTTGGTGCCGTTGGGAGGAATAGTGTCCCCTTTTTGTTGTCAGCGGAAGGAATTATGTCCCATTGTTGGTGTCGGTGGAGGGAATTATGTCCCATTGTTGGTGTCAGTGGAAGGAAGTATGCCCCATTGTTGGTGTCAGTGGAAGGAATAGTGCCCCATTGTTGGTGTCAGTGGAAGGAATTGTGCCCCATTGTTGGTGTCAGTGGAAGGAATTATACCCCATTGTTGGCGTCAGCAGTAGGAATATTGCCTCAAGGGCAGGATAAAGGGCCGCATCCAGCCCCAGGGCCTCAGTTTGGAGACTGCTGGTCTACACCATTACACTCTTTGCCCTATTATATTGTAAATCTTGCCACACATCAATGCTTTTCAGCTCTCTGGACTGTTTTGTAGTAGATTCTCTCACAGGTTGTCCACACAATGTTGTGTGGTTCTGCCCTCACAAAGCCCACACTACCATTTCTTGATGGCCTCTACCATAGCCTTATCAAGTCTGCACCGGTTCACATCGCTCTCCACATTCACGTCAATGCCGTCCTTTCTGTGGTCCCCACTGGCCACCATATTGGAGACAAACTCCGCTGCAAGTACAACATTGTATCTTCTCGTCTGCCTCCGCAAGCCATTTTCAGCTCCCACACATCTATGCTCCTCTTATCCCAAATCAGTAGCGGCCTGTCCTCTTCATCTTTTCTCCCACTAGTCCACAATCAGCTCGCTCTCTGCCCTCTCTATCCTGCACAATTAAATCCCACTTTTTCTCCTCTCCTCTCTTCCCCCCCATCCCTTGATCAACTCATGCTTTACCCCACTCACTTCTTTCTACACAAGCCCAGAAGTATTTCTACATTACCTTATAATGTTCCATGGTTAATTCTCCTTCCTCTCTCGCCTCCATTCACCAGTGCTATGATCAATTTATACTTTCCCTCTTTATACCCCCTTGGTCAAATGTCCATGGTCAGTTTCTGCCCTGCTTCTTCTTTCAGTAATTCATAATCCGCTTACAATTTATCTCTTCTACCCACCCATCCCATTCCCAACAGCCAAGATAAGCTTCCGCTCCATAAACAACCCAAGTAAGATGGCACAGCTAAACCATCTTATTATGTCTTATTGGGCATTGATTCATGCCAGTAAGTTACGTTAACCAGAGACCCGAAACCACTGAGCCTAAATTAACCCATTCATAAACAGGCATAACATCACTAGTACTAATAAGAGTCCAAAAGACTGTCCTCATTACCAGAAAAAGATTCTTCCTTACTTAAGAACTTGAAGTCTGGCCACCCTGCATACTTTCTAAATGAGGGTCCCGCTTACTGTCCATCAGACTGTGGCCAGTGAGAGAAGAAAATGCCCAATTATTGGTGTCAATGGGAGGACTAGTGCTTTATCATCGGTATCAATGGTAGGAATAGTGCCCCATCATTGGTATCGGTGGTAGGAATAGTGCCTCATCATTGGTTTTCATGGGAGGAAGAGTGCCCCATCTTTGGTATCAGTGGGAGGAATAGCGCCCCATCATTTATAATATGACAGATATTTGCATTTAATAAACAATATTTTTTTGTTTGGAAGAAGGAAATTTAATTGAGGAATTTTTTGAGTTACATGTGTACCTCTCCGGTGTAGGGGAGGTTTAAGGGTTTCCCTTCTCCCTTCTCTTCTTTTTTTTTTCTTCCCTCTCCATACCTGTTTTCTCCTAGGAAGAATGGCAAACTTTAGAGGCAAGGACTGGGATACATGCATGGCTGGATATCTGACCAGTTTTGGTCAGACTGAACATCTTGAATCTGACCTTGCTACTTTGTTCTTCCGTTTAAGTAAATTACTGGAAAAAAAATCATCTTTACATTGGCATATAGATTCCTTTGAAAATTATATTAGAGAAGACATACATCCATTTGGGCTTCGTGTTAAAATTTTTCCCACCTTTGAGGTCAAAGACACTGACTTCAAGGCTCAATGGGAAAAAATACTAAATAAATGCTCTAAAGAAATGATGCAACTTCTGATAGAAGCATATAAGAAACAAATGCTTGACCTGGATAGGGATTTGGACCAAATTTCTGGCCTTTTACAACCCCTACAGGGTCAAGCATCATATAATGAATGGGAAAAGAACATGATAGAGCGTTTGGAAAAATGTAATAAAGGAATTTTTATTAAAAAGGAGAAATTTTTTTTCAAGAGATAGAAATGCCTTTAGAGAGGGAAAAGCATATAAATGGCATGTATATCAACCTCAGAACAAGATCAATCCAAACTTTTTTAGAGGTTATGGTAACAGTATGACAAATTCTCCTCCTAACACTTCACTCTCTCAGCAACACTCTTCTTTCAGACAAAGAGGAACCGGACGGAATAAGAGACAGAGACATTATGAAGAACCGCAGGAACAATCAGCAAAAAAAATCACTGCGGGGACAAAACATACATCCCACACAGAATTCACAGACCTCAGGTGTTTCCCATCTTTTGGTGACAGGTAACTCATATATGGGTGTGGAGGCGGAACTATCCTCTATCTCTTCCTATGAAGATGTACATGATCGTACAAATTCGAGACATATTTTGGATCGAAGGGACACTATTTCCACTAGTATTTCACCTATTTTTTCTCCTTTTCCAAATCGCCCAATCCCAAATACGATCAAAGGGAACAAAACAGTTCACGTACCAACAACGACTTAGGTAATATTGGGTCACTTTCTTCCAATACACAGATGAACATAGTGAATTTATCTTCACACATTTTAACAAAATTGGAAATGGACGTTCTCATGAAGGGATTGGGCTTCTGTCCAAATGAAAATCTTAACAAATTTGATGTGGTGAGAGATCGCAATCTCTTTGTGAGAAAACTTCTTCTAAAAAATATGTACAGTAAAACTTTTGATCCCAATACACAATTGAGCAAGGAGGAAGACAAGGCGATCAACTTGTCTCCCTCCTTGATGAAAATGACCAAGCTGATCTTATTGATTGCTTGGACATTGAAAAACTTCTAGCCAATGTTGGTGCAAAATCAAATGAAAGAGTAGCAAGACCCAAATCAATACTTAAGAAAAAGTCAGATCAATATCCAGCACCAAGTTCCAATCCCAATGCGGCAACCTTCTTGAAACTTGTATCTAGAGATTTGAATAAGCTAGCGTGTAAGGACACATTGGAAGACAATATGACTCCAGGGTAAAAACAAGCTCTCAATAATTTATCAAAAAATAATGCAATAGTAATCAAACCATCAGACAAAGATGGAAACATTGTCATTATGAATAATGACCAATATATTGCTATGTGTAGGAAAATTCTGAAAAATAGGAATTGGTATCGTCCAATTCCTATTCAAATGATTGAAAAATTCAATGCCAAATTCTACGAGCTGGTGGACTCAGCAGGCCAAAAGAGCATCATTAATGCGACGACATGGAAATATACATACTAAACATCCAAAAATTCCCACATTTTATTCGCTTCCGAAGATCCATAAGGATGGAAAGGACCCCCCTGGGCGTCCGATCATTTCAGGCAATCGATCTATTTCCAAAAAATTGAGTTGGTTGATTGATGAACAAGACCCTTCGTAATTAGCCTACCATCTTATGTGAAGGATAAAATTCATTTCCTTAAAATCCTAGTTATTCCAGAGCATTCTATGTTGGTAACGATAGATGTTGAGGCATTATATAGTTCCATTCAGCATTCCTTGGGTTTAGCTGCCATCCAACATATCCTGTCTCAACAGATTGAGGATGAATAGCCATACAGTGATTTCTTTGTACAATCTTTCGATTTCATTTTGAACCATAATGTTTTTTCCTTTGATGGCTCCCACTACCTCCAGGTGCAGGGTGTTGCGATGGGGACTTGTTGTGCCCCATCATATGCAAACCTGCACCTGGGGGAGTGGGAGCGTTTTTTGATGGCGGACGAACAGATGATGATATATACTGACCACATTTGGATGTAGGCCAGATATATCAATGACGTGTTTTTGATCTGGGATGGGCCAACAGAGATGTTGTCAGACTTTCTAGCAAGGATGAATAAAAATCATTTCAACCTTATGTTTACGATGTTTTATCATCCTGATGAGGTGACATTTCTGGATGTCAGGGTCCTCCGTGGTGAGGGCGGTGCCATCCAGACTCTCCTCTTCAGAAAATCAACAGCTGGAAACTTGATTCTTCATGCATCGAGTTTCCATCCCCGTTCCCATATAACGTTGATACCCTTCAGTCAGTATTTAAGAACTAGGAAACTGCGCTGATGAAAAAAAGTTTCCAAGCTGAGGCCAATGAATTGCAAAGTCATTTGCTGGAGAGAGGATATTCCAAAACCTCACTTAAAAAAGCGTATAAAAAAATCTTTGGAAAAAACACGATACAAACTTTTTGTACTCCCACAAACAAAAAATTGACAGCCATGGAGGAAATGATAATACTACTAGAATTATAATATCACATTCTAATCAGCATAATAAGATTCGTAACATAGTACAAAAATATTGGCACCTTCTGTCCATGGGCCCCAATCTGGGCAGATTTGTACCAACAAAATCTCCTATTACTTTTAGACACGCGACCGCAATAAGGGATCATATTGTACAGAGTGAGTTTAAGGGGGACAATCGTGGCGATCCGTGTACAACAAAGGGTACATACACATGTGGGGGGTGCACCTTCTGTCAGTACATACAGGTGAGACCCACATGTGTATTGCCAAATGGAAAACTTTTGAAAGCAACACATTTTGCCAACTGTAATACGAAGGGGGTGGTATACCTACTATTATGCGATTGCAACTCCTCCTATGTAGGGAAAACCAAGCTAGAACTATGATCTTGAATATCCAAACATATCTGGAGCATGAAAAAAGCCATCCCAGACCTCCCTTTGGGAAGACACGTCATATCTCTGCATAATAGCGTTTTTCCCCAAGGTTAGATTTATGGTTCTTGATAGAGTACACCCAAATGTGAGAGGGAGAGACTGGAATAAGGTTCTATTGCAAAGGGAATTGAAATGGATTTTTCAATTGCAAGCTACAGTGTTTCCAGGTTTGAATGAGGCAGTGAATTACAGACCCTCTCTGGAAGGTTTTGTGTCAGGGGGTATGGAGAAGTAGATATGCGAACATCAGACATACTTTCTACTTTATAAAAAGGCATATCTGTATAATTTTGTATTTATATTATTTTTTTTATTTATGTATTTGTATTATTATAATTATTGCTTTTTGGAGTTTGAGTGATGGACATGCATGCATATATCTATGTATTTGAGATGTTTAGGATTATTATCCCTTTTTTTTTTGTCCCTAGTGGATGGAATTATTTGGTACCAGTGGGTCTATCCTGGATGTCATCCCGACACGCGTAGGCCACTCTGGATAGAGAGATATGGACATGGCAATGTATGCCGGCCCATCTGTGTCTCTGCCCGTTTGGCCCTTTCTTTGCAGTTTTGCCCACCATCTGGACTGTGGTTGACTGGGTGTCAAATTGCCCCGTCCTTCTGTCAGGCCCTTTTTTCTACTCTGCATGCACGATGTCTCAGCCTGATGCGCCGACACTATGTCGGCGCATCAGACATGAGAGCGCAGCTGTCAGCCTTGTGTGCCGACGCTGTGCAGCATGGGGGATGTGGTCCGTCTAACGTTCCGCCTCCCCGCTGATGGCATCGGCTTTTGGGGGTGGACTGCGCACGCATGTCGGTGGGAGCGTGACGCATGACGTCACTCCTCCCACCGCGCTATTTTGGATATGGGCAGGGGGTGGCGCCGTGCGCCGCGCACTCGGGGGACCGCCTAGTTGTGTGGCCGAATAGGCAGGTGCAGGTGATCAATATCACTTGCACCTGATAGGGGGAGGTAACTGGGTGGGTTTGAAGTATATAAAGGAGGAGGCATTTCAGTCTTCTATAGTGTGATGGTCAGTGATGGGGCAGTGTATCGGTGATGTGGTTTAAGGTAAAGAAATGTATTTACTCACTTTCTTTTTGGGAACAATTGGGGGCCAATGTTGATACTGCTTTTATGGTTGATTTGGCTTATATGCCCCATTAGAGATCTCTGATCTGTCTCTTGTAGATGGAAAATACTTTGTGGTAAGCTTGCTGTTCGGCGGCTTTGGTAGTTTATTCATCCTCTGAATTTGTGGACACGCCGATCTGCCTATCTAGCATCTGGAGGAATCATTTTGATATCTCCTCTTAGTATATACGCCCCCCACTATGATGATCCCACTTTTCTGGATATACGATAATATTTGAAAGGTACATATATTTATTTTCCTTTTTCCTGTCCTCTTCATTAGGGACAATTACAGGAAATCATATGTTGAAATTGTAACTTTATTTATATAGTCCATGTAGTGGAATATTCCATTCATGCATATACCTTCTTTCTCCCAATTTTTAGCTATTAGCCAACGCGGTCCCGGTTCACATCCTGGGGGGGACCTCTCGGGCCTATCCTTCCATTACAGGAGACAATATATATATATTTTTTGTCTCTACATTGTGAGTGGCAACTACGATTTTTGCAACTGCTGTTATCAGCTGACCCCATATATGGATTGAATTTGATGCCCTAGATGTATATGTAAGTATTACTATAATGCGTGCTTGCCCCTCCCTCGCACTCCTCTCCCCCCCTTCTCTTCCCCCCCTTTCCCCCTTTTCTCTCCTTATGCATCAGTACTGTATACACATGTGTCTCTTTTATTTTCTAGATTGCTTTTTTTCTAAAACAAACGTGCATAACGAATGATCCCTGAAGAAGGAGTATAGTAAGACTCCGTATCGTGTAGGCTACATCGAATGCACAGCGTTCACCTTTTCAATTGTACTTTTTGAACGCATGTGTTCATAATGATTTAGTTCGAGAACACTATGCCTTCAGAAAAATAATAATATACACATACTGTTTCAAATAATATGATTATGATTATGAAGGAATTAACATTCTATGTTTTTTGAATACTTATTATCAATGTTTTTTTCTTTTTTTGATACTCTGTTTAAATAAAGATACTTTATACTTTTTACAAATCCTTTGCAAGTCTTAGCCCTTGTACACACAGTCGGAGATTCCGTCGGAATGTGTCCGATCGGAGCGGTTTGTTGGATATTCCGACTGTGTGTGGTATGCATCGGACTGTTTCCGTCGGAATATCCGTCGGACCAAATTTTCCAACTTGCTGGAAATATTTTCAGACAAACTGCTCCGATCAGACATACTCCGATTATGTGTAGAGAATTCCGATCAGACAAAGTGCCACACATGCTCAGATCAAATTCCTACATCAAAGCTATTGGCTACTAGCCTGAACGTAGTCCCATCGTAACGAAATTACGTCATCACGTTCTGAAAGATCGGATTTTCCGACAACTTTGTCCAACCGTGTGTATGCAACAGTTTCGGACAAGATCCGTCGGACAAAATCCAACGGATTTGGTTGTCGGAATCTCCGACCGTGTGTACAAGGGCTTACAGTCTATGCCTATAAAGTCCTGCTCTTTTTGAGGGGAAAACTTTGGATATTTGGTGTCAGTGGGAGGAATAGTGCCCCATCATTGGCACCAGTGGGAGGAATAGTGCCTCATCATTGGTGTAAGTGGGAGGAATAGTGTCCCATCATCTGTGTCAGTGGGAAGAAAAGTGACCTGCCATGTCAGTAGGAGGAATAGTGCCTCGTTGTTGATGTCAGTGGGAGGAACAGTGCCCCAAGGGCTGGAAAAAGGTAAGCAAGGGGCCACTTCCGGCCCCCGGGCTGCAGTTTAGAGACCACTGGCATAATGCATTAGTGAGACCTGAGTCTGTAGCTCTCCTCTGACTGTGTCTGCCTTCCCTCATAATGGCACTACATGTCCATTAAAGTATGTTGTAAGAAAGTACCTGGCATTTAGCACAGTAGAGTATGAACTAGCCAGAGATGGAGGTATTTTAGATGTATAAGGATGTATAGCAGTGCCCAGAGGGTTAATTCAGAATTTTCATCCCGCATACTTGTTTCAAGTGAATGGTTCAATAGGTAATGAAGGATGAAGATGACCAGCCCTGAGTAATTCCAGGGAATAGATAGTTGGACAATCCATATCAGTAGCAGGCAGAACATTTCTTCTTAAAATTAAAAATACTAATTAGGCTAGATACAGATAATAGTCATTATTTCATATGTTTATAGCCTAAAGAAGGGGAGTCTCTGACAACCCCCTGAAATGCATTGGACTTTCCTTGGCTTTTTTAAATAAAATCTTACTCTAGACTCTCACAAGTAGAGTGGTGCTTCTGTTCCTTATTCGATAGTCATTGTTTTCTCAATGACCCCTTATGAAAAGCCTAGGACTATGGAATTCGGTGGAAGTCATAGAAGTCCTAGGACACATTTGGAAATCTTGGAGGTCCTAGGACACATTTGGAAGTCATAGATGTGCTGGGATGGCCAATATTATGAGAGGTATGGAACTATTAGGACACATTTGGAAGTCGTGGACATCCCAGGACACATTTGGAAGTCATGGACATCCTAGGACACATTTGGAAGTCATGGAAGTCCTAGGACACATTTGGAAGTTATGGAAGTCCTAAGGTACATTTGGAAGGCATGGAAGTCCTGGGACACATTTGGAAGTCATAGAAGTCCTAAGACGAATTTGGAAATCATAGAAGTCCTAGGACACATATGAAAGCCCTAGGACACATTTGGAAGTCATAGAAGTCCTAGGACAGATTTGGAAAGCATGGAAGTCCTAGGACACATTTCAAAGTCCTGGAAGACCTAGGACACATTTTGAAGTCATGGAAGTCATAGGACACATTTGTAATTCAGAGAAGTCATAGGACACAGTTGAAACTCATTGAAGTTCTAGGACACATTTGGAAGTCACAGAAGTCCTAGGACACATTTAAAAGTTATAGAATTCTTAGAAAACATTTGGAAGTCATGAAAGTCTTAGGACACATTTGGAAGTCATAGACATTCCTAGGAGACATTTGCAAGTCATAGCAATCATAGAGCACTTTTGGAAGTCATGGAAGTCCTATGACACATTTGGCAGTCATGGAAGTCCTAGGAGACATCTGACTCCACTGTACCTTTTAAATACACATTAGAGAATGTGATGCTCCTCACTACCTGAAGAATCATTGAGCCCTAAAAGTTTTAAGGGGTTCCAACCCTTTTTCAATCTAACACAAACTAAATAATATATACACTTTATGCATACACTTTAAAGCTTTTGGGGAGGGCTAGTCTGTGCTAATAAGAGGAAGAGAATTAGACACAATGTAGCAGCTTTATGGAGTCTCCATGACAACACAGATCTAACAGCATGAAATCATCTCGGAAAAAATCTCTCTGGCAGTAAAATAAACCAGAATAATAAACTGGAGGTTACATTTCACACAAGGTGGCAGCTTTCAAGGTTACTGTGCAATTGTGAGATGAATACATTTTTCTACTGTTAATTTATAAGCAGCTGTGTATCATGAAGACGGGAGAGAATTGTCTCACCAAGTCTAACAACTTGTAAAATTGGTGTGACAGTTGTTACAATGTAATAGACGGTCTCTTCACAGCTTGTTACATGTTGTTTGTTTCTTCCCTTCCCTGTTGTTAAAATGTCTAAAGAAATTTGTAGTTTCTGCAGATTATAACTAGGTTTCTAAAATATAAAAAAAAAAAAAAGAAAGAAAGAAATAATCAGCTGCATTCCTAATAATTTTTTTGGTGACCTTGAAGGTATCTCAACATTCTATACCCTTAAAGAGACTATCGCCACACCACTCATTTAAGAAAATATATACCCATAAGATCATATATGTACATTGACATATTTTAGGCATGTCATGTACCTGTTATGCCGCGTACACACGACCGGACTTTCCGGCAGACTAGGTCCGACGGTCTTCCCGACGGATTTTCGGCAGAGTTCCGACGGACTTTCCGAATTAATGGACTTGGCCACACATGAATGGACTAAGTCCGTTCGAAAGTCTGTCAGTTTTGAACATGATGACCTAAGACGGAACTAAAAGAGGAAGTTCAATAGCCAGTAGCCAATAGCTTCCCTTGTGTTGTATTTGGTCCGTTGGACCAGCATATAGATGAATGGTTTTCCCTATAAGAATTGAATCTGTTGGACAGATTTGAAACATGTTCTTTTTCTAGGTCCGTCTGATTTTTTAAATGAAAAACATTCGGATTAGCCCACACATGATCGGATTGTCTGACGGACTGATTCCTGTCGGACCCAGTCTGCCGGAATGTCTGTGCATATGTGTGTGGCATTAAAAGTCACCCTTGTGGAGACATTCAAAAGTCTTGAGACCACTGCTGGGGGTTGCCATCTTGGATTTGATGTCAGCAACCCCAGCAGACTCACAGCTGTCAATCAAGTGACACTCCATAGCAGCCTTTCATAAACATTTTACTTGAAAAAAACCTTAAAATAATTTTTAGTTCCCCATTTATTGGGGCCAGGGGGGAAAACGTCCTTTATATTGGTCACCAGTGGGAAGAATGTCCCATTTATAGTGAAGGTCAGATTGACACCATTCTAGATAGATAAAAAGGGTCATTGGTGTCATGCATCTGCCATGCCAAGTGGTGTTGGCCCCCTGGAATTATGAAGAAATTAAATGGGAAGGCAATTAGCCACAGGTCAAGGAACCTCTAGCAACCTCTGGAAGAACTCTGGTTGTGAATGACTGCTCCCCTTCACTCCTCCCACAGCAGCTAGTTAAGAAGATTTTGGAACCAAAAAATACAATACAGTTGGACTAAACACATTCCACGTGTATCTCATTTACAATGATACATGTGGAATAGGTTCATCTGAAGTCCAATTTTACTATTTTTTTTGTTGGTTGCAAAGTCATTATGGAAAAGATTTATCTAGAAAGGGGAGGGGAAAAGGAGCTGTGCCAGAACAAAGAGAAGATACTCACAGAAGTGGAGAGGGCTTCATTGCGCAAGGGCACTGTGCTAAAGAACTGGCTCTTGCAACTTTATTTTTCTGCGCTTTTATCTGCATTTTTTAAGTTGGTGACCTCGTCTTTTTTATTTTATTTTTTGAAAGGCGTTTAATTTTGCATATTTCCTGAAATACAACAAAGGTAAATTCTCTGCAACTCAAAGGTTGCAAAATACAGATGGGACCACACAATCACTCACACATACCAGAGATTACAGAGGCTCTTTAACCTTAGACCTATGTAAGACTACAAGAGCATGGCACATACTATAGATGACTATTCATAAGTGAAGGTTACTTTATATACATCATGTAAATCAGGTCTGTGTATTTAAAATAGAAATGTTTAGAATTAGACAGACAGTTCTATGTATTAAAGTCATACATTTGTGGACACCTGGCCATCACCCCTATATGAGCCTACTGGCTATGTTATTCAAAAAACACTATTATTAATATGGAATTGCTTCTTCCTTTGCAGCTCTAACAGTCTTTACACGTCTGTGTAGACATTCAAAAAGATTTTGGAGGGGGCTATTAGAAATGTATGCTAATTCAGCCAAAAGAGTGAGGCTAAGTACTGATTTTGGATGAGAAGAGCTGTCTCAGGCCGCGTACACACGGGCGGACTGTTCGTTCAACTTTGTCCGCTGAACAGTGTTGTGCTTCAGCAGACAGTTTCAGCGGACAGTCTGACGAACAAAGTTTTTCGGAATTTCCGTAAGACTGTCCGCTGAAACTTGGTTTGAGCGAACAGTCTGCTCGTGTGTAGGCTTGTTCGGCAAACTAAGTCTCGCGCATGCTCAGAAAGAATTTACACGGCGAAGGTTGCATTGCAGTGTATCGGACGCCGAATTTCTCGTCCCGTCGTACGTGCCGTTCACGTCATCGCGCAAGTTTTCAGCGGACTGTTCGTTCGTCGTGTGTGGTCAAGTCCGCTCATGCAAATTTTGAACGGACTGTTTGTCAAACTGTTTGACGAACCTAGTTGGGCGGACAGTCCGCCCGTGTGTACGCGGCCTCACAGTTGGCCTTCCAATTCATCACAAAGGTGCTTAGCAGGGTTGAGGTCAGGACATTCAAGTTCCTACACACCAAACTGACCAGACCATGCTTTTATGGAGCTGGCTTTGTACACAACAGTCATGCTGGAAGAAAAGTATCTTCACCAAACTGTTTTCACAAGGTTGGAAAGTCTTTATATGTTGTAGCATAACAGTAACCTTCACTGAAATACCTGAATTCAATAATTTAAAAGGTTTGTCCCCATACTTCTAGCTACTTTTCGTTTTTTACAGAACAAAGACATTATAAATAACTTCAATTTCAACTATGTGGTAACAGTTTGAGGTTTGTTCCTCTATGACTGTGCCTATGTGTACAAAGCCATCTCCATACAGACAAGGTTTGACCAGCTTGGTGTGGAGGAACTCAAGTGGCCTACACAGAGCCCTGATCTCAATGCTACTGAACACCTTTGGGATGAATGGAAATGCCAATTTTGGGCCTAAGTCTTCTCATACAACTTTAGTACCCAACCTCATCTCTACTAAACACCTTTGGAATGAATGGGAATGCCAATTTTGGGTCTAAGTGTTCTCATCCAACATTAGTACCCAACCTCAACTCTACTGAACACCTTTGGGGTGAAGTAGAAGGCTGAATGTGAGCCAGGTCTTCTCACCCAAAATTAGTGCCTGCCCTTACAAATACTCTTTTGACTGAATGGACACAAATCCCCCCCAAAATCTTGCAGAAATCCTTTCCAGAAAAATGGAGGCTGTTATTGGTGCAAAGGGGGGGGGGGGGGGTCAACTCCATATTAATTCTCATGGTTTTGTAAATGGGATGTATAACAAATGGGCCATATAGTATATATGGGGAGATAGAAATTATTCAGTGTGCTTACTTACAAATCGGAAACAGCTCCTAACGCTGGGCTCAACATTACTTCCCCCAAAGGCTGCAACTTCTCCAAGTTGTCTCGGTATCTGGATGGCTTCATGCAGAAGAAGACCTAGCTGCTTCTGGTCACATGTTCCATCGGTTTTTGCGACCTGTGAAAATAAATCTGAAAGAAAAATGGCTTGTTTAAAAAGTTGTCTAAAAATGGATCACAGCCCTACGAGGAGATGAGGAGTCAACACATATTAAATAGCTCTAAAACTGAAAAGGTCATGTGTATGTAGGTCCGTTACATACATTATGGGTAAAAACGCAGACATAAGCACTGCTTGGCAAAAATATGTGAACCTCACCAAATTATTGCGTTAAGGTGTTTTTCCAGTGAAGGGTTTTGATTCTACAGCATACAAAAGAAATTTTAGACAATTGTGCTCTTCCAACTTTGTGCCAAAGGTTATATGAAGGACCTTTTCTGTTTCAGCCCAAGTGTATAAAGCCAACTCCATAAATATAAATCGTTTGGTGTGGAGGAACTTTCCCCGCCCTCCAGGCTAATATCACATTATCAATTCAGAAGTGTCAGGGCTGGGCTCAGCCCTTCCTTCTCAGAGCTGGTCGCTAAGCTGTCGGCTAATTGCCAACTCCTATCTCTCGACAATTACTCAGCTGTTGATGATATCCTGCTCATCAGTCCTGCCTACTTAAGCCGTTCAGCCCAGTGTATCTCGGCCTTCGCCTTGGTCAACATCACAGAGACATTCTCCTGCGTTCCTGTTTAAAGACTTGCTTTGCTGACATCCCTTCTGGCTCCTGATCCGGCTTGCTGTTCCACTACATTGATCCCTGACTTCTGGCTTGGCTGACTATCCATTCCGGTTACTGAACTTTGACTAGGTTTGTTCTTTTTGCTTTTATTAAACAAGTGTGATTTAACTGTACTTCTGTCTTGGTCTGATTTCATGGTTTCGGACACTGGAAAACCACTGTCTTAAAGACCAGATACCTGCTCTCACCCTCAATAAAGGCAAGCATTTCAGCAACCACATATAGTAACATTTTTTTATTGTTAGGAAAAGAAAAAAATCATTCTATGTAGCCTGCATATCTGGTTCCTAAAAGTTAGTCTAGACCCATCATCTCTGTTACAAGATGGACAAACTGAGCGATTCAACGTCTAGCCCGACAAGCAGCCAATCTTCCTCTACATCAGTGGTCTCCAAACCACAGCCCGGGGGCCGGATGTGGCTTTTTGCCCCTTGGGGCACTATTCCATCCACTGATGCCAACAATGGGGGATAATTCCTAAAACTGACACAAAAGATGAGACACCATTGCCACAAAAAAACAATGGGAGCAATAGTGTCAGTGTCAACTGTCACTGACACCAGGTCCTTTTCTACTCCCACTGGCGACAGTTGTGCCACCCTGAAGTCTGAAGGACAGTAAACTGGACCTTTGTTTAGAAAGTTTGGAGACCCCTGCTCTACATATACAGTAAATCTTTCTACATGCACTAAGATCTAGGATCCGACACCAAAGTCGCCTCTCTACATTTTATCACACGTTCTATGGGACATCAAAACCCCAAATTATTGGGCACCCAAATGGATCAGTACAAATCTTATTGGGGGGCTAAAAAGACGGGCTTTGGGCTTGTGCCGATGGCATCAATTTGAGATGCTTTGAAGATCATCCGGAATTCATTGACAGGTGCATTTGACCTGCTTAAGTGGGTTTTGAATTACCAAAAGCCTGAATGAAAATGCCAGTGGGAACGCTTTGGCAAGTAAAACAGCTTCTCTATATTATATATATACAAAGTATTGCTTCCCGATCTCAGAAATTGGGGGTGGTGGTTGGTTTGCAGAGATATTTGGACATTTGTTACCGAGTTGCTCAGCCTCTCAGCAATTTACTTCCTGTTGCTACATTCTATGTAAATTGAATGTTCCTTATATTTGATTATCTTACTTTTCTTTTTATCCTTTTTTTTCAGTGCAATATATATGCTTTGCTATGCCCTATTCCCCTGATGAAGCCAATGCTTTGGCAAAGCTAGTTGGGAAAACTTGATCTGTCATCACCATCTTGGCCACCATACTATAGGCCACAGATCACCTATTTTGCTTATACATTACATTTTACATTTGGTCCTATATTGTGTATTGTTTTGTATGGTTTTTAAAGAAATTTTGTATTAATAAAGAAAAAAAATAATTTTGATAAAATAAAATTTGTACATTGTGTATTGTTTTGTAATTGGCACCGTTATAATCCCCTTTTTCTCCATCTCCCTTTGTACTTCTAAAATAATTCATATTTTTAGCGCTCAGCTTTAAATGTACAGTATGAAGAATATTTTAGAATATGGACCCTTGAGACTTTTTTGACCAGCTGCCTTACACTTGTCTTCGTATTTTCCCCTTCTTATACAGTGCAACCTTGGATTACGAGCATAATCCGTTCCAGGAGAACACTTGTAATCCAAAGTACTCGCATATCAAAGCGAGTTTCCCCATAGAAGTCAATGGAAACTAAGATAATTAGTTCCGCATGGACTTCTATTGCATGCAATACTGCATGTGGCCAGAGGTGGAGGGGGTGCCGGAGAGCCTTGGAAATACTTTGGGACAGCTTGGCTGAACTCGAAAACCCTTGGAAAGGCTCAGAAACACTTGAGTATTTCCAAGTATTTCTGAGTGGTTCCGAGTATTTCCGAACGGCACCGAACCGTTCCAAGTGTCACCGGTGCCCCCCGCACCTCTGGCCAAATGCAGTACTGCACACCCCATTGGCTTGAATCCTGCTTGTTTTACGAAACAACACCCGCAAACTGAGTCAGGATTTAATGAAAAAAAAAGTTGCTTTTCTTTCAAAACGCTTGTTAACCACGTTACTCGTAAAACAAGGCTCCACTGTATTTTATTTCTCAATTTCTATGCATCGACTGTTTATTCATACAGCAGATTACTTACATTCTAGTTTTCCCTTGACATCACTGTTACACAAACATGCTATTCCAGCTTTGAAGGAGAGAGCCCTGATTCGTCCATTGCGGGCACTAGAGAGACAGAAAGGAATGGGAAGCAATTAGCTGGTAATATTTTTCATGAGTTAGTATCATAAAATATAACATAGGGCTCAAAATAATTGTCAGGATTAAGTTTTGATAGCTTTCATTCTTTTTTAAAGTCTATCTCCTAGAGCAAAATCAAACTTTCACCTCTTGGGAGTGTCAGCTGAGCCCTCCAGGCTGGGAAATTATCCTCCTGAAGGAGAACACAGAATGCTCCAGCCCGGAGTATTTATGTGCTCCCCAGCCACCCACTGGGCACACCTCTACAGGGATTGGCTGAGAACCCATACACATTCAGGCTATTCATTTGACCTGCTTCAATCATATTTTCCAGAGGCCTTCCAGAAGAGAGGAGGGCCCTGATCAGTCCAAAGCAAACATCAACTGCTCCACTGACTACAGAGGAGTTAAAAAAATAACTAAATTTACCTGACAGCCTAACACCTACCTGCTGTCAGGGCTGGGCTCAGCCCTTCCTTCTCTGAGCTGGCAGCTAATTGCCAGCTCCCATCTCTCTCCACAGTTACTCAGCTGTTGATGATCCTGTTTGTCAGTCCTGCCTACTTAAGCCGTCCAGTCCAGAGGAGCTCTGCCTTCGCCTTGGTCAACATCACAAGAAACACCTCCTGCGTTACTGTTTAAAGACTGGCTTTGCTGACATCCCTTCTGGCTCCAGATCCTGCTTGCTGTTCCATTACTTTGATCCCTGACTTCTGGCTTGGCTGACTATCTGTTCCAGTTACTGAACTTTGGCTGTGTTTTGACTACGTTTCTTCTTTTTACTCAGTCTGCTTTCATGGTTTCTGACACCTGCGACTACATCCAAATGATCATATTTTATTCCCATAATGCCTATACGTTATCCTGAGGAAGGTAGAATTTGCCCTACCAGGTTCTAGTTGCAAGGTGGCTGTTATATACAAAATGAAGGGCAATTATATTGTAATTGGCGAAGGCCACCAATTATATAGGAATGACATGTGATTGGGTAACGGTTCCACTAGTGATCATTTTTTGTTTTTCATGAAGTGATACTTTTATAAAATTGGAAATGAAGATTTGTAATTGTTAAGACAAGCTTTTGTGCATAAGTAGGGTGACTCCTCCAACAACCCATTTCTAATCATGTCCAAATAGGCATCAAATGGGCAAACGGAAGCGACTGCAGGTGGGTGCAGAAACCTCTATGCTGTGACAGTTACCTCAATTGTATATTATGTTGTCATCATAGGAAGGAAGGGTTATTTAAGGGCATACCCATCAAAGACATTTAGTAACCAGTTGAGTGCCAGGTCCACACACAAAGGAACGTTGACCAACAGTCCGCGCTCTTCTTCCAAACGTTCATACAGAGAGCTCAGGCAGCGAATGACATCGAGGACATCCAGGGAGCGTTCTGCAGATTGCAGGATGTCACAGCTGAAAATCTGGGTGACCAGGGGAAGTGTGACGAGGTCCACTGAGGAAGATGGATAAAAGGAAGAAAGGGAAAACATGAAATAAATGGTTACATTTGGCCTTAGTCTGCCATTTAGCGATGCCTGACTATTGGGGTATTTTTTTATTCAATCAGCTGGTTGAACAAAAAAAAAAAAAAGTGTTCATCTATGGCCTACTTTAGTCACATTCAGCTGAAGTTGTTCTGTAATGTTGAAGGCAAAATTAAGTAACCTGGTAAACATAGTCCATTGTAATGAGAATCATAAAGACCTGTACAATGGAGAGACCAGCCAACCACTCAACAACAGCTGGCCCAACACAGAAGGGTGAACTCTTCAGTATTCATGGTGTGGATCAAAGATGCCACACTCCTAAGCAGCCGGTGTACTGGAGCAGTCGACGAAAAGTGGCCTCAGCCTAGGCTCGACCCAGGCCATGGGTTGACGCATTTCTCCCTGCCTACAGGGCTTATCTTAGAGGTCCTCTATGACTAAGCCCTGTGGGCAGGGTGAAACAGGGTTGCTTAGAAGTGTGGCGTCCTTGAATCACACTTTGTAAAGCAGGCCAGGATGGGCACCCCAGATGCAAAAGGGCGCACTCTGGTGGAGACCCCGATGTAAAGGGCACACTCCAGTGGGGACCCAGATGTAAAGGGCGCACACCGGTGGGGACCCAGATGTAAAGGGCGCACACCGGTGGGGACCCCGATGTAAAGGGCGCACATACCGGTGGGGACCCCGATGTAAAGGGCGCACACTGGTGGGGACCCCGATGCAAAGGGCGCACACCGGTGGGGACCCCGATGTAAAGGGCGCACTCCGGTAGGGACCCCTATGTAAAGGGCGCATTCCGGTGGGGACCCCGATGTAAAGGGCGCACTCCGGGGGGAACCCCGATGTAAAGGGCGCACTCCGGGGAACCCCAATGTAAAGGGTGCACTCCGGGGGGAACCCCGATGTAAAGGGCGCACTCAAGGGGGAACCCGATTTAAAGGGCGCACTCCGGGGGGGACCCAGATGTAAAGGGCGCACTCCGGGGGGGACCCCGATGTAAAGGGCGCACTCCGGGGGACCCCGATGTAAAGGGCGCACTCCAGGGGGACACTGATGTAAAGGGCGCACTCCGGGGAGGACCCCGATGTAAAGGGTGCACTCCGGGGGGGACCCCGACGTAAAGGGCTCACTCCGGTGGGGACCCCGACGTAAAGGGCACACTCCGGTGGGGACCCCGACGTAAAGGGCACACTCCGGTGGGGACCCCGACGTAAAGGGCACACTCCGGGGGGACCCCGACGTAAAGGGCCCACTCCGGTGGGAACCCCGACGTAAAGGGCGCACTCCGGTGGGGACCCCGACGTAAAGGGCGCACTCCAGTGGGGACCCCTATGTAAAGGGCGCACTCCGGTGGGGACCCTGATGTAAAGGGCGCACTCCGGGGGGAACCCCGATGTAAAGGGTGCACTCCGGGGGACCCCGATTTAAAGGGCGCACTCCGGGGGGAACCCCGATGTAAAGGGCGCACTCCGGGGGGAACCCCGATGTAAAGGGCGCACTCCGGGGGGAACCCCGATGTAAAGGGCGCACTCCGGGGGACCCCGATTTAAAGGGCGCACTCCGGGGGACCCCGATGTAAAGGGCGCACTCCGGGGGGACCCCGAACGTAAAGGGCACACTCCGGTGGGGACCCCGATGTAAAGGGCACACTCCGGTGGGGACCCCGACGTAAAGGGCACACTCCGGTGGGGACCCCGACGTAAAGGGCACACTACGGTGGGGACCACAACGTAAAGGGCACACTCCGATGGGGACCCCGACGTAAAGGGCACACTCCGGTGTGGACCATTATGTAAAGGGTGCACTCCAGTGGGAACCCTGATGCACCCCCAGATCATGTAGGCCAGATCCGTCCCGGTTACCCATGGGGCTAAGAAAGCTGGGGTACGTTCCTGACACTTACACACACTTATTAGAACTAAGGAAGAGGCTTAGTTGGAGATAGCAAACCATCTTCAACAGTTGAGCGTGACCAACTACTACTGAGTAAACCATGGTCCAATCAGCGTAACGATATCTCGTCCATCATTACCCATACTGTCAACAAAACAGTTCTATATGGAAAGGCGTCTTTTTTTTTTATGTACCTTTTTATTTAGGAATTAAAAAGTTAAGAGTTGAAAAGTGAATCTAAAATACCAAAAGTCCAACCATTCCAAGCACTCAGTACTTACATCTCAGTGCTTTTTGCACTCTGCGCAGTTTCATCGCCGTCCGGTAGGCGGAGAATTTTATGTTGTTTAGATCTCCTGAAAAATGTAAAATAAGAAAAAAAAAAGTCCACTTTAAGGGCTCGGTTACACTTGCGTCCATTTCCACGCCTCTGAAAGGAGATCTATGGTGGGACAATTTTCAGAGGCATTAGACAGTTGGCCTGGAGGAGATATGTTGCCTCCTCAAAAGGTCATTGAGCCCCCCAGGCTACATTGAACAGCGCCAGCATGCATTGGTTAATTTGATGCTAGGAGTGGTGCGTACTCCTATCACAAAAACATGCCGCCTATATGCGGCACCACCGAATAGCGCCAACACTGCGTGAATCTATTTCGATAACATTTCTAAATAGACTCTGTAGAGGTGACATCAAATTAACCAAGGCATGCTGGCGCTGTTAAATGTAGCCTGGGGGGCTCAATGGACCTTTGGCCATAAGAATATTTAGAGGACTACATGGTAATAGACAATGGCGGGGGGGGGGGGGGTAAATGGCTGTTTTTTTTTTTTACTTACCCAGCGCCTGGTACAGCTCGGTCATTTTCGGATGATCCCAGCATGTCGTCTGCGCCTGGTGACTAGACAGGAAAACAAAAATGTAATCGTCAAACTTAAGACCTCCCACTGTATTTCAAGCAGGCGTAAAAGACAACTCACTAAAATCTAAAATGGTAAATGTAATTTCACAAATGGATTTTCTTATATTTTGAATTCGGCAACTTGAAAAAAAAATCCTGATGATCCTGCCATGAAGGCCCTTGTTCAGGCCTTTCCTGGTATATAGTGACTATCCGCCCCAGTCTCAAGTCTTTTGCAGACTCCAACAAGTTTTCTTCTAAGATTGCCCAGTATTTGGCTCCATCCATCTTCCCATCAACTCTGACCAGATTCCCTGTCCCTGCTGAAGAAAAGCATCCAGACAACAAGAGGCTGCCACCACCATGTTTTACGGTGGGGATGGTGTGTTCAGGGTGATGTGCAGTTTTCCGCCACATATAGCGTTTTGCTTTTAGGCCAAAAATTTTAATTTTGGTCTCATCTGACCAGATCACCTTCTTCCACATGTTTGCTGTGTCCTCCACATGGCTTCTCAGAAACTGCAAACAGGACTTCTTATGACTTTCTTTCACCAATGTCTTTCTTCTTGTCACTCTTCCATAAAGGGCAGATTTGTGGAGAGCACGACTAATAGTTGTCCTGTGGACAGATTCTCCCACCTGAGCTGTGGATCTCTGCAGCTCCTCCAGAGTTATCATGGACCTCTTGGCTGCTTCTCTGATGAATGCTCTCCTTGCCCAAGCCGGTCAGTTTAGGTGGATGGCCATGTCTTGGTAGGTTTGCAGTTGTGCCATACTCTTTCCATTTTCGGATTATGGATTGAACAGAGCTCCGTGAGATGTTCAAAGCTTGGGAATTTTTTTTTATAACCTAACTCTGCTTTATACTTCTCCACAACTTTATCCCTGACCTGTCTGTTGTGTTCCTTGGCCTTCATGATGCTGTTTGTTCACCAAAGTTCTCCAACAAATCTTTGAGGTATTCACAGAACAGCTGTATTTATACTGAGATTAAATTACACACAGGTGGACTCTATTTACTAATTAGGTGACTTCTGAAGGCAATTGGTTCCACTAGATTTTAGTTATTGGTATCAGAGTAAAGAGGGCTGAATACAAATGCCCCCCCCACACTTTTTCACATATTTATTTGTAAAAAATGTTGAAAACCATTTACCATTTTCCTTCCATGTCACAATTATGTGCAACTTTGTTTTGGTCTATCAGATAAAATCATAAAAAAATGTGGACAATTTCAAGGGGTGTGAATACTTTTTCAAGGCACTGTTAATGTTATTTTTAATATTTTTAATTCTGCAACTTAAAGTAAAAAAAATAAAAAATAATAATTCCTGATGATCCTGCCATGAAGGTCCTTATTAAGGCCTTTCTACTGAGCTGGCCAGAACCACCTCTGGGGGGAGTCTTTTCCACATTTTCACACCTCCTACTGTGAAGAAACCTTTCTGTAATTTAAAGATGGAATCTCTTTTCCTCCAGAAGTAAAGAGAGACCCCCTTGTTCTCTGTGATGACCTTAAATTGAATAACAACACCAAGTTCACTATATGGACCCCTTATGTGTATATATATATATATATATATATATATATATATATATATATATATATATATATATACACACAGTATCCTCCATAGGGGAGAAAAGGTCCATCACCCAAGGACACTAGCAAAAAAATAAGGACTGGCGTAGTGGTGTTTTAGCAGTGCATCTGTGGCCAGCAAAAGTTTTGCCAGTGTCTAAAGATCTGCAGCCTACAGTATCTCACAAAAGTAAATACACCCCTCACATTTTTGTAAATCTTTTCTTCTAACTTTTCATGTGACAACACTGAAGAAATTACACTTTGCTACAATGTAAAGTAGTGAGTGTACAGCTTGTATAACAGAGTAAATTTGGCTTTTTGCGCTTTAGGTTCTACTTGAAGTGCTGGTTACTCACTTAATGTAATACGGCACCTTGTTGGGGGATATCGCTCTTTCCCATGGAACCTGAACTGATGCTAAAATAGAAATAAGATAATAGAGAGTTAATACATAATAAATGTTTTAGTATCTGTTTCATTCTACCACTTCCTAGACCAGCATAAAGGATTGTTGGAAGGGCAGGTTTACCTTTCTAGACTACATGGCCAACGTAGGTGGACACCAGAACATCACACCTATATGGGCTTGTTGGATAGCACATTCCAAAATCATGGCCAATAATATGGACGCTGCCCCCCGCTTCAGCCATAATAGTTTCCACTCTTTGGGGAAGGCTTTCCACAAGAATCTGGAGGGTGTCTGTGGAAATGTGTGCCCATCTATGAGGCCAGGAACTGATGCCAGATAAGAAGACATTGTTTGGCTTCCAACTCATTCTGAAGGTGTCCACTAGGGTTGAGGACATGGCTCTGTGCAGGACATTCCTTAACCCATCACACCTATATGAACTTGTTGGGCAAGCCATTCCAAAACCAAGGCCATCAATGTAGAGTCGCCCCCCCTTTGTGGCTATAGCAGCCTTCACTCTTCTGGGAAGGTTTTCCACAAGATTTTTGAGGGTGTCTGTGGGAATTTGAGCCAGATCTTACCATCTCACCTCAGTACCTGACCTCACAAATGGACAAAAGGTTGCAGTTCCAATTCATTCTAAAGGTGTTGTTCAGCAGAGCTGAAGTCAGGGCTCTGAGATAAAAACTCTAAAACTATGGCCATCAGCATGGAGTTGCCCCCTTTTGTTGCTATAACAGCCTCGACTTTCCTTGGGAAGACTTTCCGCATGATTTTAGAGTGTCTGTGAAAATTTGTGCCCACTTATGGGGCCAGGCACTGATATTGGATGAGAAGATCTGGCTCACAGTTGGAGCTCCAATTCATCTCAAAGGTGTTCAGTAGGTCAAGGCTCTGAGCTTGTTGGATATCTTACTCTAAAACCATGGTCATAATATAGAGTTGCCCCCATTTGTGCCAATTTATGAGGTCAGGTACTGAATATCTTCAGATTGAATTGGAACTCCAACTTTGAGCCAGGCCTTATCATTCAATTTCATCCCAAAGGTGTTCAAAAGGGTCGAGGTCAGGGCCCCGAGCTTGTTAAATGAGCCATTCTAAAACCATGAGCATTATTATGAAGATGCCCTCTTTGATTAGTCTAACAGTCTCTACTCCTCTGGGAAGGCTTTCCATATGATTTTGGAGCATCTGTTCGAATTTGCGCCCACTTATGTGGCCAGGTACCGTTGTTGGATGAGAAGATATGTCTCACAGTTGGAGTCCCAATTCATTACAAGCTCTGAACTTGTTGGGATATCCTACTCTAATATCATGGACATTAACATGGAGTTGCACGCTTAGGTGGCTATCACAGCCCCCGTCCCCTGGGAAGGCTTTCCACAAGATTTTGGAGTATATCCATTTATGAGCTCAAGTACTGATGTTGGAACTCCAACTGCAAGCCAGATCTTCTCATCCAACATCAATAGCTGATCTCATAAATGGGCAAAAAATTCAACAGGAACACTCCAAAATTTTGTGGAAAGCCTTTCCAGAGGAGTGGAGACTTATAGCTACCAAAGGGGGTAACTCTATGTTAATGTCCATGGTTTTAGATAAGGATACCCAACAAGCTCAAAGCCACAACTTTAGCCCCATGAAACACCTTTGGTATGAACTTTGAGCCAGATCTTATCATCCAATTCATCCCAAAGGTGTTCAGCTGGGTTGCGGTCAGTGCTCTGAGTTTATTGGATTATCTACTCTGAAAATCATTGCCATTATTAAGTAGTTGCCCCTTTTGGTTGTTATAACAGTCTCCAATCCTCTAAGACAGCTATCCACATGATTTTGGAGTGTCTGTTCAAATTTGCGCCCACATATGAGGTCCGGTACTGATGTTCGATGAGAAAGTCTGGCAGTTTGTAGTCCCAATTCATCCCAAAGGTATTAAGTAGGGTTGAGGTCAAGGCTTTTGTTAGGATATGCTACTCTAAAACCATAAAAATTAACATGGATTTGCCGCCTTCAGTGGCCATTACAGCCTCCAACCCTTTCCGGGAAGACTTTCCACAAGATTTTGGAGTGTGCCCATTTATGAGGTCAAGAACTAACCTAGATAGCAAGCAATTGTGCTGCAAGTTTGAAAATGACTTGCTCAGCTATTGCTAGACTTGCAGGCTTCACAAGTTTGTTGCATAATTGCAGCAAGTCCGCATTGCATGACTCCAGATCAACTTTCTTTGCAAACATTCTACAAGTCTGCTGCAAGTTCTGGTTCAAGTAAGTTGTGAAAAAGTCATCCCACCACAGGGGTCGCTGCGACTTCAGCCCTATAGAACACCTTTGGTATGAATAGGAACTTTAACTCTGAGCCAGATCTTCTCATCCAATTCACCCAAAGGTGTTCAGTGGGGTTAAGGTCAGGGCTTTAAGCTTCTTGGATAACCAAGTCTAAAACTATGGTCATTATATTGGAGCGGCCCTTTTTGGTTGCTGTAGCAGCCTTCACTCTCTCCGGGAAGGCTTTCCACATGACTTTGGAGTGTCTGTGGAAATTTGTGCCCATTTATGATATCAGGTACTGATGTTGCATGAGAAGATCTGGCTCACAGTAGGAGTCCCAATTCATTCCAAAGGTATTCAGTAGGGTTGAGGTCAGGGCTCGAAGATTGTTGGAAATCCTACTCTAAAACATGACCATTAACATAGAGTTGCTGCTTTTGGTGGCTATCAAAGCCTCCAGCACCTCTGGGAAGGCTTTGCACAAGATTTTGGAGTGTGCCCATTTATGAGGTCAAGTACTGATGCTGGAACACCAACAGCGAGCCAGATCTTCTCATCCAACATCAATGCTTGACCTCATAAATGGGTAAAAATTTTCACAGGCACACTCCAAAATTTTGTTGAAAGCCATCCCAGAGAAGTTGAGGCTGCTATAGCCCCCAAAGGTGGCAACTCCATGTTAATGGCCATAGTTTTAGAATAGGATATCCAACAAGTTCAGAGCCCCAAATTCAGCCATATGGAAGACTTTTGGGGTGACTTGGAACTTCAACTTTAAGCCAGATCTTATCATCTAAAAGGTGTTCAGTAGGGTTGAGGTCAGGGCTCTGAGCTTGTTGGATGACCTACTCTAAAATCATGGCCATGATTTTGGAGTTGATTGCTTTGATTGCTATAACAACCTACACTTTCCTTGGGAAGGCTTTCCACATGATTTTGGAGTGTCTGGGAATTTGTGCCAACTTATGAGGTCAGGTACTGATGTTGAATGAGAAGATCTGGCTCACAAGTTCGATTTCATCCCAAGGGTGTTCAGTAAGGTTGAGGTCATGTCTCTGAAATTGTTGGAGAAGTTACTCTAAAACCATACGTCATTAATATGGAGTTGCTCCCACCCCACCCTTTATGGCTATAACATTCTTCTGGGAAGGCTTTCCATAAGATTTTGGAGTGTCTATGGGAACGTGTGCCCATTTGTGAGGTCAGGTACTGAGGTTGGATGGCAAGATTTGGCTCACAGTTGGATTTCCAATTCATCTCAAAAGGTATTCAGTAGGGTTGAGGTCAAAGCTCTGAGCTTGCTGGATATCTTACTCTAAAACCATGGCAACTAACATGGAGTTGCTGCCTTTGATGGCTATCACAACCTCCAACCCTTCTCGGAAGGCTTTCCACAAGATTTTGAATTGTGCCCATATATGAGATCAAGTACTGATGTCGGAACCCGGATGAGAAGATCTGGCTCGCAGTTGGAGCTCCAACATCAGTACTTGATATCATAAATGGGCACACTCGAAAAATCCTGTGGATTCCCAGAGGATTGGCATTTGTTATAGCCACCAAAAGAGGCAACTCCATGGTTCTACAGTAGGATATCCAACAAACTCAGAGTCCCAACTTCAGCCCTATGGAACACCTTTGGGATGAATTTAAACTCCAACTTTGAGTCAGATCTTCTTACATGAGTTCTGATCATCCACTTCATCCCAAAGGTATTCAGTACAGTTGAGGTCAGGGCTCTAAGCGTGTTTCGGTGACCTACTCCAAATACATGGTCATTTTTATGTAGTTGCTCCCACCCCACCTCCTCTTTATGGCTGTAACAACCACTGTTCTTCTGGAAAGGCTTTCAAAAAGATTTTGGAAGGTGTCTGTGGGAACTTGTGCTCATTTGGGAGATCAGATGTCTAATGTTGGATGAGAAGATCTGGCTTTGCAGTTGGAGTTCCAATTCAACCCAATGATGTTCAGTAGGGTTGAGGCGAGGGCTCTAAGCCTGTTGGGTGACCTACTCCAAATACATGGTCCTTTTTATGGAGTTGCCCCCACCCCGCCTCCTCTTTATGGCTGTAACAACCACTGTTCTTCTAGAAAGGCGTTCCAAAAGATTTTGGAAGGTGTCTGTGTGAACTTGTGCCCATTTTGGAGATCAGATGTCTAATGTTGGATGAGAACATCTGGCTTCGAGGTTGGAGTTACAATTCAACCTAACGGTGTTCAGGCGGAGTTGAGGTGAGGGCTCTTTGCAGGACATATCTTTAAAACACGTACATCCCCCCATGTTTTGTCAGCTTTAAAAGAGCGGAGAAACTCACATGACAAGAAGTGCTGAGACTCTGGTCCGAAGTCCCGGTGAGCGTCCTGCAGCTGCCGCAAGCGTTCTGCCACAGAGGTCTACATAGAGAAGCAGGAGTTTATAATCTTATAATCTTAGTTTGCAAATGAAATTACCGAATTACTAAAGCTAATTAACTAATTAAAATGAAGAAGAGCAGGGGGTATAGTGCTATGGTACATTTCCATCACGGGTCTGCATGTACAGTGATCTGATCGCAATCCATGAACCGATGAAGGCGATTGCCCCCAGATTTTCAATGCGTCCGGTGCGGTCCTAGTTTGCATCCAAATAATGCTGCTTTGTCCTTTCTGCTCTAATAATGAGTGTCAATATTTTACTTAACTTAAAAAATAAAAGTAGCAAAAAAATAAAAATAATGACATTTATAATTTTATGCATAAAAAAAAGATAAATCATATTAAGAAGAAAAAAAAAGATTTTTTATATATATATATATCAATTTTTTTATAAATCATATTTAAAAAAATTATATTTTATATAATATATAAATTATATAATATAATTTTTCTTCTTAATATGATTTATATTTTTTATGCATAAAATTATAAATATATATTTATAATTTTATGCATAAAGATAAATCATATTAAGAAAAAACAGTTATATTATAATATATTAGATCTAACTATCTATATAATTTTTTTTTTTAATGATGATGATTCTCTTGTACAAATAATTGCTTATTGGATATTTTTTAAAACATCCACGGCCTGCAAAAAACTGTGTGTACATTCGTTCTGTGCAAATTAGGGCAAAGGTGAAAGTTATTAGCCTATTTTCTCTTCAGGTCTAATATTAGTTATTCATAAAAAATAGAGGAAATGGGGACAATTTTGTTATTCATTTTCAGATGTAATTCATTTGTAAAAAAATAAATAAATACCTCATTATGGCCACTAGGTGGAGCTGATGATCCACATGCATAAATATTTACTTACCATGTTCATGTGCTCCATCTAGTGGCCATAAAAAGGCATTTTTATGATTTTTTTTTATCTATTTATTTGTACAAATGAATAACATTCAACCTGAGAGGGAAATAGAACATTCAATTAAATTGTATCCCATTCCCACAGAACGAATACCAGCAGTTTTTTTTTGCAATTTATTTTTTTAATACATACACTGCTTAAATGTGGTTTATATAATGTATTCCCTGTACCTTATTTGTTACATGCTTTTATATATTGATGGAATTGAAAAAAATAAAATAAAAAACCTCTGCTGAGAGAAATATGAAGGCCACCAATGCTGCACAGAGATGGGGGAAATGATCCAGAGTACACAGGTTATTGGGTCGCTTTGTATTGCTTACAGATAATCAGCGGCCAATCTGACTAGCAACCATTTTACTTTCCCGTGTGCACATGCTGCTCCATTCTTTCCTTCCTTTTCACATGATTTTACTATTTTTCCTGCATCCCTTTGTCCCCTTATGTGAAAATCTCAATTTGCACAGGTGTCCAGCCATTGTATTTGTTGCCCAGGTCAGTAGATTCAATGACTGCTGCTGCAGTACTGAACCAAAGTCAGCAAAACCCCATTCATTTTAAAGAATGGGAACACATTTGCCGGGAAAGAAGAAAGCCTGGTCACATGACCTGTCAAAGTCACATGACCAAGCTCACTATATGTAACACAATAGCCCTACACATTTCGGGTGCCAAGCCCTCCCTTCATCAGGGTTTATCTGTAACCCGGCAGAGCTGTCAGTTGGGTGCTTGCGGGTTTTTGTTATGTTGGCCTTTTTGGTTTATTTGCCTTTTTTTTTCTTTTTTTTTTTTTTACAGTTTTCTATTGCAAAGCTGGCAAAGTCCACCACCAGATCACTTTGGGGAAAAAAAAAAAATTTTGCTTTGCAATAGTATTACAACTTATACTAGGGTCACACTGCCAGTGCATTTCTCAGCATCAACATGCTGATTTCACCATCTTCACAAACTTCCAAACGGCCTATTGCTCTAAACAGATTGCCTCCAAACTGTGGCTCATGTGCCAGATGTGGTCCTTTGCTTGTCCTTATCCAGCCCTTGGGGCACCATGCAATCCACTGACACCAATGATTTGGCACTATTCCTCCCACTGACGTCAATGATGGGGCACTATTCCTCCCACTGATACCAAGCATGGGGCACTATTCCTCCCACTGGTACCAATGATGGGGCACTATTCCTCTCACTGACACCAATGATGGGACACTATTCCTCCCACTGATACCAATGATGAGGCACTATTCCTCCCAATGATACCAATGATGGGGCACTATTCCTCCTACTGACACCAATGATGGGGCACTATTCCTCCCAATGATACCAATGATGGGGCACTGTTTCTCCCACTGATACCAATGATGGGGCACTGTTCCTCCCACTGATACCAATGATGGGGCACAATTCCTCCCACTGATACCAATGATGGGGCACAATTCCTCCTACTGACACCAATGATGGGGCACTATTCCGCCTACTGACACCAATGATGGGGAACTATTCCTCCCACTGATACCAATGATGGGGCACTATTCCTCCCACTGATTCCAATGATGAGGCACTATTCTTACACTGACATCAATGATGGGGTGCTATTCCTCCAACTGATGCCAATGATGGGACTCTATTCCTCCACTGACACCAATGCTGGGGCACTATCTCTTCCATAGACACCAATGATGGGGCACGATTCCTCCCATAGCAATGGGGCATCATTTCTACATTGAATACTAACAATGAGGCACCATTTCCTCCAATAATTGGGCTCTATTTCTTCCACTAAAACCAATATTCAAGCACTGTTTGCTCTCGCCAACACCACAGCGTTTTCTAATTCCACTGACCACAGTCTGGCCCCTCTAAAGCCTCTAAGACAGTAAACTGGCAGAAAGCTTGAAGACCCCTGCTCTAAACAAATCTTCTCGGGTTATTGATGGCATGATTAAGGCACCTATTCTAAAGACTTTGCAAATAAACTAGTAGACCCATTGGCCATGGTTGGGGGTATGATATTGGAGCCTTGCTAGCTCATTGACTTGAAACAAAAGTACCGTCAGGCCTGTGCCACCCATTTCCACCACTTTTCCATCACTACTCTCCAGCAAGTGTCTACATTTTTTGCAGAACCGATACTACTAGGAACTATCTTAGTCATGGTTGGGCATTTGTTATTGGACCCTTGTTGGCTCTTTGACTTGAAGCCAAGGTTCTTGTTAGGCCTACTCCACCCATTCCACCACTTTTGCATTATTACTCTTCTGTCACAGTCCACATTTTTTGCAGAACCAATACTAACCTGGACTGTCTTAGCCATTGTTGGCCATTTGATACAAGACCCTTGTTGGCTTAAAGCTATGGAGCTGGTCAGGCCTATTCCCCCAATTTCACCACTTTCCCATCATTACTTTACTGTCACAGTCTACTGGGGACTGCCCTAACCATAGTTGGCAATTGTTATTGGACCCTTGTTGGCTTGTTTACTTGAAGCCAAGGTTCCCGCCCAGACTACTCCTGTCACAGTCTACATTTTTGCAGGAACCGATACTACCAGGGACTTGTCTTCTATATATTTCCAAGTTAAGGGCCTATTGGCAGAGAGGATGATGGAATGGTGATCGGGTTGAGGGAACCAAATCAGAGTGGCGATGGCTCAACATAGGAGGAGAAGGTTGTAGGTAAGAACTTCACCCTCTAGCTTTCCCTCTTGAATCACATTGGCTTTAAAAATGTTGACTTCTTTGGTCCTTTATAGGCCTACCCAGTGCATGCTTGACACATTGCTCCTAGCACCACCATTTGCTACTACATCATATATTGGCCATCCAAGTAATGAGATACTCACAGGTTTTGTAGGATGAAACAGCACTAATGTTATTTGCAATCAAAGGCAAATTCCCCCATGTTCCACCTTACAAAACCCACAAGAAACTCAGATTGTTGAAATGTTTCTACATGCTGTGAGTTGATACCTATGCTTCTATGTTTTATGACTGTGTGTCACTACCCCTTCGACAACACCACTAATATATATATATATATATATATATATATATATATATATATATATATATATATATATATATATATATATATATATATATAAATTTAGTTACATTTATAACAGAAATATTTCCACATGCATCATCGCTGCTTCCATTGGTGTTACTACCCTCAACCTTCCGAAGATAAAAATTCCTTTACGTTTCTTACCCGCTTGAATGGTGGTGCTCCTTTGAAAAGTCCCCCAAGAGATGAATTGCTAAAGCGACAAAACAGAAAAAAATTCTGTTAGGGATGCCCCAATGGGAGGAATACATTTTTCCCCATTATTTTGATGGCGAATGTTGGGGGATGAAAAAGGAGCCCCACCCATAATTAAAAAAAAAAACTCCTAAAGCCTTAAAGCTCATTTAGTGAAATTACTGATTCGAAGGGGACATATTCTCTGTCAATGGGGAATTTAGGTCCAGCTTGCAAAAAAATTATGGCACTGCAGAATTTTTGACTTGGTTCATTAATTCCCTATTGATTACTTCCCAATCTGCAAATGCTGGTGGCCTGACCAATATGCTGATCCAATGGCATCATTACATCCTGAGGTATTGATCAACAATGGCTTTGCAGGCCAGAAGAACTGACTTCACTCTTTTTTTATATTTTTTTCCTGACTGCTAAATGTAAAAAAAATGGATTGAATTCAGAAGATCAGCATTACTGTCAGAAAACTAGCATTCTCAGGAGGTGATAAGAAATGGCAGCCAGCTTATTTCTCTCAGTAGAGGCTTTCCTTTGATGGCCATTTTGGATTATGGTATCAAACAAGCGTCAACAGCCTGTTGGGTTGTCCTACCTGTAGCTGCTTCCATCGGTTATTCATTTGTTCAAGCTCACGAGCATTTTCCACAGAAAGGTGAACATCGCAAACGGCTAGCTGATGAGCGAGATCGTTTGCCATCTTGTTTGTGTCTTTTATGGAAGTCATGTCTTCTTTAAATAACTGGAAAATGTAAAAAAAAGTAGAGAATGTGGACAATTCTATAACACTTCTTCGGAATACATTGTTATGTCTCTCTATTATCTTGTGATATCATAACACAACTTTACTATGCCATGTATCACCAGACTCTCAACCAGGATTCCTCCAGAATTTGCTTGGGATTATAGAGGAGGTTAAGGTTTGGTCCAAACCAAATTTTGGCTGTTCATTTACCCGTTGGCTGTTCAGGTAGCTGTTTGACGAGAGTTAATAGTGGCACTACTGCCGCTAATATACATGACAGCTTCCCACAATAGTCATTGGTTGTTAAGGACTAGAGACATGCAGGACGGAAAAAAAAAAATTTTTTCGTTTCAGATTCATTAAGTTAATAATTTTGTTTTGCCACATTCGTTATGTTAGAAGGATTCAGAATTTGTTTCGTATATTTGGATTTTGGTATTATATTAATTTCGGAAAATGTCTATATTCGTTCTATTCTAATACATTTTTTCTATTTTATTCTGTTTTATTTGTTTCTATTCTATTGTATTTTATTCTATTGTATTTAATTTTTTATTCCATTTTATTATAGTATATTCTTTTCTATCCTAATTTATACTATTCTTTTATTTTATGATCTATTCTGTTTTATTCTATCAAACTTTTTCCTATTATTTTCTATTTAATTCTTTCATTCTATAGTTTTTTTCTATTCTATTCTACAAAGGAGCCCAAGTAGGAATCATCATCCTATTTCACTTTTATACCTTATACTGTATTTATTGCAATATGTGTCCATTTTGAGTTCAAATAAATTTTCTAATTAATTTTTGACTTTTTGTTCGTATTAAAATTTTCAACTTTGAATACAGATAATTTGTTATTTCGTTACGTCATTTTGTTTTGTTATAAATTTATTTAATTGTATTCTTTTCCGTTTTACTCAGTTTTAGTTTTTTCTATAATTTTCTATTCTATTCTATAAAGCAGACAAAGTAGGAATCATTAACTTAACTCACTTTTATACTGTATGTATTGCAATATGTGTCCATTTTCAAATACATTTTTTACTTTATCTTTGATTTTGAATTCTCAACTTCAAATAAAATTTTTCAAATTCTTCTATTCTATTCTACAAAGCAGACCAAGTAGGAATCATGATCTTATTTCACTTTTATACCTTATACTGTATTTATTGCAATATGTTTCCATTTCAAATTTATTTTCAAATTAATTCTAATTCAAATTAGAATTTTCGACTTCTAATTCTGAGTTATTTTCCTTAGGTCATTTCATTTTGTTATAATTTATTTCGGATTTGTTTTTTATTTTATATTCTAGTCTGTTTTATTCAGTTTTACTTTTTTTTCCATTCATTTTCTATTCTATGCTATAAAGCAGACCAAGTAGGAATCATTATCTTAACTCACTTTTATACCTTGTACTGTATTTATTGCAAAATGTGTCCATTTTCAAATACATTTTTGACTTCATCTTCGATTTCGAATTTTTGACTTCAAATTAATTTTTCAAATTCAAATACGGATAATTCATTATTTCTTTATGCCATTTTGTTTTGTAATAATTTATTTTAGATTTGTTTTTTATTATGTTTTATTTAGTTTTATTCTTTTCTATAATTTTCTATTCTATTCTACAAAGCAGACCATGTAGGAATCATGATCTTATTTCACTTTTATACCTTATACTGTATTTATTGCAATATATGGTTCCATTTCAAATCCATTCTAATTCATATTTGAATTTTTGACTTCAAATTCATTTTTTGACTTCTAATTCGGATAATTAGTTATTTAGTTACCTCATTTCGTTATTATTTATTTTGGATTTGTTTTTTATTTTATATTCTATTCTGTTTTATTTAGTTTCATTTTTTTCTATCATTTTATATTCTATTCTATAAAGCAGCCCAAATAGAAATCATTATCTTAACTCACTTTTATACCTTATACTGTGTTTATTGCAATTTATTTTCAAATTCATTCATTCTAATTTAAATTTGAGTTGAGACTTCTAATTTGGATAATTTATTTCCTTATGTTATTTCATTTCGTTATAATTGATTTTGGATTCATTTAAATTCGTTACTATCGTGACTCAGAAATTCGGACACATCTGAATCTCAGAATAATGAAAATTTCATCTGAATTTCGATTCGTAACAAAACGATTTGCACATGTTCAATAAGGACATTGACAGGTGCAGGCACCGCCGAGTCCTTAACAACCTGTGGCCTCACCTGCCCCATTCACTTTATTTGACTTAACCTATAAAAATGGCCAGAAATGTTTGTTAACATTTGGCTTCAATGGAGTTTGGATTCGGCACCAAAACTTTGGTCACCAAACTCTGTTTGAACCAAACCCGGTAATGTTTGGCTCATCTCTACTAGGAATTTCTAGAGCAGTGGTAGATCAATCTCCTGCTTTCATAGTGGTAGAACCAATGTTAGTCAACAGAGCCAGTGGTTTGGGGCCAGTGGAGCTTCCCAAGTCTTTTATCTTCTGTGTACAAAAGAGTCCCTTTTAAGGTGTCCAAATCACTGTGATGTGGACCCTTCCTATTGGCTGTCCAACAGCGGAATCTCTCAGGATCTCAGGATCCATAGGAGATGTCAGCAAAAGACGGGCATGCAGGTCTCCAGTGCTGGATTACTGATTCTTCTCCCACAGAATCAGTGAGGGATATGAATGGAACATGAGCAGACTTAGGTGAGTCTAAGATGCTTCAGAAGGTTAAAAAAATAAAAAATAAATGCTGCAAGGGTGAAACAGGGGGTTAGCAGGTAGTATTTGCAGAGGAGGGGGGAGGGGATAATTTTCATGAAGACTAAGTAACCATTGACACCAATGATCTTTATAATTTACTATAAAAGGGAAGCATTCTTCCCGTTGACCCCCAATCAAAGAGGTCACCTCTCATGCTAATCATCAATATAGTGAGGTCATCCTCCACTGACCAGAAAGTGGCGCTACACTGAGCAGCAACATCAACAATTCCGCTGACTTCATCAGTAGCCTTCAATGCAAAGAGGCACTATTTCAATGACTTGACTAACTGGACTATGCCAATGGCTTGACGGACTTGACTATGCCAATGACTTGACAGACTTGACTATGTCAATGACTGGACCGACTTGACTATGCCAATGACTGGACCGACTTGACTATGCCAATGACTTGACCGACTTGACTATGCCAATGACTTGACCAACTTGACTATGTCAATGACTTGACCAACTTGACTATGCCAATGACTTGACCAACTTCACTATGCCAATGACTTGACCAACTTCACTATTCCAATTACTTTAATAATTTATAATTTACCAATCACTCTAATGTACCATGAACTGTAGATATTTTTAGCAGCGGTTCTCTGAGACATGTAATGGGCTGGGTATTACCTTTGTAGCCTGAATGTGCTCTGGTAGGGAATCAATGAACAAGTCTCCAATGGGTTCCCAAGTTGTTTGCACACTCTCTGCTTGTTGAAGTGCATCGGCAGCCTCTTTCATAGAGACTTCCAAGTCCTGAAGCTGTTCCAATGTTCTTTCCAGATGGCGTTGTTGGTCTAAACCACGGGCAGTCAGCCTGTCCCAAAGCTCACTGGCTACATTTGCTTGCTTCCAAAGTAAACGACTAAGGTTCTGGGAGCGATTTTTCGGAGACGCATCTAGGAGGCAAAAGGTTGAAACAAATAGGCATGGAACCTGGGAAACCGGTTACAAAAGTAAATGCACCTTAAGAAGCCCATAACCGTTGGAATTCATCCAAGTCCAAGTCATACAGGACACAAGCCCTGATGAGGAAGAGGGCTGTGGGAGTGTCTGGACCCCCAAAACGCATTGGGCTTTCTTAAAAAAATATATACTGCTGTCGAACCCAAGACATTTGGCTCCACAAAGGACTTCACTTTTTATTTTATTTTTCCCCCAAACAACGAGTTTATTGGTAATTAAAGTAACAAAGCTTACAGTTTCAATGTACATAGGACAAATAAAAAGAAAATAAAGATTACAAAGCTAAATACAGTATATCTGTATCATTCACATTACTTTTCGCCAAATAAAGTGTAAAGTTGCCCGATCAACCCTCAATATGGGCATACAATGCATCCACCGGGGGGGGGGTTTCAGGAGAACACAACAGCACCAATGGGTTACACCCCGTATTGGTATAACTCTATATTAACATTCACCGCACCCCCTGCCCATCCTCCACCCTGTCATACAACTAAACATGCCACCTGCGTACTCGATAGAGTACAACTGGAGTAGTCCGCTCACTGTATCCCTACATCCCTACCAGGTGGCATAATGTAATCTGGCAAGGCTAGTCTGTGCAAGTGTGCGGGCTATTGAGCCACCTGTCCCAGATCTTCTTCTACTTGTTAGGGCACCCCCTGTGTGCGTATATTAATTTTTTTCAGTGGTAATGGTAGATTCACCTCTGCTATTCATGCCCTGACCGTGGGAGGAGCGGTGCGCAACCATAGTTTAGCAATCAGCTTCCTAGCACTAAACAGGGCCTCTTGTAAAAAAACAGTAAGGAATTGGTCGGCTGGAGCCTCTGAAAAAAAGCCCAAAAGACAGGCTTTAGGATCTAGTTGTAAAGGGGAGCTAATATGGTCATGTAGGAACTGAATGACCTGTGACCAAAAGGCATAGACGTCCGGGCAGGTCCACAGTAAGTGGTAGAATGTACATGGGTGGCCCTCACACCACAGGCATCGCGGATCTTGAGAGGCTTTGTATTTACAGATTCTTGCTGATTCTTGAGGTATGACTTGTTATGTACAATGTATAGTTGGGTCAGCTGATCTGACAACCTGGGGGAAACCTGTTTAACGTTTACAAGGACCTCCTCCCAATCCTCATTCTCCAGCGGGCCAACCTCCCCTTCCCACCTATGCTTTGCTACATCAACCATTCTGGACACCGAATGTGCTCTAAGAAGGTTATATGCGGTGGATATCAGCTTAGAGGGGTCCTCCCCAACTATAACGCCTACCAGGGACAACTCCTGGGGGCTTGGGAACCCCTCCGCATATTGAGCCCGGAGGGCCTAGGACAGCTACTCATAGCGGAAAACCATATTCAAAGGTATCCCAAATTCCCCCTGCAGCGCCTGAAAGCTACGTATACCCAGAGGAGTAATTACCTGGTGCAGGTACACTATGGCCCTGGAAGCCCACAATCCTATTCCCGGCAACAATTGGAGCTCCGCCAGTTGAGGGTTGTGCCATAAGGGGGTCTGAGAGTGTACCCAGTCTGCCCCAGTCTGTCATCTTCTGAGCTATTTCCCATATACGCCTATGTTGTTCCAGTAAGAGACTACGGTCCTTCCCTTTCCTACTAGTCTCCCTCCCCCATAAAACCTGAAGGTGGGAGTAGGCATAACTGTACGGTCTCCTGCATGTCAGTGCTTGGTATCTGGGTCCGTCCGATTTGTTTAGGTGGAAAAAATGGGAGAGCTGGGCTGCAATATAGTAGGAGTGGAAATCAGGAAATCAGTGGGATTTTTGAGGGTGTTCCAGGCCAGTTTGTGTCTCCCTGAGCCCCACATAAAAGTATTAAGGATAGTGTCCTGTGTTTTGAAATTTTTTAGGGGAATTATGATTGGTGAGTGCCAAGATTTGTAAAGAAACTTGGGCAGCAGAATCATTTTTACTAAATTGATCCTTCCCATTACTCTTACTCTACTAAGGGGAGTCTGGCCCAGGATTGGGTCTTGGTTTTTAAGTAGATCAGTGGCTCTATATTATTGGAGAGGTAATCTAGGGGCTCCCTGGTGACCTGGATACCCAGGTACTGAATGGTGGACACCCTTCGCAATGGGAGAGAAGCTGCGTCTCGCGTTGGTGGACACAGGTCTAGGGGCAGGATCTTAGTCCAATTTATACGAAAAACCGAGTGTTTACCGAATTCTTCAATGGTCCTCGTCCTCCAGGTACAGGAGCATGTCGTTCGTATACATGCTCAGTGTCTCCACCAGGGAACCCATCCGGAGTCCTTTAATGTTTACATTCGCTCTGAGGGATGCAGCGAGCGGCTCCATGGCCAGGGCGTACAGAATCGGGGGTTAATGGACACCCCTGCCTAGTCCCCCGCCCAAGGGGCAGGGGGGCAGACAACTGCCTGTTCACCGCTACTCGGGCCTCCGGGGAAAAAAATACCACTCTAACCCACTTTATGAAGTTGGGGCCAAACCCGAAACGCCTAAGGCATTCCCACAAATAATCCCACTCTACGGAGTTGAATGCCTTAGCCGCATCCAACGCTATCACGGCCCTGGTACCTGCGGTCTCATGGCAAGCTTGCAAATTCATGTGTAGTCTGCATATATTCATTGCCGTGTTCTTATCAGGCATAAACCCCGTTTGGTCTGGGTGGATTAGGGATAGAATAAGCGGATTTAACCAGGTCACCAATATTTTGGCCAATATTTTTATATCCACCTGGAGCAAAGAGATCGGGCGGTACGAGTCGGGAAGGTGTGGGTTTTTTCCTGGTTTCGGGAGTACAATGATCGTCGCTTGATGGAGAGTATCGGGAAGGGACTCAGAATCAAACAAGTAATTGTACAAATTAAGAAGCTCTGGGGCTAACACCTCAGAGTAGTTTGCATAAAAGTCTAACGGTAACACATCTTGCCCAGGGGCCTAGGAAGCCACCAGGGACGATAATGCTACCTCAACCTCTTCACTAGTAATAGGGGCCTCTAACTCTGTGGCCTGGACTTCAGATAGTTGCAGGAATGGCACTTCCTGTAAAAACGCCCGAGTCTCCTGAGCTGTAACCTCCACACGGGAGGTGTACAAGCAGTGGCGTAACTAGAACCTTCAGGGCCCCGATGCAGGAAACCATGGCGGGCCATGTACCATCAAATGTCACTACTGTGCCCATCAAACTCTGCCGCTGTGCCCAAATGCCACCGCTGTGCCCATCAAATGCCACCGCTGTGCCCATCAAATGCCGCCACTGTGCCCATCAAATGCTGCTACTGTGCCCATCAAATGCTGCCACTGTGCCCATCAAATGCTACCACTGTGCCCATCAAATGGTGCTACTGTGCCCATCAAATGCTGCCACTGTGAATCCCCACTGCCCGCTCACTGTCTGACCGCCACTCACCCTGTCTTGGGTAACGGCCATGAGCGGGGTCCTCCATGCAGCTACTGCCATCCTCATCTCCTGTCCTCTCCTCCTAATGGGCGTCCAAAAGCTGTGTCTATCATTTCAGCCAATCAAGTGATGGGTAAAAGACCCGCACACCTGATTGGTGGAGAGGCGGTTCAGTGTTAGGAAAGTGAATATTAATTCACTTTTCTAACACACCTGGCTGGGTAGACTGTGAGCATCAAGCATGGCGCTCGCAGTTCACCTATTTTGAAGTCTATTATAGCCCATGGCTCTAATCAGGCGCTACAAAAACACCCCCCGCCGCTGTAATTCAGGCACCCGGCACCCCAAAAGGAACCAGACACCTAAATATGGGGGTGGCAGCGGTGGCCATGGATAGATTCATGCTATGCTATGCATGAATCTATCCATTGGTCATAGAGGGGGTGGAACCTGTGCACCCTTTTGGATGCACCGCCACTGATAAACACATGCGCACACACACATGCATACATACACATACATATATGAACACACACACACACATACATACATGCATGCTCTCACACACACATACAAGCATGTTCACACACACACATATAAGCATGCTCACACACACTCACACACATACAAGCATGCTCACACGTACACACACAAGCATGCTCACACACACACACACACACATTAATGCTCACACACACACACACATACATGCTCACACACACACACACATACAAGCATGCTCACGCACACAGATATAAGCATGCACGCACACAGATACAAGCATGCTCGCACACACACACATGCATGCTCACACACACATACATGCATGCTCACACACATACATGCATGCTCACACACATACATGCTCACACACACACACATACATGCTCACACACACACACACACACACGCACACACACACACATACAAGCATGCTCACACACACACACACACACACATACACACACATACAAGCATGCACACACAAGCATGCTCACACACATGCACACACAAGCATGCTCACACACACATACAAGCATGCTCACACACACATACAAGCATGTGTGTGTGTGTATGTGAGTGTGTGTGTGTGTGTGTGTGTGTGTGCGAGCATGCTTGTGTGTGCATGTGTGTGCACACACACATACATAAAAGCATTTTCACACACACACACACACACACACACACACAAGCATGTTCACTCATACAAGCATGCTCACACACACACACACATAAAAGCATGTTCACTCATACAAGCATGCTCACACACACACACATAAAAGCATGTTCACTCATACAAGCATGCTCACACACACGCATACAAGCATGTTCACTCATACAAGCATGCTCACACACACACACATACAAGCATGTTCACTCATACAAGCATGCTCACACACACACACATACAAGCATGTTCACTCATACAAGCATGCTCACACACACACATACAAGCATGTTCACTCATACAAGCATGCTCACACACACACATACAAGCATGTTCACTCATACAAGCATGCTCACACACACACATACAATCACAAATACAGTAGATAGGCTTATTTAAAAAAAACAGCAGACATTTACCTCTTCCTGGCGGGTACTGCACTCTAGGGGGAGACAAAGAGCACACACTGCTTTCACTAAGCCTAATGTGAGGAGCTGCCGCACAGTGCCGATTTCAGTCCGGCTGATGATTGTGAGCTCCTCTCAGCCTTCCCTCCTATCGCAGAAGTACAGGGGGCCCTCGGGCCCCCTGCAGCAAGGGGCCCGGTCGCCATGGCGATCTTGGCGACCCCTATAATTCCGCCACTGTGTACAAGTCTGCTTAGTATTTCCAAAACATCACGCCAATGGCTACCGGGTCTGAGATGAGAATATTACTCTCATATAATAGGGAGACCACCACTGGCGGCCTAGCATCCTGATGAGCCAGGTACGCCAGGAGTTTACCCGCCCTCTCACCTTGTTCAAAAATACGTTGTGTCGAGAAAAAGTGTTTCCGCCTGGCATGCTCGAAGTGCAGTTGGTCTAATAAGCATGTTTGGCATTTAAGAGCCGAGGCATTTGCCATTGTGGGGTTTGAGACAAAAGCACATGTCACAGATTCAAATTTTTCCGATGCCTGCTGTTCAAACACTTTGGAGGTTCCTTTTAATCTGTTAATCCGCCTAGTTAGTGTAGAGTGTGCAGTCAACTTAAATGCCTCCCATATTGCACCCCCCAATGCCGTACCCCTATTGGTGTCAAAGAAATAGCGTCATTCCCCCGCTATGTCATCCTGTTCCCTCAGTGCTGTCAGCCAGAAGGGGTTGAGGCGCCAGATGTGGGGTCCCGTCTGTGGAGCAAGTTGGATAGTAGCCCAGCAGGGAGCATGATCTGACAAAGATCTAGCATGGTAGCCCGCCTCCTCCAGCTGAGGGAGCAGGATATCTGAAACCAAGATGTAATCTATATGGGACATGGTAGAGTGTGTTGCTGAGAAGCATGAGAATACCAGGGCGTCAGGATCTTTATATTGCCACGCATCAGTCAGGGAGATCTTGGTAAGGGTGTGACCCAGTCTGGACACAGTTGGGAGTGTCGGGTCTGGGCTACGGTGCAGTCTGTCCATACTCGGGTTCAGGGCCATGTTAAAGTCCCCAAGCCAAATGGCTGGGGTATTTGGATGTTGTGCCATGTATGATAATCCCTCGGTTACCAGGCTAGCAGAGTACGGGGGTGGTATGTACAGGGCTACAATTAGATACTGTCTACCATATACAGTGCAATGCATGAAAATGAACCGGCCCTGGGGATCCGTCCTGATGGATATCAAGCTGAAGTATAGCGTTTTAGCCACCAAGATAGACATGCCCCGAGAATACGGGGTGTGAGTCGCATGGTATGCCCATCCAACCCAAGGACGCCTCAACGCCAGCTGAAGCTGGCCGGTAAGATGCGTCTCAATCAGCACTATAATATCTGCCCTATAAGATTTTAGGCAACCAAATATCGCCGTGCATTTAAGTTTGTCCCTAATCCCTCGGACGTTCCACGTCAGAAATGTAATGGTGGCCATAGGTTAGTTGCATACGTTCTAACAACCAGGATGAGCGGACCGATCCCCAGGGCATGACCCCCCCCCCCAGACCCCCCGGACACATACACAGACCCCAACATATGATGCAAAAACTCTGCCCTATGTACCATAAACTCATAAACATAGAACCATAACAAGAAAAACCCTCTTAACCAACTCCAACTACTCCCCCCTCCCCCCACCCAGCCCTCAGCTTACACAACTTTGCTGGAGCATTCATCCCCGAACTTCCAAACAGTCGTTTTTTTCCCCATGCATTGATGGAGTTTAAGATGGCTTCCACACCCGCTCAATCTACCCACCTATGCATGCAGCATACACGGTATCTGTCCAATCAGGAGGTGATCACTCCCTGTATTGGTCACAGATGCAGGTCCACTGAGCTTAAATGAGCTAAGGGGCTCACGGCCCCCGCCCTCGGTGTATAATGAGAGTATATTGTATAAGCAATCGTCCATTTACAAACATAAGTGGGGTGGAATCCCCCACCTGCATTAGAACCGGGAGCCATAAAATACAGGGTGTGTAGCCAGCTGCACTGGATAGTAGGGCAGTCATTTTACCGGGCCAACGATCTCCACTCTCCCAAGGCCCCGTCAATTAGACCCCAGGGAAACATATCAAAGGTACCCCTGGTCTGTTAACAGGGGCTCCTGTCCATACGGGTCTGCAGGCCACTTGAAAGTATAGTCTCCAGAGTGTCCATTAAACATGGTCTTAATAGTAGCTTTTACCCCAGACGTTACAACAACCAAGGCCTCATCCAAACGATTGACTGATAATGGAGAGGGGGTCAACCCAACATAGGCAACAGTTAGTAACACATCTTACCCCCGAAGTGTGTCTGGTACAGTCCTCTACTGTCCATACGGGTCTGCAGGCCACTTGAAAACATAGTCCCAAGATTGTCCGTTAAACATGGTCTTAATAATAGCCTGCTCCCCAGATGTTACAACTGTTAGGGCCTTATCCAAAATGACTGGCTGATAATTGGGAGGGGGTCAACCCAGCATAGGCAACATTTAGTATTACAACTTACCCCCGTGGTGTGTCTGGTGTAGTCCTCCATTATGCCGGATGGTTTCTTTCAGCCTCCCTCCGATCCAGCCACTCTGCTGCTTGTGCCGCATCATCAAAAAAGTGTGCCCGGTCCTCTACCATAATGCGGAGCCTCACTGGGAACATCATGGAATATAATTTAAATGGTGAGCTCTTAGCCGCCGTTTGACATCCACGAAGCGGGCCCTTTGATTTTGGACCTCCGCCGAGAAATCAGGAAATACCATTAAATGTCCCGTCTGGAAGGGAATGTTGCCCTTCTCCCTACTCAGGCGCAGGATAGTGTCACGGTCCCGAAAATTTAGCAACTTAGCAATAAACGTGCGTGGCGGTGCTCCCTCAGGTAGGCGTCTCGCGGGCATGCGGTGCGCCCGCTCCACCACGAACGATGCAGAAAATGCCTCCCTGCCATATGTTTTGATCAGCAGGGTTTCCAAGAAGGTAGGTGGATAAGGGCCCTTGGCACCCTGCGGCAAACCTATGAATCGGAGGTTCGATCTGCGGGTTCTATTTTCCAGGTCATCATGTTTCTGGGCCAGGAGCTGTAGTTGGCGCCGTACCTCCTCGTGGGAGTGCTGGAGCGGATGCAACACGTCCTCCCCCTGGCTAATCCTGTAATCCGTCTCCTTGACACGGTCCCTGAGTTTAGTCATGTCCTGCCTGATAAGGGAGATATCCACCCTTATCTCCTCAATTTTCAAGGTCAAGGAGGACTGACACGTTGATATAGCCTCCAACACCTTGGCAGAGTCGTTCGCCGCTGGCTGGTGTGGGGGGGGTCACCATCTTGTCCCTCGTCCCTATCTTGCCTTCGGTATTTGTTCAGGGAGGACACGGCAGTGCTGTTTCTTTTTGGCGGAGACATTGCGTACTTGTTTCCAGAGTCCCGGACCGTCAAGCCTGGGTATTTTTCAGTCGTCACTGGCTCACAGGATGTCTGTGCAGGATACACCGAGAGCTCAGCTCAGCTCACATGCGACCTACTCCATCACCGTCCAGGCCACGCCTCCTAAAGGACTTTATTTTTACTGGTAAATTTTTTTTATATCCACTGCCTCACCTCACCTCCCAAAAGGGGTTTCAACCCTTCACTTCTCAATACATAAATACAAAAAAAGATTAGTATAATATGGTTTGACTTGCCTGATTTACTTATGCCCCATGCCTGAACACCATTCATTATACACTAACCTTTGGTCAATGCAGATGTGTCCTCCTCTGCATCTTGGAAGGGATGCTGGGTGAGGAAGGCTTGAGCCGACTCAAGAATCGAGTATATGTATGGACCCCGTGCTTTCACCTCCTCAATAAACAGCTAAAAAGTTATAGAATATAAATCAATACACACAGGATAAACACACATAACTATTACCATAGATATACAAAATTTAAGCCAAGGTTCCTGTCAGGCCTACTCCATCCATTCCACCACTATACCATCATTACTCTCCTGTCGCAGTCTACATTTTTTGTAGGATCGGATACTGGGACTGTCTTCTTGGCAAGGTAGGGGCTTGATGACTCCCTTGTTGGCATGTTGATTTGAAGCCAAGGTTCCTGTCTGGTCTACTCCAGCAATTCCACCTCTTTGCCATCACAGTCCCCATTTTTTGCGGGAACCAATGCCATCAGAGACTGTCTATATTATCGTGGCAAGTTAAGGGCTTAATGGCAGAGAGTATAATGTAATGGTGATCAGGTTGAGAGAACCAAATCAGAGGGTCATGTGTATAATAGACTTTCTACGTATATTGACCTGATTTATTTTGAAGATATGTTCTAATGATATGAAACTGAATAAGATCTTACCAGATGTTTATCTTTGGCCTGCTGCACTGCCGATAAGTCACCACGGAGAGGCAGCTGGACTGACAGTTCTTCATCTTTCGCCCCTAGCCAATCTATGATCTCTTGAAGTGGAGGCTGCAGCTTGAGGGTAGGATCTGCAAATGCTTCCAGACGTGCCCTGAGGAAACAAAAGAAAAATATTGGTATAAAAAAAACAATAGTACAGGTTGGATATTAGCACAAGCACCAGTGTGGTATTCACCAGTCAGTTAATGGCTTAGAAACAAGTGATATATATATATATATATATATATATACACACACACACACACACACACACACACACACACACACACACACACACACACACACCCCTTGAAATATTTGTATATAACGCAGAATCTCAAAGCTATGTATAAACCCACAGTAAAAATGCAAACAAAAAGTGGAAGTTCTTTGACTCTATTAACACCACCGTTAAGGGCATCCCATTATTCTACAACCTCATAGTAAACGAAAGGTCTTTTGACAAAACCATCTTCATAAATACATGGGAATTACCATAGGAAAGCCCTCAAAATGGGCTTTGGCTTTAAAACGGAATTATACTCTTTCATATATATTTTGTCCCCCCCCCCCCCAAGCACCTAAGCAGCTCAGTAAGCCGATTGGAGAGTCTGTGCTTTGGCAAAAAAATTTACCAGTGGTGAAAGCTATAATTTTGTGGCAAAATCTATTTCACCAAGGATGTAAATAAAGTCGGCAATAGTCCTTTTTCACAACTCTTTCCTCAAATGGTAGCCTACAGTGAATTTCACAACCCAAGGGCCATGTGTCCTCAACTTGTGGTCTACAGTGAATGCTACAACCCAAGGCCTGTGTTTCCTCAACTGGTGGTCTACAGTGAATTCCCCAACCCAAGAGCCATATTTTATCAACTGGTGGTCTACAGGGAATCCCACAACCCAAGGGAATTTCACAAGCTAAGGGCCATGTTTTCTCAACTGGTGGCCTACAGACAATTCCACAACCCCAGGGACATGTTTTCTCAACTAGTAACCTACAGTGAACTTCACAACCCAAGGGCCATGTTTTCTCAACTGGTGGTCTACAGCGAATTCCACAACCTAAGTGCTGTGTTTACTCAAATAGTTGCCTTCAGCTAATTTTACAACCCAATAGCTGTACTTCCTCAACTGGTGGTCTACAGTGAATTCTGCAACCCAAGGACCATGCCGTTAACCCAGTTGCCAGATCAGGGGACTGTTAGCTTTGCAGGCAAACAGCAGCAAAGCCCAACCGAATTCCACCAGCTTAATACAGGAGCATGTTTCTCACATATGTTTCACAATTAGGCCTAGTCAGGAACCATTATCACTGTACTACACATTTTGCAAGACCTTGCATCTCCCTGTTGCTTCCAAGTCTGGCCCCTAGGCTAGTCCTGTGCCCTAGTCCTATTGAATGCATCATGGAACCTTTCTGACCACTACCTACCCACCTAGACCTGATCTGGCTGCTAATTACACTTTACTCAGGCTTAGGCTGTGCTTAATAAAGTTGCTTATTCAGTCCTGCTAAATCATATCCTTCTTTACTCTAGCCTGGCTGCCTGCAGCCACTTACAAAGGCTCAAGGGGATACAGCCAAGAGGAGCTTGGATGTCAATGCTTATTGAAGAGATTGGTAAAGATAAAGATAACAAGCTCTGGTAAGGCAGCTGACATGCAACTTCTGTTTCAATATGTTTATTGGAAATTTTAGAAAACATAATATGCTCATTAAACACCCCCGCAGGGGCTACAAAACATAAATAGTAATTCAAAGGGCAAACTATCACAATTAACAGATAGCATAATGTAGCTAGGGGAAGTATCAAGGTTGGCTACAGTATAAAATATCCTATCCCCTTTATCGTCTCTGAAAGGGAAGCCCTTCTCCAGTCACCCCCTTCCATGGGGGCAGCAGTGATTGCTAAGGAAGTTAGAGACTATAAAGAAAAGTGAAAAGAGATAAGAGACAAGAGAAAGAAGGTCGGAGAAAATAGGGGGGGAATGGACGGGGAAACTCAGACAGGGACGCCCCACCGAGGGGAGTTAGACCAGGCCTAGGCATGCAGCTTGGAGTGAAGGGAACTCATAAGAGATCCACGGCTCCCAGATTTTGAGAAATTTAGCGCGTGAATTGTGCACAATGCTGGACATGCGTTCCTGAAGTAGCATAGCAGTCATACGTGTCTTCACCCCTTGAAAATCTACCTGCTGGGTCTTCCAGGCCTGTGCAATGGTCTGTTTGGCAGCTATAAAGAGGTAGGTGGCCAGCTTCTGCTGAGGACCTCGCAAGCCTGGTATTGGACAATGTAGTAGAGCTAGCCTGGCATCCCGTCAGACTGTTAGATGAAAGAGTGTCTGCAGCAAGCCAAAAACCCTAGACCCAAACCCCACCAGCCCTGGGCAGGACCACCATATGTGTATAACATCACCCCACTGTCCACAGTTGCGAAAGCATCTGTCAGTACTTCCAGGGAAGGCCTGAGCTGTGCGGGCCGGTACCCAGTACCAGCGGAATAGTACTTTGTATGCTGCTTCTAGGGTATTCGTATTAAACGAGCATTTGGCTACCATTTTCCAGGCCTTACTCCAGTCTTCTAAATCTATTGGGGCCTGCAGGTCCCTTTCCCATTGGGCCATGTAGGAGAGGGGTGCTGATGGCAGGCGTCCATTTAGGGATGCATAGATAGCCGAGATAAGGCCTGGGGACCCAGGGGTGTGTTGGCATGCGTGCTCCAAAAAGTTTTTTTAAATGGGTAGGTAGACGTGCGACGCAAGGCTGCAATCCAGTGTTTCAAATGAATGAAACGATACTGCTCACTAGCCGGTGCACCATGCGTTTCTCGAATAGTCTCCCAGGAGGGGAAGAGGCGTGAGGAAAGAAAATTTTGAACTCGTAGGTAGCCATGTGAGGGCCACCAAGAGAATGCCTGGGATTCCTCCAGGCCTGGTGGGAAAAGAGGATTGTGAGTGATGGGGAGCAGGGGTATAAAGGGGGACATCAAGTTACCAGAGAAGGGGACCGAGTCCCAAATCTGCAGACCATGTAGTAGCATTGGGCTCAAAGGGGGGGGGGGGGGCGTAGTTTCTGGGGGAGCCAGAGCAGTGCTTGGGGCGAACACGGGTCGCAATTAGGCACCTCCAGAAGCACCCACAAGGGAACATCCGTGGTTATGTGGAGCATGGACAACGGGGAGATCTGCGCCGCGGTGTAGTACTTAGAGATGTTGGGGACCCCCAGGCCCCCCTGTAGCCTATGGGTGAAAAGGGTCGCTCTTGGTACCCTAGGGCGTTTATTCGCCCAGATAAATTGGAGGATCCTATTCTGCAGGAGTCGAAGGAAGAAGGTGGGTACTCGGACAGGCAGAGTGTGAAAGTAGTAAAGGACTTTGGGCAAGATCGTCATTTTAGCTGCCGAGATCCTGCCAACCCATGAAAGAGTGGGAAATTGGCAAGCATGCATAAGGGTGCCGACATGCAACTTCAAAAAAGTGAATAAAAAAAATGTGAATAAGGGGAACCTAGCACACCTTGCCCATTAGCCTTGATAATGGAGAAAATTGATTTTCAAGCATTGCATACCATTGACTTCAATAGGGTTCCTATTAAAGTTCACAATTTGCGTATTTATTGGTTCTACAGGGTAACACTTATCGGAATCTAGAATAAGGGTTTGGTATGGATTCCTAGAAGGATACCACATTGTGTTTTTATTTATTTTTTGCTTGTTCTACAAGAACCAATGACTGAGCAGCCACCAGCATCCTAGCAACCAGTGAGGTCTTCAATTGCTGGGATGCAGGCAGCCAACCCAAACAACATCCTTGACTCCTAAGGCACATAAAATGTTCTGTGCGGCCACTATTGTCCCATTAAAATACGAAATTTGCATATTTTTAGGTATGTTTTCCGAAAGTGCCCACAAGGAGATTCTTCCTTTGCTGCTTTATACTGACTTATTCCTGGATAACCCAACATGGGTCTGTGTTGAAACCAAGCAGTCACCAGCATCCTAGCAACCGGCAAGGTCATCAGTTAGTAGGAAGCAGTCAGGCAGCCCAAACAACTTCCTTGGTTCCTAGAGCACATGCTTCCAAGCAATCAAAGATGCTGCACGGTCACTTGTGTCCCAAAGTTTGCAATTTGCGAATATTTAGGCGCATTTTGCCAAAAGCGTTTGTGAATGGAACCCAAAGGAGATTCGACTATCACTTTTGCATACTGACTTATTCCTGGATAACCCAACATGGGTCTATGTTGAAACCAAGCGGTCGCCAGCACCCTAGCAACCGATGAGGTCATCAGTTGTTAGGATGCAGTTGGACAGCCAAAAACAATGTCTTTGGTTCCTATGGCGCATGCTCCCAAGCAATCAAAGATGCTGTATGGCCACTTGTGTCTCAAAGTTCCCAATTTGCGTATTTTTAGGCGCGTTCGCTGAAAAAGTGCCCACAATTGGAGCCCAAAGAGATTTGCCCATCGCTGTTTGATACTGACTTATGCCTGAATAACCTAACATGGGTCTGTGTTGAAACCTAGAGGTCGCCAGCATCCTAGCAACCAATAGAGTCATCGGCTCCTAGGATGCAGTCGGTCTTCCCAAACATCATCCTTGGCTCCTAGGGCGCATGCTTCCAGGCAAAGATGCTGTAGGGCCACTTGTGTCCCAAAGTTTGCAATTTGCATATTTTTAGACGTGTTTGCCAAAAGTGCATGGAACACAAGGAGATTAGACCATTACTGTTTGATATGGACTTATCCCTGGATAACCCAACATGGGTCTGTGCTGAAACCTAGAGTTCGCCAGCATCCTAGCAACCAATGAGGTCTTCGGTTCCTAGGATGCAGTCGGCCTTCCCAAACATCATCCTTGGCTCCTAGGGCGCATGCTTCCAAGCAAAGATGCTGTAGGGCCACTTGTGTCCCAAAGTTTGCAATTTGCATATTTTTAGACGTGTTTGCCGAAAGTGCATGGAACCCAAGGAGATTAGACCATTACTGTTTGATATGGACTTATCCCTGGACAACCCAACATGGGTCTGTGTTGAAACATTCCGATACGGTTAGCTCTTTGTTCTCTTGACATGTCGCCATCCACTCAACAGAACAGGAGGGGAATGTAGAAAACTTGATACAATGTCTGCCAAGAATAAGATCCAGAGACACGACGAGATTGGAAGGAAGACACAGCCGGTATTCCCCCCCGGGAGCAAATATGGAAGGAGGATTATCTTGTTTAATTTATCCTCCAGGGTGTTGAATGCGCCTTATTATCACAATGACTCAAGTTTTCCCTCCTTCTTGCTGTTTTAATTTTGCTCGATATTGGATATAAATAAGTTTGGGAGATCATTAACATTTATGAGACATTAGATTGGAAATCTTGACATAGAGAGAGCGAGCAGCCGGAATGTTCTGCATCCTTGTGGGATATCATTTGAAGATTTGTCTTATATTGAAGATTTAGAATTCAGAAAGGGGTATTGATTCAACTAAAGGCATACACAGAATTCACATGAGGTCAAGATCGGATTTGTTCCTTATTCAGTCATCGGCTTATGGTTTATATTTATAAAAAAAAAAAAACACATGTAAAAATTCAAGTACGGATAGCCTGGAAGAGCCCAATTTATATTAAAGTCTTTCACGTTAATATACAGCATCTCACAAAAGGGAGTACACTGTAAATATTTTATTCTATCTTTTCATGTGACAACACTGGAGAAATGACACTTGGCTACAATGTAAAGTAGTGAGTGTACAGCTTGTATAACAGTGTAAATTTGCCGTCCCCTCAAAATAACTCAACACACAGCCATTAATGTCTAAACCGCTGGCAACAAAAGTCAGTACACCCCTAAGTGAAAATGTCCAAATTGGGCCCAATTAGCCATTTTCCCTCCCCAATGTCATATGACTCCTTAGTATTGCAAGGTCTCAGCTGTGTAAAATTCGGTGTTCGCTCTCACTCTTTCATACTGGTCACTGGAAGTTCAACATGGTACCTTATGGCAAAGAACTCTTTGAGGATCTGAAGAAAGCAATTGTTGCTCTACATAAAGATGGCCTAGGCTATAAGAAGATTGCCAAGACCCTGAAACTGAGCTGCAGCACGTGGCCAAAACCATACAGTGGTTTAACAGGACAGGTTCCACTCAGAACAGGCCTCACCAAGGTCCACCAAAGAAGTTGAAGTCACGTGCTCAGCATCATATCCAGAGGTTGTCTTTGGGAAATAGACGTATGAGTGCTGCCAGCATTGCTGCAGAGGTTGAAGGGGCGAGGTGGGGGGGGGGGGGGTCCAGCCTGTCAGTGCTCAGACCATACGCGGCACACTGCATCAAATTGGTCTGCATGGCTGTCGTCCCAGAAGGAAGCCTCTTCTAAATATGATGCACGAAAAAGCCCACAAACAGCTTGCTGAAGACAAGCAGACTAAGGACATGGATTACTGGAACCATGTCCTGTGGTCTGATGAGACCAAGATCAACTTATTTGGTTCAGATGGTGTCAAGCGTGTGTGGCAGCAACCAGGTGAGGAGTACAAAGACAATTGTGTCTTGCCTACAGTCAAGCATGGTGGTGGAAGTGTCACGGTCTGGGGCTGCATGAGTGCTGCCAGCACTGGGGAGCTACAGTTGCCAACATACTGTGACATACTGAAGCAGAAAATGAACCCCTCCCTGGGCCACAGGGCAGTATTCTAACATAATAATGACCCAAAAACACCTCCAAGACGACCACTGCCTTTCTAAAAAAGCTGAGGGTAAAGGTGATGGACTGGCCAAGCATGTCTCCAGACCTAAACCCTATTGAGCATCTAAATTAATAAGTGGTGTTGCGCTCCAAATAGATAATCAGTGAATAGATATATAAATAAATAAACTGGATAAATTATCTTAGTATCAATAAATAAATAAATAAATAAAATAAATGAATTACATAAAATAGCTAGGTGCCTGTGAATGCATAAGTGCTCAAAAGACTCCGGATAATATATATATCCACTCCAAATTGATTAGATCAAGATGTGCACCTTCACGGTGCTAGCGATATCCAGTCAAGTGCAATGTGAACAATCAGTAATCCACACATAAAAGCAAAAAATTTAAGTGAAAAACGTGCAACATAAAATAATAATAAATAAATGCAATGCAATAAAATCCAGTGTATCTTAATCCATAAAGTGCATAAAGTGAAAAAAAATATATAAATAATCACTTTATGGATTAAGATACACTGGATTTTATTGCATTGCATTTATTTATTATTATTTTATGTTGCAGGTTTTTCACTTTAATTTTTTGCTTTTATGTGTGGATTACTGATTGTTCACATTGCACTTGACTGGATATCGCTAGCACCGTGAAGGTGCACATTTTGATCTAATCAATTTGGAGTGGATATATATATTATCCGGAGTCTTTTGAGCACTTATACATTCACAGGCACCTAGCTATTTTATGTAATTAATTAATTTTATTTATTTATTTATTTATTGATACCAAGATAATTTATCCAGTTTATTTATTTATATATCTATTCACTGATTATCTATTTGGAGCGCAACACCACTTATTAATTTAGTATCACACACATTTAGGGGAGGGTTATTACCCCTGTCGGTGTTTTGCTGCAACCATAGTCTCTATTCTGTTTTAGGTTACTTAGTTTGGCGCGAGAATACCTTAAACCTATACCTATTGAGCATCTGTGGTGCATCTGCAAATGGAAGGAGAAGAAGCGCAAGGTCTCCAACATCCACCAGCTCTGTGATGTCATCATGGAGGAGTGGAAGAGGACTACAGTAGCAATCTGTGAAGCTCTGGTGAACTCCCTGCCCAAGAGGGTTAAGGTAGTGCTGGAAAATAATGGTGGTCACACAAAATATTGAGCCCAATGTGGATATTTTCACTTAGGGGTGAACTTTTGTTGCCAGCGGTTAATGGCTCTGTGTTGAGTTATTTTGAGGGGACAGCAAATTTATACTGTTATACAAGCTGTACAATCACTACTTTACATTGTAGACAAGTGTAATTTCTTCAAATGAAGATAGAAAAAAATATTTACAAAAATGTGAGGGGTCTACTCACTTTTGTGAGATACGGTATCTACTGGTGAAAGAAGAGTTTACTGTCTCCTGTGAGTTACTAAAGAGGATTAATAATCTCCATAGTATAAGGGGTTCTACTCTACACACTGTGCTGTATTTTACATACTGTACTCTAAAGCCGATCAGGCAGGGCACAGGCAGAATGACAATCTGTAAACCAGGCAGCTCGTCATTCTGTTAGAGGGGAAGGTATTTGTAACAAAGCATCCCACACTCTGCTTGAGTGCCTTCGTCATATACCGCTTCCTCCCAGTCTGAATATAGATTTTAGATATTCCAACCGCTTTCAACAAACATGGCAATACTTGTTTGGTTGCTAAACATGGGCTGTTTATTTAAAACACAAGTACACAGGAAATACTCTGGACAATCCCCCAATCTTTGCATTCCAGACGAGGGTAGACTGTCCAATCAGCAGTGAGCTGTTGGAGGAATTCACCCCCACCAATCTCATAGCCAATATACTTAGGCAATCCCATAATATCCAAGGCAGACCAAAACAATAGAACATTGGAATACAGCCACGACCCAGCAAAAAGTACACAACAAAATGAGACAATATACCAACCACCCCAAGCTGGCAGAGACCATCATGGCCTCCTTAATAATGTCCTTTTGCATTACATAACAGAATATCTTCCTAAATGCTTGTAGCTCCCTCAAATGCCAGGGCCCATAGTCAGTAGGAGCCTCTGTCCCGGGTGAGTCTGTCACATTTCTCCCCCATCAAAAGTCGACTAACAAGGTCCCAGACCTCTACCTGGTCTGGACATGTGTTAGTTTGGCAGAGTGAACACACATTCTTGGCTGCAAGGAATAGTTGACCTCAGTAGGTGTGGGGCAGAGGTCATTGGCTCTTGACTCTTCAGCTGGGTGTTTTTTTCCCAGAGGCTCAGTCTGCTGTTGGGCAGAGAGGCCAATCGCCCCAGCTTCCTGAAGCTGTAGAGACACTGTAGGTGCTAGACAGAGGCCAGCGGCACTCTGCCCTGTTGCCAGCACTTCTGCTGGGGACTCCACATCATCCACTTCGGCTAACCGTTGGGGCTGGAGGCTGGATTCCTCCACTCCCAAACTGTGTAGCTGCCATTGGGGAGGTGAGACAGCTGCTACCTCTTCCGTTCCCTCATCTGGCTGCTGGGACATATCTCCGGTACTGTCTCCCAGGTGTATGGATCTTTGCTGGGGAGGAAAGACTAGCCAACTGTGTTTTCAATAAACAGTCCATGTTCAGCAACCAAACAAGTATTGCCTTGTTTGTTGTGGGGAGTGGTTAAAATATCTGATATCTATATTCAGACTGGGAGGAAGCGATATATGATGAAGGCACTCAAGCGGAGTGTGGGACATTTCGTAACATTGGCAGCAGCGGTGGACGCTTCCTGCAGTCTGGGGCATCCAAATATCCACCTGGATCCAAGGTCCGGATAGCAGGAGAGGAGAAGTACAGATACCGGCCACCATAGGAGCGGTTGGAATATCTGATATCTATATTCAGACTGGGGAGGAAGCGGTATATGACAAAGTCACTCAAGCGGAGTTTGGGACGTTTTGTTACATTGGCAGCAGCGGTGGGACGCTTCCTGCAGTCTGGGGCATCCAAAGCTCCACCTGGATCCAAGGTCCGGATAGCAGGAGAGGAGAGGTACAGATACCAGCAGTCATGGAAGAGGAATTTAGAAGAAGGTGTTCGGAAGGAGGGATGACGAACACCTCCTTCTGAATTCCTCTTCCTCAGTATACTCTTATTGGAATTTTTTTTTTTTACCAAAAATATGTAGAATATATATGGGTTTAAATTCATGAAGAAATTAAATTTTTTCCATTTTTGTTTTTAATGGATACGTTTTATAGCATAACGTCAATATAAATATTGTTTTTATTTTAGTTTTTTTAACATTGTTGGTCTTTTTTTGTTTATAGAGAAAAAAATAAAAACTGCAGATGTGATCGTATACCACCAAAAGAAAGCTCTATTTGTGGAAAAAAATGACTTTTTTATTTGGGTACAGCGCGCAATTGTCAGGTAAAGCAACGTAGTGCCGTATCGCAAAAAATGGTCATGTGGGGGGGGGGGGGGGGGATCTTCCAGAGCTGAAGTGGTTAAGGCTCACCGACTATGATGCCACACAGATGTGTATTGCTGTCATAATGAGATTAAAATGCACCTAGATGACAATACCAGAAAAAGTATAGGGATACCATATTACCATATACATGATCGGGGCCACTGAAAAGGCAGTACAGCCAGTCCTCCTGTACCGGGCCCAGGCCCCATCAGTTCAAAGGGGGGATGGGCCCAGGTGGGGGAGGAGGGCTGACTGTACTGCTTTACTGCTGACACCAATCCTCTTGTGACTCCCCCTGCAGTGCATCTGGTTTCTCCTGTTCTCTCTCCCTCTGGCTGCGCTGCAGGGGTTATATATATATATATATATATATATATATATATATATATATATAAAAATGTATTAAAATAAATAAATAACAAAATTATATATATTTTTTTAAATATATCATAATAATAATAATAATGATAATAAATAAATATATTTATATCTAAAATAATATTCTTATTATATCTAATTATTATGATAATATAAATAATTATAATATAATTATTATTGCTAAAAATATATATATATTTTTTATAGATATAATATTACATTATATAAAAATAATATATATATATATATATATATATATATATATAAATAAATATGAAAAAAATTATATATTATAATATAATAAATATATAAAGCATTAGTATCATTTGTGGATATTATTTGTAAATAAAAAGACCAGAAGATATAAAATAGGAGTGTGATTGCATAAAGCCTACAATAAAAGTTAATTTTTTTTAGGAGGATTTATGTTTTTACCTGAGACTGTGAGACTTCTTCTTTATCTCATTCCAGCACAAATTCATGTTGGAGGAAATCTCTGGGTTGCAACTGTCTCCTCAGAGTTCACAAACTACAACAAAGAAATTATTTTTTTTACATATAAAACCCTGGAGGAGCTTAGGAAAATGGTGACAGTATAGAAAGGATATGAAGAAGTGATAAGTTTAGTTACAAAGTGACATAGAAACTGACAAAAAAGGTTATTGCCATTATAGATCAGTTTACCCCATCTCTACCTGTGATTCAATTAGATTCCCAATTTATTTTTTATTTTTTTAAGTAAACATTTCCTTTATTAAAAATTATGTAATAAATTAATAAAAAAACATTTTATGTGCTTGTCTAAGCATTCAAGTGATTTAGGATTTAATACCTACCTAGACAAAACCTTAAAAAGTGTATTTTAATGTGCATTTTTTAATGAATTTCTTTTACTATTTGGGTACAGCATCGCACAACTGCGCATGTCAGTTAAAATAACGCAGTGCCATATACCAAAAAAATAGCCTGGTCAGGAAAGAGGGGGGGGGGGGGGGTAAAACCTTCAGGGGGGCTAAAGTGGTTAAACAAAAAAAAATACAAACACACACACACAAAAAAATCTTCTAAAGGCCAATGGAAATCTATTTGCTGAATAATAATAAAAATAAATAAACAAAACACACAAGAAAAAGCTCCAAGCCGATACATTGGAACAATTTTGCTAAGAAAAAAAAAATCATGAAAAATCTTGAAAACCAATTAATGGAAACAAAAGGAAAATAATAATAATAACAATAATAATAATAAAAAAATTAAAAAAAACACACGAGAAGAGCTTTTAAAGTAAAAAAAAAAGATATAATATATATATATATATATATATATATATATATATATATATATATATATATATATATATATATATATATATATATATCCCAGTAAAAATCTTCTAAGCGCAGTAAAGACATAATATACGTAAGACAAAATATATATAAAGCAAAAATACCTGCAATAAATAAATATTTAGGTATTTAGGAGCAAAAAGTCTTAAGAACAGCTGAATGCTCCTTTTGTAGAAGGACACTACAGGATGATGCTAAAGACAAATAAAGATCCAAAAATACAACAAAAAAAAAAAAAACAACAAAAGGAAGAAAAAAAATAACACAACAACACCACACACAGAAGAACTTTTAAAGGTTAAAATGTAGTTTTCAAAAAAAAAAAATGTTAACATTTTTTTTTATTTGTAATTATAATATATTATATATATATATATATATATATATATATATATATATATATATATATATATATATATCAGGAAAAATATTCTAAGTGCAGTAAAAACTTATACGGATGAACAAAAAAATATATAAAGCAAAAATACCTGCAATAAATAAATACATAAAAATATTTAGGAGCAAAAAGTCTTAAGAACAGCAGAATGCTCCTTTTGTAGACTGACACTACAGGATGATGCTGAAGACAAATAACTCACCTATAGGTTGGTAGAGAATGGCTGGGAACAGAAGATACGACACGGGAAGACGTAGTCAACAGGTGGAGGATGCGGGCAGTAACTAGGTAAAAGTCAATGAAATGTGGCATATTCATGTCGATAATTTGGTGTCACAAAAAGACAATTGGTAAGTGGTGAAAAGTGATAGACAATGCATCCCCGGGGAGTAGAGCTACCCTTTGTCCAGTCCTCCTCCCTCAGGAATGCTACCGAGTGGACGGCAACTCTTGTGCCCTTTTCTGATGAAACCAAGCTTTGTCTGGGACACATTCCACTCAACTCCCCTCTAAATATTAGACATTTATAAGGAAGGGCAAACCGCTTGCTTCTCAGCTTCTGCACTCCAAATATTACATTTTTTATATACACAACTTCCTTTCATCGAACCACCACAATCTGCTGAAGTTGTACTCAGTGAAAATTGTAAATTACGTGTGTGAGTAAATAGAGGATTAATAAACAATACAAAAAAGCATGTGCTACCAAGAATGCAACCACAAACCAACAATTATTTAAAAAAGGGACTTTTAAGGTTCCAGATAAAATTAAAAGTGTCTTTTGTTAAATAAAAAGTACACTATATTACCAAAAGTATTGTGACACCTGCCTTTACACACACATGAACTTTAATGGCATCCCAGTCTTCGTCCGTAGGGTTGGACATAGAGTTGGCCCGCCCTTTGCAGCTATAACAGCTTCAACTCTTCTGGTAAGGCCGTCCATAAGGTTTAGGAGTGTGTCTATGGGAATGTTTGACCATTCTTCCAGAAGCGCATTTGCGAGGTCAGGCACTGATGTTGGATGAGAAGTCCTGGCTTGCAGTCTCTGCTCTAATTCATCCCAAAGGTGTTCTATTGAGGTCCGGACTCTGTGCAGGCCAGTCAAGTTCCTCCACCCCAAACTCGCTCATCCGTGTCTTTATGGACCGTGCTTCGTGCACTGGGGCTCAATCATGTTGGAACAGGAAGGGGCCATCCCCAAACTGTTCCTACAAAGTTGGGAGCATGAAATTGTCCAAAATGTCTCGGTATGCTGACGCCTTAAGAGTTTCCTTCACTGAAACTAAGGGGCCAAGCCCAACCCCTGAAAAACAAGCCCCCCTCCATCAAATGATTTGGACCAGTGCACAAAGCAAGGTCCATAAAGACACTTGACTGGTCGTCACAGAGTCCTGACCTCAACCCAATATAACACCTTTGGGATGAATTAGAGCAGAGAACGTGAGCCAGGACTTCTCCTCCAACATGAATGCCTGACCTCACAAATGCTCTTCTGGGAGAATGGCCAAACATTCCCATAGACACACTCCTAAACCTTTTGGACAGCCTTCCCAGAAGAGGTGAAGCTGTTATAGCTGCAAAGGGTGGGCCAACTCAGTATTGAACCCTACAGACAAAGTCTGGGATACCATTAAAGTTCACGTGTGTAAAAAGGCAGGAGTCCCAATACTATTGGTAATACAGTGTATTTTCATAAAATATATTTTTAAAATGTATGTTCAAAAATATATAAATATTTTCTTAAAAATATGAAACAGATACAAAGTCAATCATTTGATTAGGGCGGGTTCAGATAATGACATTCTTCCTATGGTTAGGGTTGACCTTAGGGGGAAATAGAAAGTGGGTTAGCCTTAAAGAGGAAGTAAACCCTGATGGGTTTACTTCCTCTTTGATTCCCTGCAAAGGTAAAGCATAATGGACTACTATGCATCGCATAGTAGTCCATTATGTGTCACTTACCTGACACAGGAGCCAGCGAAGTCACCGCTGTCCCCTGTAGTTCCGAGCGTCCATCTTCTTGGTGGGGTCTCGCTGCTCCGGCACTGTGATTCGCCGGAGCAGCGATGACGTCACTCCCGCGCATGCACACGGGAGCCGACACTCGCGGCATATCGCCATGATCTGCGGGTTACCCAGTGCGTCTGCGCGCCGCTGTGTATGGTGCATGAGCCGTAGACAGCAGTGGCTGTGTTCAGGTAAATATATTTATATATATACACTTTATATAAAGATATTTCTTGCAACTACAGGTAAGCCTTAATCTAGGCTTACCTGTAGGTCAAAGTGGTTTGTAAGGGTTTACAACCACTTTAAGCCTAACCCCAGGGTCAACCCTAATCCTAAGGAAGAACGTCAATGGTTTGGCTACAATCAAGAATAGTATTTGTTCTCTTCAGTGTCCAGTAGGGGGTGCACAGCCATCCTTCTGGCTGGGATGGCTGGCTGTATACTATTCCCAACTGGTATAATAGGGGGTTCCTGAGGGATCTTCCTTGTGGGAAGGAATCTGAATGAAGTGTCCACCACATAAGGTGAGGGTCAGCAGTACTTCCCTAGTTTGGAGGGTTCTGAGGGGCCGAGTGCCTCCTGATTAGAGGAGTGCTACCTTGTCTGGCCAGGGGGTGGTGTTAAGCACCCCCCCGGGAGTGGTCCACTATGGTTTAGGACCCACTAAAAGAAAGGGCACTAGGCCACAACACCAATTGTTTTTTTCTGCACGTTGTCTCATGAACTAGGCTTTGGTCAAGACCAGGGCTATTATTACTAGACCTCAAGGCCTAGCCAATGAAATTATAAATTTTTTACTTATCTTTCTTCATGTGCACGTCAATTTTACACAGAGTTGTAGGGTGTGAAGACTTTGGATCTACCCTGATGTATTGGGCAAGGATGGGTGGCCCTTAGGTTCCTTCCTCCCCTACCTTGGGCGGGGGGGGGGGGGGTGAGAGGATTTATTTAGTAATCTTTGGTTGGATTTGGCTGATCATCAGGAGCCTTTTGGCCTGATGGACCTGAGTATGGCTTGCCCCCGTCAGGAGTCTTGTGCCCTGGGGGCTTGAAGAAAAAAAAAAAGAATGATTTAAGGTAACTGTGGTGGAAAGGGAGCAAAATCTATATATGTTTCACACCCTTGCTTCCTCAGGAGACAGAAGGGAATAAATAAGGCAAAGTCTACCCCAAACAAGACAGACATACAAGAACAGGACCCAACTTGGCGCCTCGCACCGAGAACAGGAATATCAAGATCTCTGGATCATGGAGGGTCATTATAAGATAAAATTATTTGCCAACCTATAGTAGCTTCATCATGGTTATCATGGAATTCTGGTTTGCACTTCAGCATGGTAGCTCCGGGGTCCTCCAATTATGACAGGATCATGTTCAAAGAAGCCAATCTGGCACTACTTCCACTTTGTCTCCTGTTGAAGTGGATGACCCGTCGCAGTGTAAATGTTTTTAACCCCTTTAGTTCAAATTTAACAATGTTATTTTGTGGTCTCATGTTTACTGTGTATGTGAATGGTGGATTCCATTATGTGTGACCCAGAGTGTGGCCTTCCACCCCGGCTATGACTAATTACCACCCATAAGAGCTTACACAAAGGGAAAATCTCCATCTGGGGGCTGATGACGAAGTGAGACCAGGGAGGTGGGAGACTGGGGACTTTCTCCGAGAACAATGCAGGCACCGCAAACAGATGTGACGCTCAGCATCTTGAGGGAGAAACAGGCTGCTTTGTCTTGAAAAGGGAGCCGACATTTCGTTACAGATATTATCGACATTTATTTTCAACGTTTTATTTTGAAGGGCAGAGGAAGCGAGAAAGAGGAGAGAGAGAAAGAGAGAGAGGAGAGAGAGAGAGGAGAGAGAGAGAGAGAGGGGGAGAGAGAGAGAGAGAAGAGGGGGGGAGAGAGAAGAGGGAGAGAGAGAAGAGGGGAGAGAGGGAGAGAGAAGAGGGGGAGAGAGAAGAAGGGAGAGAGAGAGAGAAAGAGGAGAGGGGGAGAGAGGGGAGAGGGGGGGAGAGAGGGAGAGGAGGGGAGAGAGAGGGAGAGGAGGGGGGGGGAGAGGGAGAGGAGAGAGGGAGAGAGAGGGAGAGGAGAGGGGGGGAGACATGGAGAGGAAGAGGAGAGAGGATAGGAGAGGGAAAGAGAGAAAAAGAGAGAGAAAAGAGGGGGTAGAGAGGGAGAAGAGGGGGAGAGAGAAAAAAAGAGGGGAGAGAGAAAGAAGAGGGAGACAGAGAAAAAAGAGGGGAGAGAGAGAGGAGGAAGAGAGAGAGGAGAAAGAGAGAGGAGAGAGAACAGAGGAGGAGAGAGAACAGAGGAGGAGGGAGAGAAGAGGGGGAGAGAGAGAAGAGGGGGGGGGGAGAGGGGAGAGAGAAAGAGAGAGAGAGGGGTGAAGGAGTGGAGAGGGGGGAGAGAGGGAGAGCAGGAAAGAGAGGGGGAGAGAGGGGGGGAGAGAGAGAGAGAGGAGAAGGGGAGAGAGAGAAGGGGAGAGAGAGAGGGGGAGGGGGGGAGAGAGAGAGAGGGAGAGAGAGGGGAGAGAGAGAGAGGGTAGAGAGAGAGAGGAGGAGGGGAGATGGAGAGAGAGGTGGGAGAGGAGAAGAGGGAGAG